>NC_091289.1:14447985-14760927 GCF_032444005.1 Ranitomeya imitator | reverse complement strand
GAGATGGTAAAATTCAATGAGCTTCGAATATCCCTCCTTCCTCTTTTCCCTGTTGCAATACTCTGGAGATTTAATCTTCCAGAGGCAGGGAAAAGACTGGTAGATCTCTATGAAATCACGGATAAATTCAACGCGATTAGACATCTGAAAAATAACAAAAAAAAAAAAAAAGTTAGACGTTTGACAAAGAGTACTTTAAACACTACTTTTAACAGTGTACCATCCGCTTCGCTTCAGCGGCGGCACGAAGCGCTCATGCCGACCATACATTGTTCCATCTGCCACGCCCTAGCCCACCATAAGCCACAACAGCGTACCACCCGCTTCACTACAGCGGCGGCACAAAGCGCTCATGCTGACCACACATTGTTCCATCTGCCACACCCTAACCACAACAGCGTACCATCCGCTTCGCTTCAGCGGCGGAACGAAGTGCTCATGCCGACCATACATCGTTCCATCTGCAACGCTCTAGCCCACCAGTCACAACAGCGTACCATCTGCTTCGCTTCAGCGGTGGAACGAAGCGCTCATGCCGGCCATACATCGTTCCATGTGCCACGCTCTAGCCCACCAGTCACAACAGCGTACCATCCGCTTTGCTTCAGCGGCGGAACGAAGCGCTCATGCCGACCATACAGCGTTCCATCCACCACGCCCAAGCGGTTTTACATACCTCGAAGCTGCGGTGCAAAGCGTGGAATAGTCTGGGAAATACAAAATCCGCCGTCCAGGTCCACCAAGTGTCCAAGTACAAAGTGAAGAAAGGAAATTTTGAAAGCTGTGAGGTGGCGTCGGGAACAATAGCGCTCAGGTGACAAATTTTCCAACCAATTGTGTGCACATAACCTATGGCCTATCAGCACACTTTAGCTAGCAGCACAACACGCCCCTCGTGAACAACGTCACGCACAGATTATGCAAAATGTGCTCTGAATTGTCTTGTGTGACATGACCGTACGACTGTCCCATATGACTTCTACATCGCAAATACGTCATGAAATTATCGCTCCAGCGCCGTGCATTGCGAAGTGTGACCGCAGTCTACGATGCTGGAGCGATAATCGAGCGACGATGGAGCGTCACGAATCGTGCCGTCGTAGCGATCAAAATGGCACTGTGTGACGGTACCCTAACAGAAACAGGGCGCAAGCATAGAAAGCAATCCTCTACACAATGGGATGATGGCAAATAGTGTTTTGAATTTATGATCCAAAACATTTACTAAGGATCAGTTGGAAGTTTTATCATATGGTTTGAATAATGTTCCTGATCAAAATTTGCCACAATTTTTGAACTAAACAAATTGATCCGTAATCTTACCATCAGAGAACATTTCTGGGTGGAACAACCTACTAGTTTTATACCCATTCTACTACCCATTACATCCAATAAAAATTAGTTTCATAGATTGGATTTCCAAGAATAAATTTCTCTCTTAACTTTACAGGAATTAATTTCAAGTGATAACAAACCTGAAGACGTAAAAAAATCAGTCACGTAATTTAAAGATCAAAAATCCATTCTTTTACCCAATCCAGTCCAGATCAGAATGTATGGACAGATTTCAAGAAACTGTAGAATGAGAGCTCAAATCATTGAAAAAAATATAATAGCGGTAAGAAGTTTACAAAAATAACCGTTCAAAAAGTAACTATTGGCATTACAAGAACTAAAAAATATGGCGGAGATTACCAAAAAACAAGCAGATTTTTTTGAGGTTTCACACCCTGTATTGCCCATATTGCATGCACTGCCCAAAACAAGAGTGTTTCACCCATGAGACCCATAGTCTTGGTAATAGGTTCTGCCAGTGAACACTTATGCGTGAAGCCTCCCAAAATTCCGCTTGTTTCTTGGTCAAGACTCCCACGGTGTATCCACTGTTTATAATTCTGTCCACTTTGGCTTTAAATGATAATGTGGGATTAGTAGACAATTTTTTGTATGTTGAAAATTCATAAAACATTTCCTGTAATCCTCAGAGTTCATGATGACTATTACCCCCTTCCCTATCAGACATTTTGATAGTTATCTCCACCATATTTTTGACTAAAGCCAAATAGTTACGGTACTTTGGCTCCCCAAACCATCACTGATTGTGGAGACTTCACACTAGACCTCCAGCAGCTTGGATTGTGACCTCTCCACTCTTCCTCCAGACTCTGGGACCTTGATTTCGATGAGTGATGGTTTGGGAGCCATGTCATCTGCTGGTGTCAGTTCACTGTGTTTTATCAAGAACAAAGTAAGCGCAGCCGTCTACCAGGACATTTTAGAGCACTTCATGCTTCCCTCTGCTGACATGCTATTAGGAGATGGAAATGTCATTCTCCAGCAGGACGGGAGGGTGGCCTCCTTCCTCAGATGCACACCCACCTGAAATGTATTGAGGTGCAGAGACCCACCGGCTCCCTGCACTGCAATACAAGCCGCCAGCCAGAGGACAGAAACAGATGTTGACGTACCCGCCACAGGTAGAACATGGTAGTGACGTCATGCACCATGTTGGGCAAGCCGAAATCAGTTGCCTTCTCCTGCGTCGGCTATAGAAGAATTATTTATTTTTTCTTGAAGGGGTTTCCAGGACTTTGCAAAGAACAATGAATGTACCTAAGCACTAACAGGCGGTAATTGCAGCTTACCTGCCTGTTGTGCACGGCGCCGTTCTTCTCCGGCACAAAGCGGTTATAGATCGCTCCAGCCACGGATTCAGAAGTCTCTGCTGACATAACGTCTACAGAGTGCAGGCTTCTTTTCCATTCCGCTCTGTTGACAGAGTGGGACTTCCGACCTAAGCCGGATCCCCACTACCTGATTGGAGGAGCTGGCTGTCAATCAGAATGACGTTGGAAGTCACGTCACGTCGAATCAGAAGAGGCTTCTGAATCGCCAGCAGGAGCTTGTCTGTAACCGCTCTGTGCCAGGGAAGAATGCCGCCGCGCACAGCAAGCAGGTAACTTGCAATCACCTGCCTGTTAGTGCTTAGGTACATTTTTTGCTTTTTATAAAGTCCAGGATTTACCTTTAATGTGCTGGAATGGAACCGGAAATGTTATTACTGGAAAGGGCGCAGGTTGAGGGACAATATACCAAGGGGACAAGGATGGGGGACAGACACCAGGAAGGGGCCCAGGATGGGGGAAATAGACCTCAGGAAGGGGCCCAGGTTGGGGGACATAGACACCAGGAAGGGGCCCAGGTTGGGGGACATAGACACCAGGAAGGGGCCCAGGATGGGGGACATAGACACCAGGAAGGGGCCCAGGATGGGGATATAGACACCAGGAAGGGGCCCAGGATGGGGATATAGACACCAGGAAGGGGCCCAGGATGGGGGACATAGACACCAGGAAGGGGCCCAGGATGGGGGACATAGACACCAGGAAGGGGCCCAGGATGGAGCACAGATATACCAGGAAGGGGCCCAGGATGGGGACATAGACACCAGGAAGGGGCCCAGGATGGGGACATAGACACCAGGAAGGGGCCCAGGATGGGGATATAGACACCAGGAAGGGGCCCAGGTTGGGGGACATAGACACCAGGAAGGGGCCCAGGATGGGGATATAGACACCAGGAAGGGGCCCAGGATGGAGCACAGAGATACCAGGAAGGGGCCCAGGATGGAGCACAGAGATACCAGGAAGGGGCCCAGGATGGGGATATAGACACCAGGAAGGGGCCCAGGATGGAGCACAGAGATACCAGGAAGGGGCCCAGGATGGGGGACATAGACACCAGGAAGGGGCCCAGGATAGGGGACATAGACACCAGGAAGGGGCCCAGGTTGGGGATATATACACCAGGAAGGGGCCCAGGATGGGAGACATAGAAACCAGAAAGGGGCCCATGATGGGGGACATAGACACCAGAAAGGGGCCCAGGATGGGGGACATAGACACCAGAAAGGGGCCCAGGATGGGGACAGACACCAGGAAGGGGCCCAGGATGGGGATATAGACACCAGGAAGGGGCACAGGATGGGAGACATAGAAACCAGAAAGGGGCCCATGATGGGGGACCCATACATCTGGTCAGCATGCAGGTGGGGGCTCATGTCCAAATTTTGCACTGGGGCCCATCAGACTTTAGTTATTACACTGCCATCTTGGTTCTCCTTTTACGTCTGGCCTGGTTCGAGTGTAAAAAAGAAAAATTAAGTTATGGGTCTCAGACATAATTTTTGGCAACACAAAGCGATTTGTATCTTTTTTCACAGGATAATAAGCAGTGGGTGAAGGAGCGTGATGGTGCTAGTACAAAAGCAGACAGGAGGGTCGGACTGAAGGATGGCGCCATGTCTCCGGCTGCTGCAGCGCAGCCAACCAGGGGGAAGAGACGGCAATCTGAGGAAAATTAAAGTCAATCATTCTTTAATCTGCATTAAAACGACAAATAAGGGATGTAAAACCGACTCGTTTCTGGTGTAACCATGGTAACGATGAGTGACTCGCCAGAAAAGCGTCGGTTTTTACCTCGGATTGCCGTCTCCTCAAGCTCTACACGTTTCAGTGTCACCTTACTGTACCGACCTGGACAATAACGGCACCAGGTTATAATATTTGTACAAAAAAACGGATCCTGCAAAAATACAGCCCAGACCACACTCACCAAATCTGCAGTTAGTTTCACCATTTCATAGTATATCGCATTTAATAATCCTTTCTCCGGCCAATTACAATTGCACTGGAATAAATCTTATTTGGAGACAATTTCGAGTGCCGGATTTTTTTGAGTTGTACGTTATAAGGGAGTGGTGTCCCTCTCCGAGCACCTCGTGGTTACAGAGTGACGTGCATTATATTCTAGAGTCATGCAGTAGACCTCCAGAATGTTCATGTATTTTATCTACATGCTAGCCACCTTTCTCCCTAAGGTGGCTAGCATATATGTATCGCTTGCTCACCGAGCCCCACTCCATACAGCCAACCAATTCCAGCCCTGTGCTGATGAGGGCCTAAAGCCCGAAACACGTGTCCACAGGTAGGAATTGGTTGGCTGTGTAAATTTAGAAACTAATCCGCAGCATTGCACGCTTGGCGGTTCCAAGCGCTGTGGATTAGACAGGGGTGGAAAGAGATGATTTGCATAGCTCCGCCTACTGCAAAGGATTCTGGGTAAACCTGCTATTCTTTGTATTATGCTGCTTGCAAGTACTTTCCGTTTCAGGAAAGCATCCACTATGTATTTTAGTCTCTTATTTCCCGGCCTTCCAGCCGCCACATGGCGCAGAGCAGCAGCAGCTCCATCACCCACGTGTGCGCAGCGCGGTCCTGCTACTCACTGTCCGTCTGATGCAACCCTGGACACGCCTACTTCACCATCATCCTGTCAAATCATTGGCTAACCCCCTATGCAGTGAGCACCCGCGCACCACCATTGGTCAGTTCATCCTGCTAGCTCTTGTATTCTATTGGCTGGCTGTGCGTGATGTGGCCCGTGCTTGCACGCGATTGGTGGCTTTGCCCTCTCTCTCTTTCTCCCGGTTCCAACATGGCGGCCGATACGGTGTCTCTGTTCACGTCTATCGGTCTCAGTGAGCAAAAGGCGAAGGAGACCCTGAAGAATGAGGCGCTCAGCGCGGTGCTGCGGGAAGCCGTGCTCCAGGTATGAGCAGCTCGGGCTGTGTTCTATTCTGTCATTAGTTCCCCTCATTTCCTCCTGACACGCGCTCACCTCTTCCGGTTACAGACTAGTACTAGAAAAACCGAAACCCAAAATTCCGATGATCCGGCATGCGCCATAATCTGCCAATTCAGATGTGTGTACAGCTCCTATGCAGGCCTATGTGTCTCCATGGTTACAGCACGCAAACGGTCCCAGATTCTGCATTGTTGTCTATGAGTCTGCAGCCACTGCAGAAATACAATTCCCAGGAAGATGATTGTGGTTTGTACATGTTGGGAGTTGTAGTTCTCATGGGTTTGACTGTATAAATGGAGCAGATGGATGATGATGTAATTTTACATTACTCTGCAGCAGAGCTGCGTACCCCTGAGTGTTTCACTTCTGCTTTCGACCATACCTCTATTGCTTCATGTGGCACTTTGCTCTGTCTGTTGCAATAATGAGCAGCCTTGCGTCAGGTGGGTCACGCTCTGAACTCCGGCCTTGCGTCAGATGGGGCACGCTTCGCCCTCCCGGCCTTGCGTCAGGTGGGGCACGCTCCGACCTCGCCTCAGGTGGGGCACGCTCCGGCCTCGCCTCAGGTGGGGCACGCTCCGGCCTCGCCTCAGGTGGGGCACGCTCCGGCCTCGCCTCAGGTGGGGCACGCTCCGGCCTCGCCTCAGGTGGGGCACGCTCCGGCCTTCGGCCTTATGTCAGGTGGGGCACTCTCCGCCCTCGCGTCAGGTGGGGCACGCTCCGCCCTCGCGTCAGGTGGGGCACGCTCCGCCCTCGCGTCAGGTGGGGCACGCTCCGCCCTCGCGTCAGGTGGGGCACGCTCCGCCCTCGCGTCAGGTGGGGAACGCTCCGGCCTCGCCTCAGGTGGGGCACGCTCCGGCCTCGCCTCAGGTGGGGCACGCTCCGGCCTTCGGCCTTATGTCAGGTGGGGCACTCTCCGCCCTCGCGTCAGGTGGGGCACGCTCCGCCCTCGCGTCAGGTGGGGCACGCTCCGCCCTCGCGTCAGGTGGGGCACGCTCCGCCCTCGCGTCAGGTGGGGCACGCTCCGCCCTCGCGTCAGGTGGGGAACGCTCCGCCCTCGCGTCAGGTGGGGAACGCTCCGCCCTCGCGTCAGGTGGGGAACGCTCCGCCCTCGCGTCAGGTGGGGAACGCTCCGCCCTCCCGGCCTCGCGTCAGGTGGGGCACGCTCCGCCCTCGCGTCAGGTGGGGCACGCTCCGCCCTCGCGTCAGGTGGGGCACGCTCCGCCCTCGCGTCAGGTGGGGCACGCTCCGCCCTCGCGTCAGGTGGGGAACGCTCCGCCCTCCCGCCCTCGCGTCAGGTGGGGCACGCTCCGCCCTCCCGGCCTCGCGTCAGGTGGGGCACGCTCCGGCCTCGTGTCAGGTGGGGCACGCTCCGCCCTCCCGGCCTCGCGTCAGGTGGGGCACGCTCCGCCCTCCCGGCCTCGCGTCAGGTGGGGCACGCTCCGCCCTGGCCCCACATGATTGCCTCCTCTGCAAGACAGGTTTTCTACTGTTAAGGCCGCCGTCACACTAGCAGTATTTGGTCAGTATTTTACATCCATATTTGTAGCCAAAACCAGGAGTGGGTGATAAATACAGAAGTGGTGCATATGTTTCTATTATACTTTTCCTCATATTGTTCCACTCCTGATTTTGGCTACAAATAATGATGTAAAATACTGACCAAATACTGATAGTGTGACGGCAGCCTAAGAAAGTAGACTCCAAAATAACAAATGGGGCAGGAATCCTCCTCCCCAGGTCCAATGCTGAGTCTCTGTGGGGGGTCTCTGTGTTTTGGCTGCAGCACTGACATCACGTGGAGTTGGATGAATGTGAGTGAAATTGAAGTCTAATCGAATTGTACTGAGATCCAGAATGCGGATTTGTTGTACTTCTCTCCTTGTGAACTCAGCAAAATCCTGGCCGCCATTTGGAAATAAAAAGCAAAACTAATACTCGCCTCGCCGCTCATCTGTCTGGTCCTCTTCTTTCCACTCCTGTGCGGTGCATCTCCGGCCTCGACACTATAGGCCAGGGCTTCCAGTTATGACCAGGCCCCAAAGGTCACTGTTTGTCGTGACATACGTCATGATATCACAACTCCACGGCATTCTAACGTGCAGGGACATTCGAGGTCTGGTTGCAGCTGGAAGTCTAGGCCTATAGCGAGGAAACCAAAGATGTGGTGTCAGAGGGTCGACCGGCGAGGGGAGCATTAGATCTTATTACATCCTACGTTATCTGCTTGGGGGTCTAAAAATATTGTAATAAAGAACATTCAGTTAGAGAATATTTTTGCTGTTATTTGAGTGTACCAGGAAAAATGAGGGAAATTGGATCTCACAAGATCCGCTCATGTCTAGTCGACAGCGCTGCAGCCAATCGCTGAGCTCAGCGATTGGCTGCAGCGCTGTCGACTAATCACTGAGCTCAGCGGCTCTGTCCAAGTTGACATGATGAGCCGCTGATTTGCTGCAGTGCTGTCGACTTTGCAGCCAATATCAGACACTGGGAGCAGCAGCGGAGACTCAGACTGGACCCGGGGAGGGGGAGTGAAGTTGTTTGTTTTATGTAATGGCAGATTGCAAATGGAGGTTTTCCAAAATTAGAAAATCTTTTTAAAGTTGTGGAACAATTACAACTCCCAACTTCCCCGGAGAGCCTCTGATTTCATGACTCCTGTCGCAGGTCCTGTAAATTCTCAGCGCCCTGTCAATGAATCGTGATCTGGAATCCGTGAGTCGGTACCAGAAATGGTCTGAAGAACAGCGGGATCAGCCCTGAATGAATGTGGCCCCTTGTGGTTGGAATGATTGGAGTGACTGGACTCTCCCAATGTTGACTGGGAACTTGCTGATTGGGGTTGAGTCGATATTCGTTTTCGGGGCCTTACGAGTAGCACATCTCTGCAGGATCAGTCCATACAAGTGTTTAGTTTGTTGTCTGTAACTATGGCGACACATAGACCTGTATCTAAGCTGTGTACTGGATTAATCAATTTGGCCAAACGCCTGAGCTAAAGGTGAAGGGCGTTGGGGCTGGGGTGTAGGTTCGGCTGCTGCAGAACTGGTTCTGCGGCCCCTGCTGTCGATGCGTTGTGTAATATAATTAGGTCTGACGACACAAGATGCGGGTGAGCCGGGGTTTACTTTTCCAGAACTTTGTCACCGCTCTGTATGACACGGATAACTACCATCTATATGATGTGGAGGCCGGAGATATCGGCCCTGCTCCCATGTCTTGGGGCTACGTGTCCTGAGAATCCAGCCAGTGTTAGCGCAGAGGGTAGCTGCACGGGACCCCCACTTATCAGGAGAAATGGTTATTAATGGGTTATGGAGGATTAGAAAAACATGGCTGCTTCCTTCCAGAGACAGCGCCTCCCTGGTTTGCAGGTTGTGTTTCATATGGGAGAAAAGTATCCGTGTGTTTATAATCCTGGTAAACCCTTAAAAAATTTTCTGCAATTGGAAGGCGCAGTAGTAGGCGACCATTGGAGGGGCTATCCCTGGCCTTATGGGGGGGCACTGGTGTTGGCACAGGCTGGCCGCTCGTCAGGTATTTTGCATGCTTTCTGCTTTAATATGACAGGTGCACAGTAATTTTGCAAGTGGCCAACAAATGCCAACTCTGCAGTGGCCCTGTACCCCGAAGTGTAAATAGCCTGAAGACCCCTTAATGGTGCATCTGGCTCCCAGCACACAATAGGCGTGAAGGAATTCGTTGGTTGGTACAAACACCTCGCTGTTGTTGACGCTCGCAGGGGAATTGCAAAAATGTTCACGTCTAGTCGCATCACCAAAGCGAGAACATAGAGACCTTCACGTGGTTTCCAGTAAATGACGTCTGTCGCTTCGGGGATTGTTCTTCTGCTTTTAGCCTGGTGACATGTCGCTTCCTTCTACTGGTGAAATATTGAAGGGGTTAGGGAAACATGCCACTTTATTCCAAATAACAGCGCCTCCTTTGTGCATGGGTTGTGAGTGGTATTATTATTTTGCACCTTTGACTTCAACGGAGCAGAGCTGTAATATCAGACGCAACCCAAGGACCGGGGGCGGCGCTGGTTCTGCTAAAATGGCAGCCATGTTTTCTCCTTGTAGGGTCCGTTTGGACTTTCTGCATCACTATTCACTGCGTAAATGAGCAGAGTTGGTTGTGTAATACTGTAGGACCCACTCTTCTCCAAAGTGGGGGGACAGGGAGTGCAGTTATCGTGAGATCCATCATCTGCAGGAGATGTGATACTTACCGGCCACAGTCCTGGAGGTTTCACCACACGAGGATTTTACAGAACCGGTTAAGTTAATGATGGGTAATTTCCTTTCCGCTCCCATCCCCATCTCACATGCACAAAGAAAAAAATTCACGTGTGCATCATGCAGCCTGAATGTGGAAATCCTCCCTGTATGTGGTGTCCCTGCTGCCATGTAACTGCACCACATCACCGATCGTGGCCTCGGGGCAGCTCCATGGTGGCTTACTGGTCGGTAGAAGCACAGCGAAGTCACAAGGCTCCGGACGGGACAATCCTTGTCTGGTTATGTGATCGGGTCTGTGCCCCTTCAGCAGCACCAGGGATCAGTAGCCTCCTCAGTATACGGGTACACTGGGTATAGTTCTGATTCCCATCAATCTCAGGAGGATTTAATTCTACATGGTTGTGTAGCATCGGTTTTCTTACTGCACCGCTCCGGCTGCAGCGTTCAATCACCAGCGCAAAACCAGAGCCGTCCAGTGACGTCAGCGGCACACGGTGAACTATTCCCAACATGTCAGGGGGACGATTCTCTGGTTACAGCCCCCTCTACACAGAATTAACCCTTACACAGCTGCACAAAATACTAGAAATCCATCTGGCTTCAGTGTTGGTCGTGGGTGAAGACCACCATGGAGTATCACTCAGAAGTCATGGTGCTCTGAATGGTACATATAGCAATACATCCTGCTACTCCGGTAAAGGTGATGTTTTCTTGACCAATAAGGACCCTTTCTTGATTTTTAGGCCCAGGCCGTGTTGGGACAATCCATCGACAAAGTCATCGGTACTCTCATCTACAATGTGTCCACTCGCCTCAAGGACACCAGGAGACTGGGGTTTCTTGTCGGATACGTCATCAATAAGAAAATCTCCACTGATCTGCAGCTGAATGGTAATTCTCCTGTATGTTAAATACAGGGCGAGTCTGTGGCGGCCTTACAATGGGCACGAAGCGCTAGTGCTGGTAAACTGCAAGCGCCTGTAATCCAGTGTGCCAAAAGTGTATTGAAGTTGCTCAATAATTTGCTGATACTTGGGGACATAAATATGCCAACTAGTAGGTGGTGTAAAAACGTTAGAAAATTATGTATCCTCCAGCAGTAACCACCTTGATAAATCTGGTGTAATTGAACCGCTTCCAGATGTCGCCACAAAAGTTGAATGCAGGGTATGGAGCTGGCGCAGGGTATGGAGCTGGCGCAGGGTATGGAGCTGGCGCAGGGTATGGAGCTGGCGCAGGGTATGGAGCTGGCGCAGGGTAGCAGTGATCGCTGCTTTCTCTGATCCCAGTTTTAGGTGTCCTCCAACCTCGTCCTTCCACCCCCATTTTTATATATATTAAAAAAAAAAAATGAAGTCTGATCTCTCAGAAAAAAAAATATATATTTGTGGTAAACACTGTACAAATATTTAAAACAAAAAACACAATCGAAACAGAAATGCAGATTTTTTTTTTTTTGGGTAGTTGGAAAATGCAATGAAAGTGATCAAAGCCTTTTATGTACACCAAAATGATACCAATGAAAACTGAAGTGCTCCTCGCTAAAAAAACAAACAAAAAAACAAGCCCTCACATCTCCATCAATGTAATAATAAATAAGTTACGGGTTTAAGAAGGGTATGTTTTTTTTTGTATTTAAACCACTTCTTTTTTTTCTTTAAATACAAAGTTGGAATGTCAATTTATTTTCTCCTTTTCACCTCATTTTTCGTGTTTTTTTTTTTTGTACATTTATAAGGATGAATGGACAGTGTTGCTGAAAACGACAAATCCTACAAAAGTACAGGCCGTCTTATGTTATATAGATGGAAAAATAAAAAGGTTTTGGCTTTTGGAAGAAGGGAGGGAAAGGGAAACATTGTCTAGTCTTTACTGTCTAAATGTTAGACCGTGTTAGTAAATCTGCTCTGTTTTTCTGGTTTTGCTCAATGCCTCTTTTGTCCATTGGTTGGACTCTCTGCGATGTTAAAGGGGGTCTCTGGCTCCGCTCACGTCCACACTTGGAGGTGAGCGGCTCTGTCGTTTGCACCTGTTACATTCATTAGGATGCTCGATCCCGCCTGAACGTGCTCACAGCCTCGTAAATGTCATTAGCGTCACTAACCTCCAGGGGCGGAAGTGAGAAGTGCCAGAGAACCCTTTTTTAAGAAGTCTCGGCCCAATCTATTTGTATTCCATGCTCCTGACTTTTGTGTAGGTTCATCTCAGGATACTCATGAGTCCTTGTCTTTTTGTCCTCTGAGATGTAAAAAAAAAAAAAAAAAAATCAAAAATCTCCGAAAACATTTTATTAAACCTCTAAGTGTGATAAAAATTAAATTGGGCCCAGATAGGATGACGACGTGTGCGCATCCAGCTCCCTGTCCTAATTTAATTACCTGCACATCTCATTCTCCCCTGCGCAGTAGTTTGCTCTATGCTTTTCTTGTTAATTTTGTACCAACATCTTATCCCCCTCCTTGCTTGTGATCTCCAGCCGCATTGGAATATGTGAAGGGTCATCCCGTGGACCCCATCGATAATGCTGATTTTGAACGAGAATGTGGAGTTGGGGTTACTGTGACACCAGAGCAGATAGAAGAAGCTGTGAGTAATTTCATGATCTGGCTTTCTGCAAGAATGAGTTCAGCGTAAATCTGTTACATGTCTTAAGGTACGGTTACACTAAACGATTTACCAACGATCACGACCAGCGATACGACCTGGCCGTGATCGTTGGTAAGTCGTTGTGTGGTCGCTGGGGAGCTGTCACACAGACAGCTCTCCAGCGACCAACGATGCCGAAGTCCCCGGGTAACCAGGGTAAACATCGGGTTACTAAGTGCAGGGCCGCGGTTAGTAACCCGATATTTACCCTGGTTACCATTGTAAAAGTAAAAAACACAAACACACTACATACTTACATTCCGATGTCTGTCACGTCCCCTGGCATCAGCTTCCCTGCACTGTGTCAGCGCCGGCCGTAAAGCAGAGCACAGCGGTGACGTCACCGCTGTGCTCTGCTTTACGGCCGGCCGGCGCTGACACAGTGCAGGGAAGCTGACGCCAGGGGACGTGACAGACATCGGAATGTGAGTATGTAGTTTTAAAAAAAAAAAACAAAAAAACTTTTACAATGGTAACCAGGGTAATTATCGGGTTACTAAGCACGGCCCTGCACTTAGTAACCCGATGTTTACCCTGGTTACAGGTGAACACATCGCTAGATCGGCGTCACACACGCCGATCCAGCGATGACAGCGGGTGATCAGTGACCAAAAAAAAGGTCCAGCAGGGGCCTGATCGTTGGTCGCTGTCACACATAAAGATATAGTTAGCGGGATCGTTGCTACGTCACAAAAAGCGTGATATTGCAACGATATCATTAACGATATCGTTATGTGTGAAGGTACCTTTACCCTGTATTATACTCCAGAGCTGCACTCACTATTCTGCTGGTGCAGTCACTGTGTGCATACATTACATTACTGATCCTGAGTTACATCCTGTATTATACTCCAGAGCTGCACTCACTATTCTGCTGGTGCAGTCACTGTGTGCATACATTACATTACTGATCCTGATTTACATCCTGTATTATACTTCAGAGCTGCACTCACTATTCTGCTGGTGCAGTCACTGTGTGCATACATTACATTACTGATCCTGATTTACATCCTGTATTATACTTCAGAGCTGCACTCGCTATTCTGCTGGTGCAGTCACTGTGTACATACATTACATTACTGATCCTGAGTTACCTCCTGTATTAGGCTATGTTCACACTTTGCGGATTTTGCTGCGGATCCGCAGTGGATTTGACCGCAGCGGATCCGCAGCAGTTTCCCATGAGTTTACATTACAATGTAAACCTATGGGAAACAAAAAACGCTGTGCACATGCTTTGGAAAAATCCGCGCGGAAACGCTGCGGATTACATTCCGCAGCATGTCACTTCTTTTCTGAGGATTTTCACCAGCTCCAATAGGAAACTGCAGATGAAAATCCGCAGAAGAAACCGCAGTAAAAACCGCAATAAATCCGCAGTAAAAACCGCGACGGGTTTTCACTGCGGATTTTGGAATTCTGCTGCGGAAAAATCCGCAGTGGAATCCGCAAAGTGTGAACATAGCCTTATACTCCAGAGCTGCACTCACTATTCTGCTGGTGCAGTCACTGTGTACATAGATTACATTACTGATCTGGAGTTACTTGTATTATTATCCAGAGCTGCACTCACTATTCTGCTGGTGCAGTCACTAGGTACATACATTACATTGTTACCATCCACCTCTCGTGTCTCCCCTTTTCCTCCTAGTTTGTAAGCTTGCGAGCAGCAGGGCCCTCACTCCTCCTGGTATCTATTTTGAACTGTATTTCTGTTATGCTGTAATGTCTATTGTCTGTACAAGTCCCCTCTAGAATTTGTAAAGCGCTGCGGAATATGTTGGCGCTATATAAATATAAATACAAAAAAATTATTATTAAAAAAATTATTATTACATTACTGATCCTGTACTGATCCTCACTTCCTGTATTCTACTCCAGAGCTGCGCTCACTATTCTGCTGGCTAAAGAGCTGAAATACCCTACATCCCTTGCTTTGGTCTGTATAGTGATTTTGTTCCCTCTGAATTTGCAGGTTGAAGCGGTTATACAGAAATATAAAGAGCAGCTGTTGGCCGAGCGCTATCGTTTTAACATGGGTTTACTAATGGGTGAGTCCTTTTTACAGCTTTAAAGGGACTCTCTTCCAGGTTTTTACTTCCTAGTTTGAGGGCAGACAAAAATAGTGACAGAGCTCCTGATTCCATCGTTGTTATTATTTGGCTGCTTCCTGTAGTTTTGGTACAGTCATCTCTGGGAGTGCTGTTGGTGGTAATTGCTGGCATGGCAGGATTATAGAGCTTGTCTCCTTTCTTACACCAATCAGTTGTTTTTTTGTGGGGATAGAAGGAGTTCATCAATGAGATGAATAGCGAGGCTGCAACAGGTAAAACTGTGATTTGTTTAAGCTACAGCAAGAAGCCCAGTAAGTGACCAGTGTAAAACTGCTGATCTGCACCTCCGAACAGAATGAAGAAAATGTGACTAGGTTTCTAGCAGCTGTAACTGCAGTAAATAAGAAACAAAGTGCAGCAGACGCTGTGTGCAAACTCTGAATATAGGCAATGTAGACTGAATTCCTGCCATGTAGAAGATAATTATAAAATAGAGGTCCATAATGTGCAGATCGGCCAATCCATATGAGCCCACCAGCCACGACAAGGCGCGGTTTTGTTGATGCCCTAATTCTGTCATACACGTCTCAGCAGGAGCCAAAGGCCTGCAAATTTATAGGGTATGTAGGATCCAACACTAATTAAGAACAGTTAAATATGGAGGCTGTCACCACCTCAAATTGTATGCCACAATGTCCAGCACTTCCTGACAGAAAGAAACAAGCGTGGACAGGTTCAGTCGCCTGTGACTGCAGCATGTACAACCAGAGAGTGCCGCGGCAGGGGATGGCCTTCATATTTGCAATTGCTGAGCACTCTTCCTCCCATCAGCAACTTTTAGCCCAAGAGAGATAAGTCTGATAGCAAGAGTAAGGCTGTGTGCACACGTCAGGATTTCTTGCAGAAATTTTCCTGACAAAATACGGACATTTCTGCCAGAAATCCGCATGCGTTTTTACGGCGATTTTGATATGTTTTTTGATGCGAATTTTTTTTTTTTTTTTTTTGTGCGTTTTTTCCCAAATGCATAGAATTGCGGGAAAAACGCAGAAAATCCGCAAAAATAATGAACATGCTCATTTTTTTACCGCGATGCGTTTTTTTCGCGGAAAAAACGCATCCATGTGCACAAAACATGCAGAATGCATTCTAAATGATAGAATGCATAATGTATGCGTTTTTAATGAGTTTTTATAGCATTTTTAGCGCGAAAAAACATGAACGTGTGCACATGGCCTTAGGGTCCCATCAGAGAAAGGTCACCTTGTCATGGCTGGGGGGCACACATGAATTGGCCAATTTGTGCACTAAGTATTGGAATTTATTAAATCTAGTCTATATGTCAGTAATGCCGTTTAAATTTCCTAAATTCAGTGTTTGGCGCGCACAGTGTGTCGCTACGCTTTTGTCTTTGACTATGTGGTGATATCCTCCTGGTGGTTGTCAATCAGTCAGGAGGCCCCGTAGCATACGAGCTCACGCTCAATTGGTGGGTTTGGGTGCCCTTTATTTGGGGTTGTCGCACCCTTTTAGACGTGAGACTTCGATAAATGTAGTTCCATCATCTAATCCATCTCGTGTTCTTTTTTTTTTTTTTTGCAGGGGAGGCAAGGAACAGACTGAAGTGGGCCGATGGAAAAATCATTAAGAATGAAGTAGACATGCAGGTAAGGGGGGTAATGCCATTACAAAACATTATCATCTATCCACAGAATGTATCATCGCTAGCGGGTCTGACTGCTGGGACCCCCACTGATCCTGAGAGGGTGCCTCAGTCTCCTGTGTCAATAGAGCATGTGCAACCACTGTTCCCTGTCTGCAGGACTGTCCGTCACACGTGGTCACTATTTCTTCACACAGGGGACTTTGAGCTCTATGTTCTCAACATAGATGGGGTCTCAACAGCCAGACCCCCGGTCATCATAATGGGTTTTTACAATTCCTGATAAGCGGCATCCAATGTGCATTGCAGCCTGTTATTCCCTATAGTAGAGTATGCACTTATTATTGTATGTAGGGAAACCAGTCATTGTATGTGTATGGCCATGGCCAGCTTTACACTGCATCCAATAAAACGAGGGTCTTTGCAGTGATCGTCCATAGTAGTCCTGAGTTGCCCCTCTCTCCTTCCCAGCTCCGGCCAGCACTTTCATACCATTCCAGCATTGGGGACTATTCCTATTGCCTCCCATTCTGTACCCCGGGATTCTGGGGGGGTCAATGATTTGGACTATAATTAGTGTCTGCGGCACAATTGCTTAGAATAACTTTGCATGCGGTGAGAGGTGGATTTCACCTCTGCTCTGCTTTCCCTGCTGCTTTCTCAGAGCTTCCGATGACCTGCCGGCTATTAACCTCCAACCTTTCATTCCCCACCGCAGGTTCTGCACTTACTTGGTCCAAAGACAGAAGCTGATCTAGAAAAGAAACCCAAGGTATTTTGTTGACTTGTTAAGTGTGACAGTAAATGGGTGATTTGTGTGACCCCCGCATGACCGAGGTCGCTTTGATGCATCGGAATCCCCCCCCCCCCCCCCCCACAACTGCACAACCAGTCCTTTAACATTCCTGGGTCGGAGACGGTCAGTCTGGAGACGGTCAGTCTGCTCCTCCTGCAGTAAAACCACTTTGTGTAGCTCCCTGCTTCCCGATTTACCCTACTCTAACGGGGAGACCTGGAGGTTTTTAGGGATTATTTCCGGTAATGTATGGATAAATGGCCGCTCATCGGCACAATTGTCCTTAAGTTAAGTTTGACCCATCCACAATAAGATGTAGTCGCTTCGATTGAGCAAAGGGTTAAAACATGTTCACTGAAATATTATGGAATTGCTGTCACAGCAATTTCCCTGCATACATCCATGGGCTCTGTATACTGAAGAGCCATTTACCATCTGCTTTTAGCAAACCAGCAGCTGTAGAAAGTGCCGGGCTATAAACCACTTATCAGAAGTGTGAGGCGGGGGAAGGGTAGGAACCATAGCCCTACTGAAATAGATCCGGCTGCCCGTGCCGTAACGATGAGGAGGGTGATACATATGCGGAATTAAACATGAACTTTAAATCCTTCACAACCAATTTATCCCATTGGCTTCTGCTCACCGAAAGCCATGAAGGTGCTGTGTGCCCATCCAAACACCCGCCATCGCTGCCCCAGTCTTCCAAGGGTATAACTGTTATTTATTTTGCTTGCTTATATATCTCTATCCTATTCCATAGCACTTTACAGACATTGTCATCGCTGTTACCATTATCTTTGGCATGTGGGAAGAAACCGGAGCCTCTGGAGGAAACCTAGGAACACACAAGTTTCCCAGCGGTGCAAAGCAACAGTGCTAACCACTGAGCCCCCTTACAGTGCTAACCACTGAGCCACCGTGCCGCCTATATAATGCATTAAGATGAAAGAAGGAACCCATTCTCGCTCTTCATTTAAACACTGTACTGTGGGTATACGCTAGGTGAAAGGGTTGGCTATGCCCTCTTCTCAGACACGAGGCAGCTCCGTTTTAGGCTAGTGTCAGCCTGAGTTAGAGCTACAGCACGATCCGCTGCCGGCAGCATCTTTTCAATTCCCGGCCAGTGACATCCCCGATGTGCTCGATGGAGACAAGTCCGGAGATGCCGTGGCAGCACGTTTAGGCCACGCAGGCTGCTCCATAGTAGCATGAGTATCATGATGAGAAAGGGGTCTGTGTCTACACAAACCATCAGAAGACATCTTCACAACATTGGGCTACAAAATGGACGTCTGGTCTCACAGCACTGATTTGTCAGGCTATTATGCAGCAAAACAAGACTGCAATGGAGACTGGCACGGAGGTTTGTACCCTTCAGTGAGGAGTCCCGCTTTTGTCTGGAGACTACGTGGGCACCGCCATGAAGAGCCCTTGAGAGATCGAGCACATCAAGGACGTCACCGGTCGGTGATTACATAGTGCAAACCCCCTCCTCCTCACCTGGGGGCTCCTGATGCTGTCCTCTGGATTGAGGTGAGGGAGTTTGGACCTTGACCATACTGGTACCGTCCCTCCCTTCTCCATAGATACTCTTCAAGGTGGTGGGGTGGAACTTATAGGGATTATGGATGTTCCAGCTATTTCCCCTTACATCGCGCAGTCTTTCCTAAAGGTACCGTCACACTGAACGATATCGCTAGCGATCCGTGACGTTGCAGCGTCCTGGCTAGCGATATCATTCAGTTTGACACACAGCAGCGATCAGAATCCTGCTGTGATGTCGTTGGTCGCTGCAGAAAGTCCAGCACTTTATTTCGTCGCTGGACTTCCTGCTGACATCTCTGAATCGGCGTGTGTGACGCCGATTCAGCGATGTCTTCGCTGGTAACCAGGGTAAACATCGGGTTACTAAGCGCAGGGCCGCGCTTAGTAACCCGATGTTTACCCTGGTTACCAGCGTAAAAGTAAAAAACAAACAAACACTACATACTTACCTTCCGCTGTCTGTCCCTCGGCACTCTGCTTCTCTGCCCTGTGTAAGCACAGCGGCCGGAAAGCAGAGCGGTGACGTCATCGCTGTGCTTTCCGGCCGCTGTGCTCAGTCAGTGCAGGAAAGCAGAGCGCCGAGGGACAGACAGCGGAAGGTAAGTATGTAGTGTTTGTTTTTTTTTTTACTTTTACGCTGGTAACCAGGGTAAACATCGGGTTACTAAGCGCGGCCCTGCGCTTAGTAACCCGATGTTTACCCTGGTTACCGGCATAGTTGGTCGCTGGAGAGCTGTCTGTGTGACAGCTCTCCAGCGACCAAACAGCGACGTTGCAGCGATCCGGATCGTTGTCGGTATCGCTGCAGCGTCGCTCAGTGCGACGGTACCTTAAGAGCTGACATCTGACAAAAACTTAACTCCACTTCCTCTGTATGCACCCTACCTTGTGCGCGCCAGTCAATCAACGCACGAGGGTTCCCGTATGCTCTCTCTGGCCAATGGGAGCGCTTTGCTCATCCTCTACACTGCCGGTCGGTTCATGCACACTCTTATAAAAATAAAGATTATTATTATTATGGGGGCACTTGTCTTTTTCTTCCACAGCTGGGCTTTTTCAGCTCGCCAATCTAAGCCCCTTCTTTCTCTTTGGCTCAGTGATTTTGCAGCTCCAACTGCAGCTTTTGCAGTGTCGTTCCCACAGGAATGGCCTTCTCTCCAACAGGTACACACACAACTTCCTGTACAGCCTCTACATATGCCCAGACCTGGGGAGTCTCCCTCCTGTCCCTCCCCCACTATTATCCACTACGCCTGTGCCCTCTGCAAACAGAAGTGGCCAACAGGTCAGGCCTCAGCATTCTGCCCAGACTGCACCCTTTCCACCATACAAGGCTATAAGAAGCCCTCTGCCCCCCAGTATGGAAGCACACCCTCTCCTCAATCAGTAATTGACCTAACCAAGGTACCCCAATCCCTGATGCAGGTCCTTTACCTAACCCGTCAGCCATAACCAGTGCTACCTTCTCCAGGCGAATCACAGGCACCCATTCATCACCCTCAGCATGGCAGGACAAGGATGAGGTCCAAGAAGCACCCACTCCAGTACCTCATCTGGTTCTCCTTCTACATCCTCCAGGATGCTCTGTGTCTGACTTCTCTTCCCCTGAGGTAAGCCTTGGGTGCGACCTTGATTTCCGATTAGGTTTTGATCCTGACAAGGATCAAACTTCCAAACTGCAGGATATGGTCGACAGTTACTGGGAATCTTTACGAAACAGTGGGAACACCGGGAAAAGCGCTTCCCAGGTAGGAGGATACAGGATATCCAACTGCCTTTTGGTCCTGTTCTCCTCGGCAAATGGGCAGTATCCTCTGCCTCACCTGTCCGCTTCCTGATGGCTCCTTTCTCAAGGACTCCACTTCCAGATCGAGGCCCTTGCCAAGTCAAACATTTCTGCATTCCACCCGGGGATGCTCTAAGTCACCCATTCCCAATCTCTCTTCGACTCTGCATGAGCGTTCTAAGACAGATGATTGCCGCAATGGAAACCATCCCTTTCGCACAGTTCCACACTGGCCCTCCGGTCAGCTTGGGACAAAAGGATCTAGTCTCTGGATCATCCCACACTTCTGCCTCTTCTAGTGAGGCGGTCTCTGGCATGGTGGAGTCTCTCCCCTTCCATTCAGCAGGGTAAAAAACTTCCCTTTCTCTGGCAAGTTGTCACAACGGACATCGGTCTCCTCAGATGGGGGATGTCTTCCTTTGTCACACAGTCCAGGGTTGCTGGAACCCTTGGGAAACCTCCCTTCCCATCAACCTTCTGGAGATCAGACCATCTACCTCTCTTCTCCACTGGCAGGATCTTCTAGCGGAGTGACCAGTTCACATTAAATACAACATTGCCACGGCTGTGACATACATAAACCACTAGGACAAGACACACAGCAAGTTTGTCATGTCTGCGGTCTCACAGATTCTAACTTGGTCTGAGCGACACGTGCCAGCAATATCAGCGTTGCATATTCCACCCTGGACAACTGGACCACTGACTTCCTAAGTTGCCAGGGTCTTTTTTCGGATGAAAGGTCTCTCAACACTTCTTTGTTTGGTCAGATCTGTGAAAGGTGCGGTATTCCCGATGTCGATCTGATGGCGTGTCAGATCAATCACAAGGTCCCTGGTTTTGTGGGCTGGTCTCACGACCCCCTGGCAGTCTGTTACGATGTCCTGGTCACTCTCTGGTCTCCGTTTCAACTTACGTACGTTTTTACACCTCTTCCCTTGATGCCCAGACTTGTCAAGAAAATTGGGACGGAAGGTGTTCCAGTCATCCTAGTGGCTCCAGACTGGCCCAGCAGAGCATGGTACCCAGCATTAGTCAACCTACTCACAGATGTATCTTGGAAACTCCCAGACCGACTAGACCAGAGTCCCCTCTTCCATCAGAATTCTCAGTCCCTCAATTTAATGTATGTCCGTTGAGGCTTCAGTCCTGAGAGATCACGGTTTCTCGCCCTAGGTCATACAGACCATGATCGGGCAAGGAGACCTTCATCCTCATGCATTTATCACTGGACCTGGAAGGCCTTTTTGTGCTGGTGTGAGGATAGTCACACAGCACCCATGTCCTTTTCCCTTTCTTTCATCCTGGCATTCTTAGAATCAAGGTTGGAGTCCGGTTTGTCCCTTGGTACTCACAAGGTCAAGAATTCATTCAGGGTGTTGCTCGCCAAGCGCTGCCATATCGTCCCCTGGTTGACCCGTGTGAACTTGGCTTAGTCTTGAGCGTTCTTCAGGAACCCCCCCTTCGAGCCCATTCAGGACATATCATCTTCTCTTCTCTCCTGGATGTCGGCCTTTTTGGTTAAAATTACTTCTATTAGACTGGTTTCAGAATTAGCATCTCTTGCCGTTTTCCCTTCCTTGTCCTACACCAGGACAAGGTGGTCTTGTGACCAATTCCTTCGTAAGTCTCCCCGTTCTAAATCATTGAGGATATTGTCCCTCCTTCTGCCCGTCCCCTGTCAATCCCATGGAAAGGTCTTTCCACAAGCTGGACCTAGTCCGAGCCTTGCGTCTCTACTGCTAAGACAGCGTCTTTCAGACGTTCGAATGCCTTGTTTCATTCGTGAGTGTTGTCTTAAGGGACTCCCTGCCTCCAAGTCTAGTATCGTCCACTGGATCTATTTAGCTATTCTGGAGGCTTCTCGAGTTAAGGATAGACCCCAAAAAATCCCTCCCCAGGAGTGGGGGGTCTCCTGGGCAGTTCACAACCCAGATTTGCAAGGCTGCTACCTGATCATCTCTTCATACTTCCCAAGGTGCTGTAGGGTACATACTTACACCTTGGCTGATACCGGCCTATGAAGAACTGTGTTGCAAGTGGCGGTTGCCCGTTGTCGGACCTGATTTGAGCATGATGGTCCGTCCCCTCTTTTGGGACTTCTTTAGGAAGTCCCATAGTTACCTGACATCACTAATTAAATGATAAAGGATTTTTGGTGCTCCTCCTCGGACATTACAAATGGGGCAGCGGATGCGTTGAAAAACTGCATCCGCTGCCCCCGTTGTTCATTTCTTTCACAACGTACGTCGGCGCCCGACACATAGCGACGGGCCCATACCGACGCAAGTGTGAAAGTACCCTAATCCGTATTTTTCTCGTGCCCCCCTCCCCCCCCATAGGCTTTCATTGCCAGATTTTTTGCGCAATACGCTGACAAACACAGCATGCTGCGATTTTCTACTGTAAAATGCAGCTGAGAAATATACGGCAGATAGGAGCTGCCCCATAGAAAATCATTGGTCCGTGTGCAATGCGTAGTTTTTGCGCCTCTCATACGTCCGTAAAACTCGCTAGTGTGACCCCGGCCTAACTGATGAGTTTTGTGCCAGTCGGTGGGTGTACACTGCTGAGAAGCTAACTTTTTTTTTTTTGCCTTCCAACAGCAGCATACACCCATGGTTACCTGTGTCCCCCAATGAAGTAGAGATTTTTACGGTGAGTACCAAAAATCCTTCCTTATTGCTTCATTGGTGGACACAGGTAACCATGTGACGTCCTAAAGCGGTGAGTGCCAAAAATCCTTTTTTTTTTTTTTTTTTTTTTTTTTTCAGTTTACCCCAAATAAGGCTAAAAAAAGAGAAAACGCATATTTCTCTGAAAAGGCTTTTAAAAAGCTGTCACATGTGTTAAGACGGAATAAATTTATTATTAATAATAAACATAAGCGCAGTAAACCAGCACAAATGTGAAATGTTATAAAATGATATCAAAACGCTCCAGCCTTGAATCGCATTCTGATCAGTTTTGCAGAAAAGTCTCCTCCCAATTGGCAAAGCCACAATAGCTAGTGATGGAGATGGACAGACGCAAGATACTGGGAGTGGTGGCTCAGGGTGTGATTTGTGAGGTCCCGAACTTGCTATACACTGCAGCGCCATCTAATGGCCACATGATGCTAATGGTTATTTTCTGTGATCATTTCGCTTGATAAAGATAAATTCCAACCAAGCAGCGTTTGCAAAATGCACGTAAGCCAAAAAAAAAAAAAATGCCATTTTGCTTCTGTTATTAGGTCCCTACTGTAAAGGCCTCTATACATATTAGATAAAAGTTGTTTAAACTTGTCTGATCGGCTGACTGTCTTAATCTGGCCTTACACACTAGATGACTATCAGCCGACTCTCCCATACACAGGAGCGCTCGTTTGGGCGGCGGGTTCAACATAATTAAGTCAAATGTGTATGGTGGCCCTTAGGGTCCATTTACAATGCGCAATTATGGTGAATTGTTCCTAACAATGCTCGTTTTCTCATCTTGCAGTGTAAGGCCATGTGCACACGTTCAGTATTTTTCACGTATTTATAGCGAAAAAAACGTGATAAAAACGCGAAAAAAACGCTTACATATGCCTCCTATTTAGTGTATTCCGCATTTCTAGTGCAAATGTTGCTTTTTTTCCGCGAAAAAATCGCATTGCGGAAAAAAAAGCAACATGTTCATTAAAAATGCGGAATTGCGGGGATTCCGCACACCTAGGAATGCATTTATCTGCTTACTTTCCACCTGGGGCTGTGCACACCATGCGGGAAGTAAGCAGATCATGTGCAGTTGGTACCCAGGGTGGAGGAGAGGAGACTCTCCTCCACGGTCTGGGCACCATATAATTAGTAAAAAAAAAAAGAATTAAAATAAAAGTCATATACTTACCCTCTGATGGCCCCGGTGTCTTCCCGCCTCTCAGCGGTGCATGCTGCCGGTTCTGTTCCTATAGATGGTCTGTGTGAAGGACCTGCGATGACGTCGCAGTCCTGTGATTGGTCGCGTGACCGCTCACGTGACCACGACGTCATCGAAGGTCCTGCACACACACACCATCTATAGGAACGGACGCTGCTGAGGAGATCGGCTGTCTGCAGGGTGAGTATAACCATTTTTTTTATTTTTTTTATTATTTTTAAACATTCTATCCTTTACTATAGATGCTGCATCTATAGTAAAAAGTTGGTCACACTTGTCATACACTATGTTTGACAAGTGTGACCAACCTGTCAGTCAGTTTTCCAAGCAATGCTACAGATCGCTTGGAAAACTTTAGCATTCTGCAAGCTAATTACGCTTGCAAAATGCGAAAAAAACGCAAAAAAAAAAAATGCGGATTTCTTGCAGAAAATTTCCGGTTTTCTTCAGGAAATTTCTGCAAGGAATCCTGACGTGTGCACATACCCTAAAGCTGCCCACCACCCCATGAGCAATCTGAATGCACAAAACATAAATGTTCTCTGCAGCACATCATCCTTGGTAAATGACTCGTGCTGCCGAGTACAATGGCCGCCTGGGTGCACAGAGCCGCCTAGTACTGTAGCAGAGCTTGCAGCACGGCTCTGAACCGCGATCTGCGGACATGCATGTTGATAGTCGGGGGTCTTGTAACGCACAGTATACGGGCTGTTCTCCCACCAGGACCTCGGGTCGATTTACAGATCGGTCTAGTAGGAAGACCCATGACCCTTAGACGCAAATGGCCCCCGAAGTTCAGCGCTCGTCTCCCGTAATGTCGCCTCCATCACTGTACCGCTGCATGTCATCACCCAGCTTTCCCGGGCTCTGTATATCCATTACTGATTTACACCATTGTGTTTTATTTATTTGCATTCAGGCAGCGAAGCAAAAAGTTGTGGAGTCTGAGAAAAAAACTGATGAACCTGCGAACGGTGAGAAAGTATCTTCTTTTACTATTTACACTTTCTGTGAACTCTCACTTTTTTTTTAAATTTCTTTCTCTGGAAGCCACGAACAAAAGACCTTAAGGTTTCCCAGCAAAGCTGCGTCCTCTTGTTAACCACATGCCTGACATTCCTGTAGAGACACTGCCCCGAAACCTGTTCCTTACAACCTGCAGAGCATTCAGTTCACACAGACACCTCCTCCCCGGTGCAGAGCGGGACTCGTCACTATCAGCCATTCACAGGGTATCAAGGCCGCGTGTAATCTGAGAACACCGCGGATGTGTGTGGGAGATGCTGTCAGTCGCTATATGGAGCGTATGGCATCCTCCTGAGAAAGTGTCAGTCACTTATTACTATAGTATCATCCCTGGAGGCAGTATTATAGTAGTTATATTCCTGTACATAGTGGCAGTATTATAGTAGTTATATTCTTGTACATAGGGGCAGTATTATAGTAGTTATATTCCTGTACATAGTGGCAGTATTATAGTAGTTATATTCTTGTACATAGGGGCAGTATTATAGTAGTTATATTCTTGTACATAGGGGCAGTATTCTAGTAGTTATATTCTTGTACATAGGGGCAGTATTATAGTAGTTATATTCTTGTACATAGGGGCAGTATTATATTAGTTACATTCTTGTACATAGGGGCAGTATTCTAGTAGTTATATTCTTGTACATAGGAGCAGTATTATAGTAGCTATATTCATGTATATAGGAGCAGTATTACAGTAGTTATATTCTTGTACATAGGAGCAGTATTACAGTAGTTATATTCTTGTACATAGGAGCAGTATTATAGTAGCTATATTCATGTATATAGGAGCAGTATTATAGTAGTTATAGTCTTGTACATAGGAGCAGTATTACAGTAGTTATATTCTTGTACATAGGAGCAGTATTACAGTAGTTATATTCTTGTACATAGGAGCAGTATTACAGTAGTTATATTCTTGTACATAGGAGCAGTATTACAGTAGTTATATTCTTGTACATAGGAGCAGTATTACAGTAGTTATATTCTTGTATATAGGGGCAGTATTACAGTAGTTATATTCTTGTACATAGGAGCAGTATTACAGTAGTTATATTCTTGTATATAGGGGCAGTATTACAGTAGTTATATTCATGTATATAGGAGCAGTATTACAGTAGTTATATTCTTGTACATAGGAGCAGTATTACAGTAGTTATATTCTTGTACATAGGAGCAGTATTACAGTAGTTATATTCTTGTACATAGGAGCAGTATTACAGTAGTTATATTCTTGTATATAGGGGCAGTATTATAGTAGTTATATTCATGTATATAGGAGCAGTATTACAGTAGTTATATTCTTGTACATAGGAGCAGTATTACAGTAGTTATATTCTTGTACATAGGGGCAGTATTATAGTAGCTATATTCATGTATATAGGAGCAGTATTACAGTAGTTATATTCTTGTACATAGGAGCAGTATTATAGTAGTTACATTCTTGTACATAGGGGCAGTATTATAGTAGTTACATTCTTGTACATAGGGGCAGTATTATAGTAGTTATATTCTTGTACATAGGGGCAGTATTATAGTAGTTATATTCTTGTACATAGGGGCAGTATTATAGTAGTTATATTCTTGTACATAGGGGCAGTATTATAGTAGTTACATTCTTGTACATAGGGGCAGTATTATAGTAGTTACATTCTTGTACATAGGGGCAGTATTATAGTAGTTATATTCTTGTACATAGGGGCAGTATTATAGTAGTTATATTCTTGTACATAGGGGCAGTATTATAGTAGTTATATTCTTGTACATAGGGGCATTATTATAGTAGTTATATTCTTGTACATAGGGGCAGTATTATAGTAGTTACATTCTTGTACATAGGGGCAGTATTATAGTAGTTATATTCTTGTACATAGGGGGCAGTATTATAGTAGTTACATTCTTGTACATAGGGGCAGTATTATAGTAGTTATATTCTTGTACATAGGGGCAGTATTCTAGTAGTTATATTCTTGTACATAGGAGCAGTATTATAGTAGCTATATTCATGTATATAGGAGCAGTATTACAGTAGTTATATTCTTGTACATAGGAGCAGTATTACAGTAGTTATATTCTTGTACATAGGAGCAGTATTACAGTAGTTATATTCTTGTACATAGGAGCAGTATTACAGTAGTTATATTCTTGTATATAGGGGCAGTATTATAGTAGTTATATTCTTGTACATAGGGGCAGTATTATAGTAGATATATTCTTGTACATAGGGGCAGTATTAGGCTAGGTTCACATTGCATTAGTGCAGTCCGTTTAGCGCATACGCTAACGGACTGCGTTAACGCAGTGTCCAAAAAGGATCGCGTTTAGCGATCGCGCTAGCGCAGATGCCCGATAGCGAGAACGGATACAAAAACGCTGCAGACAGTGTTCGAGGTCCGTCACAAAATAACGGAGCATCGCTAACGCATGCCAAATATGGCATGCGTTAGGATGCGTTACATACATTGCGGTCAATGGGTGCGCTAACGGATCCGTTACATTGCGTTAGTGGCGCTATGCAACTGATTCCGTTAGCAGATACCTACTTACGCAATGTGAACCTAGCCTTATAGTAGTTATATTCTTGTACATGGGGGGCAGTATTATAGTGGTTATATTCTTGTACATAGGAGCAGTATTATAGTAGTTATATTCTTGTACATAGGAGCAGTATTATAGTAGTTATTTTCTTGTACATAGGAGCAGTATTATAGTAGTTATATTCTTTTACATAGGGGGCAGTATTATAAAAGTTACATTCTTGTACATAGGAGCAGTATTATAGTAGTTATATTCTTGTATATACTGGGCAGTATTATAGTAGTTATATTCTTGTACATAGGAGCAGTATTATAGTAGTTATATTCTTGTATATAGGGGCAGTATTATAGTAGTTATATTCTTGTACATAGGGGCAGTATTATAGTAGTTATATTCTTGTACATAGGGGCAGTATTATAGTAGTTATATTCTTGTATATAGGGGCAGTATTATAGTAGTTATATTCTTGTACATAGGGGCAGTATTATAGTAGTTATATTGTATATAGGTGGCAGTATTATAGTAGTTATATTCTTGTACATGGGGAGTAGTATTATAGTATTTATGGTACGTATGATAGTCTTATATTGATTGGTGAGTATGTGGCCTCTGTAACCTCTTTGATTGCTGATATAACGGGACTCCACAATGTAGTCTTTTCAGTTGTGTATGACTACTGATGATCCATCTTCTTGTCCTCCAAGAAAGGCCAAATGTTGCTACAAGCTGAATTCAGTTTTCTTGGATAGCCCCCTGTGATCATAGCCTTTGCTGCAGTGTCCCCATCATTGCAAGCAACAAATTCTTTATTATTGATTAGGGCTCTTTACGGGCAGATATTGGTCCATTGATGTCGTATACTGTGAAGTTCTGTTGAAAATTTCTGCAGTGCGTAGATGAGAAGTGTAAAATCCTGTCCATTTATCTACATGGTATTTTGAAGCCAAAAGCTACGTGTATTTACCCTTTATGGAAGGTTTTCTGCCCCCATAGAGGACCTAGTCATAATCTGACAAGAGCTAATCATGGATGGGGGATTCTCGGCAGGGCCATGATGAGTTAATTCCAGTACTCGGACATTAAATAATATAGAATCTGATAATCTGGAACATCACAGAACTGTGATCTGCTTTTCTATGACCACCCAATAATGCGCTACCTGTCTCGCCCTGCCAGATTAAAGGCACATTAATGCGCTGATTTATTTTTTATTATTCCACTTTTGCTTCGGTGATGTTGAGGGAGAGGGTTAATCCCCGCGCTCCTGTTTCTCTGGGCTCCTTTATACCAGGATTGTTTATCTAGCAATTAGAGGCGGCTGTTAACAAGATGGCCCAATTTCCAAGGGGCCTCTGTGGGCTGCAAGGAGTCTGACGATTTTCTCCCGAGGTGCTGGAAGGTGACATTAAGACGCTGCCTTCTGCCAGTTGGGAGGTTTCCCTGCTCGCAGGGAAAACACTGCATTATTGATAGTCTGGGTTGTTTTTTTTTTTTTTTTTTTCCGTTTTTTTTTTTAAGACTTGTAAGTTTATGAACAAGACTTGGATGAAGAGAGAGGCGTGTAATAAAATGATGGCAGCCGACACTTGTTTAATTGTCCTGGCAGTTTAGAGAGTCCGCAGCGGCTTTTATAGAGTCACAAGCTGGTGGAGCGCTGGAGAATAACAGGATGATGGGAGTATCTAGGGTTGTGTCTGGGGAAGTGTGTGCAGGAGGGGGCAATCTAGGCATCACCTGGACAGATACCCCCAGTGTGTGTACAGGAGGGGGCAATCTAGGCATCACCTGGACAGATTACCCCAGTGTGTGCAGGAGGGGGCAATCTAGGCATCACCCGCACAGATACCCCCAGTGTGTGTACAGGAGGGGGCAATCTAGGCATCACCTGGACAGATGACCCCAGTGTGTGTACAGGAGGGGGCAATCTAGGCATCACCTGGACAGATACCCCCAGTGTGTGTACAGGAGGGGGCAATCTAGGCATCACCCGCACAGATACCCCCAGTGTGTGCAGGAGGGGGCAATCTAGGCATCACCCGCACAGATACCCCCAGTGTGTGTACAGGAGGGGGCAATCTAGGCATCACCCGCACAGATACCCCCAGTGTGTGTACAGGAGGGGGCAATCTAGGCATCACCTGGACAGATGACCCCAGTGTGTGTACAGGAGGGGGCAATCTAGGCATTGCCCGGACAGATACCCCCAGTGTGTGTACAGGAGGGGGCAATCTTGGCATTGCCCGGACAGATTACCCCAGTGTGTGTACAGGAGGGGGCAATCTAGGCATTGCCCGGACAGATACCCTCAGTGTGTGTGCAGGAGGGGGCAATCTAGGCATCACCTGGACAGATACCCCCAGTGTGTGTACAGGAGGGGGCAATCTAGGCATCACCTGGACAGATTACCCCAGTGTGTGCAGGAGGGGGCAATCTAGGCATCACCCGCACAGATACCCCCAGTGTGTGTACAGGAGGGGGCAATCTAGGCATCACCTGGACAGATGACCCCAGTGTGTGTACAGGAGGGGGCAATCTAGGCATCACCCGCACAGATACCCCCAGTGTGTGTACAGGAGGGGGCAATCTAGGCATCACCCGGACAGATACCCCCAGTGTGTGCAGGAGGGGGCAATCTAGGCATTGCCCGGACAGATTACCCCAGTGTGTGTACAGGAGGGGGCAATCTAGGCATCACCCGCACAGATACCCCCAGTGTGTGTACAGGAGGGGGCAATCTAGGCATCACCCGGACAGATACCCCCAGTGTGTGTACAGGAGGGGGCAATCTAGGCATCACCCGCACAGATACCCCCAGTGTGTGTACAGGAGGGGGCAATCTAGGCATCACCCGGACAGATTACCCCAGTGTGTGTACAGGAGGGGGCAATCTAGGCATCGCCCGGACAGATGACCCCAGTGTGTGTACAGGAGGGGGCAACCTAGGCATCACCCGGACAGATTACCCCAGTGTGTGTACAGGAGGGGGCAATCTAGGCATTGCCCGGACAGATTACCCCAGTGTGTGTACAGGAGGGGGCAATCTAGGCATCACCCGGACAGATTACCCCAGTGTGTGCAGGAGGGGGCAATCTAGGCATCACCCGGACAGATACCCTCAGTGTGTGTACAGGAGGGGGCAATCTAGGCATCACTCGGACAGATGCCCCCAGTGTGTGTACAGGAGGGGGCAACCTAGGCATTGCCCGGACAGATGACCCCAGTGTGTGTACAGGAGGGGGCAACCTAGGCATCACCCGGACAGATTACCCCAGTGTGTGTACAGGAGGGGGCAATCTAGGCATTGCCCGGACAGATTACCCCAGTGTGTGTACAGGAGGGGGCAATCTAGGCATCACCCGGACAGATTACCCCAGTGTGTGTACAGGAGGGGGCAATCTAGGCATCACCCGGACAGATGCCCCCAGTGTGTGTACAGGAGGGGGCAATCTAGGCATTGCCCGGACAGATTACCACAGTGTGTGCAGGAGGGGGCAATCTAGGCATCACCCGGACAGATGACCCCAGTGTGTGTACCGGAGGGGGCAACCTAGGCATTGCCCGGACAGATACCCTCAGTGTGTGTACAGGAGGGGGCAATCTAGGCATCACTCGGACAGATGCCCCCAGTGTGTGTACAGGAGGGGGCAACCTAGGCATCACCCGGACAGATGCCCCCAGTGTGTGTACAGGAGGGGGCAATCTAGGCATCGCCCAGAGAGATGCCCCCAGTGTGTCCCCTCCTAGTACTTGGCTGGTTGGTGCCATGTGGCAGATCCTCGGCAGCTTACACATCAATGTGCTGTGGGTGCAGACGTATTGAGTGGGTGCAGACGAACGTGATGATGATTTTCTGATGCCTCAAGTTGGTGATATTTTATTGGACATGTGACAATTGGCACATATTGGGAACTAGCCGGCTGGTGTGGCAACATGGCGCCACAAATATACAGTGGCTTGTGAAAGTATTCACCTCCTTGACTCTGTGTCTTATTTTGTTACATTACAACCTGTTTAAATATTTGTGCAATCCGGTTTGTGTGTGATGCATCATCCCTAAATGGTTTCATTTGGTGCAGTGAGAAAAATATAGGCATAAATTAAAATTATGGGATCAAAATACTAAAAATTGGCATGTGCATATATATTCACCCCTTCTGCTATGAAACCTCTAAAAATTTTGGGTGCAAGCAATTCTCTTCATAAGTCACGTGCTTAGTAACAGGACGTTCCCTGTGTGCAATCTAAGTGTCACATGTTGGTCAGTTTATACACACTACACTCGCTAAAAGGCCACAAAGGCAGCAACACCATTAACAAGAGGCTCCAATAACCAAATGTTGCGAAGACCAAGGCGATCTCTGGACGCCGCCACGAAGGCCTAGGCGTTCTCCAGACGCTGCTGCGAAGGCCAAGGCGCTCTCCAGATGCCGCCGCGAAGACCTAGGCCATCTCCGGATGCCGCCGCGAAGACCTAGGCCATCTCCGGATGCCGCCGCGAAGACCTAGGCCATCTCCGGACGCCGCCGCGAAGACCTAGGCCATCTCCGGACGAAGACCAAGGCGATCTCCCAACATGTCAGGGACAAAGTTGAGAAGTGCAAGTCAGGGTTGGGTTATTTAAAAATATATATATAAAAATCCAAATCTCTGATGATCACAATCCCCACAGTGTAACATGGAGGTAGCGTCATGCTGTGGGGATGTTTATCTGCAGCAGAGGCAGGGAAAATGGACAGAGTCAAGGGGAAGATACATGGTGCGATGTACAGGGATATTCTTTAGCAAAATCTGTCAGTGATTTAAGACTGGGACGGATGTTCACCATCCAACAAGACGGAATGACACAAAGCATACTGCTAAAGCGACACAAGTAGTATAAAGGGAACCTGTCACCGACAAAATTGAAGGTGAGCTAAGCCCACCGGCATCAGGGGCTTATCTACAGCATTCTGTAATGCATTCTGTAATGCTGTAGATAAGCCCCCGATGTTACCTGAAAGATGAGAAAAAGAGGTTAGATTATACTCACCCAGGGGCGTTTCCGCTGCGGTCCAGTCTGATGGGTGTCGCGGTCCAGGGCCTCCCATCTTCTTACGATGACGTCCTCTTCTTGTCTTCATGCTCCGGCGCAGGCGTACTTTGTCTGCCCTGTTGAGGGCAGAGCAAAGTATTGCAGTGCACAGGTGCCGGGAAAGGTCACAGAGGCCCAGCGCCTGCGCACTGCATTGCTCTGCCCTCAACAGGGCAGACAAAGTACGCCTGCGCCGGAGCCGCAGCGTGAAGACAAAAAGAGGACGTCATCCTATGAAGATGGGAGGAGCCGGACCGCGACACCCATCGGATCGGACCGCAGCAGACCACCCACCCAGGTGAGTAGAATATAACCTGTTTTTCTCATCTTTCAGGATACATCGGGGGCTTAACTACAGCATTACAGAATGCATTACAGAATGCTGTAGATAAGCCCCTGATAAGGGTGGCCTTAGCTCACCTTCGATTTTTGGGGTTACGGGTTTCCTTTAAGGAGAAACATGTAAATGTTTTGGAGTGGCCTAGCCAAAGCCCAGAACTTAGTCCAATGGAGAATCTGTGGTCAGACGTGAAGATTTCTGCTCACCAGAGGAGACCATCTAACTTGAAGGAGCTGGAGCAGTTTTGCCTTGAGTAATGGGCAAAAAGTACTGACTTTAGGGGGGTGAATAGTTATGCACACTGACGTTTTCAGTTATTTTGTTCTATTAGTTATTTGCTTCACAATATAAAGAAAACCAAATGTTCACAGCTGCAGTCATGTTCTTTATTTTTATGATTTGTGCTAGTAGTTGAGCAAATAAAACCCCATCATACCTGTATGAACTATCCCCCCCAATAATTATGCACCCCCTTTACAAAGTGCTATAACAGTTGATATGGCCATCATAGAGTAGGAAACCCCCCCTGATTTAGACCCCACTATAAAGGCTGCTATACAGCCGAATATTCTGCCCATTCTGCTTTTTTTTTTTTTTCCATTTTTTTCTGCAACTATTTTTTTTTTTTCTTTAGGCAATTGTATAATTGGCAGTTTCCAAATAAAATCTTGTTCCCTTGTAGAATTTTGGAAAATAGATAAAATGCCACACCACCTCACTTAATTTGCAAAATTCAGCAGTTTAGAAAGAATAATCTCTCTACACGCAGCAGAGCATCAGATCTGGCTGCGCAGCTGTCCATGAAGTTACCACCACTTTTGGTGGGATCTGAGGGGTGGGATCGTGTGATCCCTCCAGTGGCGGCAGTGAGCCTGTAGGGCCGGGGCCGTTTTCTTTTGTGTGTTTTGCCAGCCTGTCTTTCAGGAACATCAAGAAAGGAGATGATTGAGCCTCGGCGAGTGGCAGGGAGGGCAGAGAGCGGCTCTCTATACAGCCCTGTTCATTTTCTTGGAAAGTCTCAGCCAAAACCCAAACATCGTGTCAGTTCTGAGAATCTGCAGATTGTGGGGAAACACACGCAGCTCTGTAGGATGAAATCTCTGTAATCTGTGCCTCACACACAGGATGCCACCAGTCCTTCCTGCAGACACGGTGCGCACTCAGCGGCCACGCTACAAATTTGGGCATCGTCTCTTACAACTAAGGTGGTGGGGGGTTTAACTCTTTCAGTCTGGTTTCCGTCTAGGACAATCTTCCAATGCCAATGGTCCGATCCATTCTTCCATATGGCAGATTATTCATGGATCCTATTGACTTTTAGGTTGCAGTTGTGGACGTCCAGCAATTACAAAACTACAACTCCCAGCATGCCTTGACAGCCCGTTGGTTCACCACTTACAGAAACTGCTGTTATGGACTGATGGCAGCGTGTCATGAGATATCAATGATCCCCAGCCTGCATGCATGCTCGTTCTTGCACATATGTGTACTTTTTCATGCACGCTCACGCATTTGTGCACGCTTATTTTTGCATGCACGCTCATTCTAATGCATACGTTTACTTTTGCATGCAAACATGCGCTCGTAAAGGGGACTTCGGTTTTTCTTATCCTGATTTGTTGCAATGCATCAGCGCGGGAGAGATGTGTCCCAGTGCAGTCTTCTGTGAGAACTATTATCTGAATGTAAATGGAAATTCACAGACCTCCAGCAGTGATGTGCTATTCCTAACTATATACAGATAAATGAACGTATTTTGCGTTTCCTGAGTGGCTTGTGTTATCTATGACCATGATGACACTGCTGTAAGGCTGTGTTCACATTTGTCAGGTACTTCTGCGTATCTCCTGGCTGTCAATCACCGGCTGGCGGCTACTTTTTAAAAGGGGATTGTCTTTATTCTTCAGTGGTCACTGAGCAGTGTACATGTCTGATGTCTTTCACCTCGTAGATCGCATAGTTATGGCTGTAGCATTCTACTACTCTCTGGGGGTTCTGGGCGTCGGACACCCGCTGATCTCGTATGGATGATTTCTCCTTTGGATAATGTCTCAATCTTTCCTGGACAAACTGGAATAATGGTTACCTGCAGCCACCACTAGGGGGAGCTCACTGCATGCCGATGTCATACGCAGCTCCCCCTAGTGGTTGAATATTATTATTGTGCTATGGCTAGACAGTGTACATAAATATATTTGATGAAGGGGTTCTCTGCTCAGTGACTTCACCAGTGGGCAGCTAAGGGGTAAAACAGTGAGTGCATGCTGCTAATTGGCTGAACATGACGAGCTAGAGCCATAACAGGGGTCGTTCTGACATCCAGATCACCAGCATGTCTCTTCAAGTCCTTCTTTCCCATTAGTCCAGACTATTTGAAAATCCGGCACCTGGTCCCATTGATACGTATATATCATGTAATCTAGGGGTCCGCAGAGCGCACAGGCCCCGGATTGTATGGCTGTTATTTTTCTCTCGTGTGTGTGTGTCATTGTGCCAATACCAGTAATGAGCAGACGGGGGAGGGGGCAATGACGGCCTGTCAGACTCTCCATTTTCGAGGAAAACCCGTGTTTTCATAAGCCGACGGCCGATCGTCCGGATAATAACTGCTCAGTCCCCCGGCTGATTTTCCATGTAGTTCTCTGGTCTTTACTACAAAGGTGAATTATGGGATAAAGAGAAGAAAACCTTTCATAACCACCAAAATGGCTTCTGTTATTGGAACCTAAGGAGCGTGGCGGCACGAGCGGCGGCGTAGACGAAACTGCTGGTTTGTTTACACAGTGCGCACTACAAAGAAAAGCATGCATTGCGGGTCTTCTAGGTTTCCACTTGCTTCATCCTCGGGTCTAATCCTCCGTTGTGTAAAGTAATCTTCCTAATTGGACTTGATGTAATGATTAAAATAGCAGTGAAGTCCTGTGCTGCACTGTGCCCAGAAGTCACGTGCCGTTCCCATGCGAACGTCCGAGCCGCAGTGATGACGGCATCCGCATAACTCCAGGATTCCTAGAAAATCGGGATTTACATTAGCCGGGATTTCCTGGAAGTCTCCTATAAGACAATGTATGTACATATAGTATGGGAAGGAGGCGCAGCAGCGCCGGCCGATGGGCAGCAGAGGAACTGCAGCTCGTGCAGATCAATGCATCCGATTCTTAGATCTGTGCCGCGCAGCTATGTTGGTTCCATATAATAGATTTTCCTAATTTTGCAGGAGAGACAAAGCTAGAATCTGCATCTCTGATGGAGCAACTCAGAGGAGAGGCCTTGAAATTTCACAAACCTGGTAGGTTTTCTGCAGATACAAATCTGGACAAGCTGTGCTGTATTTGTAAAGTGTTAAGTTTCATAGATGAGAAATGAATATTGTTCACGGTTACAAAAAATGTCTGTCCCCCCCCAAATCTTCCCCATTCTGTCCATCAGGTGTCTGATGTTGCATCTCCCTCTATTGTGTATGTCCTATTCTAATGTATAATGTTCTTCTGTCAACAAACTGTCATGTCAACTATGTAATTCCTTTATGATTTTTATGTTTTAAGTCGTGCTGCTGTGATACCATAATTTCCCACGGGATCAATAAAGTGTATCGTATCGTATCGTATTCCCATTCAAATCCCAGTCATTTCAATGACGCTCCCAGAGATCTGAGACCTGATGCCCAGTCTACCCAATCGTGGGCATGAATGTCCCCCGTAAGAATGACACTGAGCTCTGCTGTCTCTATCCGTCCCATAGACACCCGTTGATATCAGCAGGTTCAGCTGACATTAGTCTAATCTGTATCGAGGGGCTTCAGAGTCCCCTCCACTGTCAGTGTTTTTCACCAGTGTGCTGAGTATATTTATCCTTTTTCGGTCCATGTCTCCATTTTTATTATCGCTAAGGCATCTATTTATCTTAACTGCAAAAAAAAAAATAATTTCTCCGCTTTTCTTACCCATTGTACAGTAAAACGCAGACGGATGAAGCTCAGATGGCATCTGTGTGCAGTCTGGTTTTTGTCATGGGTCCATTAAATTGTGTAGGCGACTTTGCTCTGTGACGTGGATCAATAACTGTTATTTTTCTATTTTTTCTATTTTTTTTCTTCGAAACTCAGTCCACTAAAGAGCATTACTAGGTGACCAGCCGCACATATTATATCCGTTACATTCTTTGTCTTTGAAAAATGGTCGTCTGAATGTGGCCTTAAACTTGCGTGTCAAGAGTCAACAGTAATCGTTTGGTTTAATGTTACCCTCGGTGTATGTGGCGGACGATAACTTGCAATTGGTAAAGCAGTTTGTCCTTTTATTTAGGTGAAAATTACAAGACTGAAGGATATATTGTAACACCAAAAACTATGGATTTGCTGAAGAAACACTTGGAGATCACTGGGGGGAAGGTAAAAAAAAAAAAGGCTAACCTATGTAATTAACACTTAAGTGGTGGAATAGAGGAAGACTTAAGGTACCTTCACACATAACGATATCGTTAAGGATATCGTTGCAACGTCACGCTTTTTGTGACGTAGCAACGATCCCGCTAATGATCTCGTTATGTGTGACAGCGACCAACGATCAGGCCCCTGCTGGGAGATCGTTGGTCGCTGGGAATGATCAGGACCTTTTTTTGGTCGCTGATCACCCGCTGTCATCGCTGGATCGGCGTGTGTTACGCCGATCCAGCGATGTGTTCACTTGTAACCAGGGTAAATATCGGGTTACTAAGCGCAGGGCCGCGCTTAGTAACCCGATATTTACCCTGGTTACCATTGTAAAAGTTTTAAAAAAAACAAAAAAAAAAAACAGTACATACTCACATTCTGATGTCTGTCACGTCCCCCTGCGTCCACAGGGTTAAAACTGCTTTCGGCAGGAGCGCTGCTAATGCACGCGCCCCGGCCGAGAGCTTCCCTGCACTGACTGTCAGCGCCGGCAGTAACAGCGGTGACGTCACCGCTGTGCTCTGCTTTATGGCTGGCACTGACAGTCAGTGCAGGGAAGCTGTTGTCCGGAGTGCGTGCATTAGCAGCGCTCCTGCCGAAAGCAGTTTTAACCCTGTGGATGCCGAGGGACGTGACAGACGTCAGAATGTGAGTATGTACTGTTTTTTTTTTTTTTTTCCTTTACTTTTACAATGGTAACCAGGGTAAATATCGGGTTACTAAGCGCGGCCCTGCACTTAGTAACCCGATGTTTACCCTGGTTACCCAGGGACTTCGGCATCGTTGAAGACAGTTTCAACGATGCCGATGTCGTTCCCGTGATCGTTGGTCGCTGGAGAGAGCCGTCTGTGTGACAGCTCCCCAGCGACCACACAACGACTTACCAACGATCACGGCCAGGTCGTATCGCTGGTCGTGATCGTTGGTAAATCGTTTAGTGTAACGGTACCTTTAATTTTTAAAGAACTTCACCAGACTGTTCGGTGAGGTCTCCGTACTCTCCAGGAGCTTAATGTCTTTGTGTTTTGTGTAAATTGTAGAGATCACAAAGGTTTGACCTAAATTGTTTTCTTATAGGTAAGAACAAGATTTCCTCCTGAGCCAAACGGCATTCTGCACATTGGTCACGCCAAGGCCATCAATTTCAACTTTGGATATGCAAAGGTGAGCCATCCTGCCCCGACGCCCGCCTGGGGCTGACCCATATACAGTGGGGCAAAAAAGTATTTAGTCAGTCAGCAATAGTGCAAGTTCCACCACTTGAAAAGATGAGAGGCGTCTGTAATTTACATCATAGGTAGACCTCAACTATGGGAGACAAACTGAGAAAAAAAAATCCAGAAAATCACATTGTCTGTTTTTTTATCATTTTTTTGCATATTATGGTGGAAAATAAGTATTTGGTCAGAAACAAACAATCAAGATTTCTGGCTCTCACAGACCTGTAACTTCTTCTTTGAGTCTCCTCTTTCCTCCACTCATTACCTGTAGTAATGGCACCTGTTTAAACTTGTTATCAGTATAAAAAGACACCTGTGCACACCCTCAAACAGTCTGACTCCAAACTCAACTATGGTGAAGACCAAAGAGCTGTCAAAGGACACCAGAAACAAAATTGTAGCCCTGCACCAGGCTGGGAAGACCGAATCTGCAATAGCCAACCAGCTTGGAGTGAAGAAATCAACAGTGGGAGCAATAATTAGAAAATGGAAGACATACAAGACCACTGATAATTTCCCTCGATCTGGGGCTCCACGCAAAATCCCACACAACTTGTCGTGTTTGGAGGAAAAAGAATACGGAGTTGCATCCATCAAACACCATACCTACTGTAAAGCATGGTGGTGGAAACATCATGCTTTGGGGCTGTTTCTCTGCAAAGGGGCCAGGACGACTGATCCGGGTACATGAAAGAATGAATGGGGCCATGTATCGTGAGATTTTGAGTGCAAACCTCCTTCCATCAGCAAGGGCATTGAAGATGAAACGTGGTTGGGTCTTTCAACATGACAATGATCCAAAGCACACCGCCAGGGCAACAAAGGAGTGGCTTCGTAAGAAGCATTTCAAGGTCCTGGAGTGGCCTAGCCAGTCTCCAGATCTCAACCCTATAGAAAACCTTTGGAGGGAGTTGAAAGTCCGTGTTGCCAAGCGAAAAGCCAAAAACATCACTGCTCTAGAGGAGATCTGCATGGAGGAATGGGCCAACATACCAACAACAGTGTGTGGCAACCTTGTGAAGACTTACAGAAAACGTTTGACCTCTGTCATTGCCAACAAAGGATATATTACAAAGTATTGAGATTAAATTTTGTTTCTGACCAAATACTTATTTTCCACCATAATATGCAAAAACAAATGATAAAAAAAAAACAATGTTATTTTCTGGATTTTTTTTCTCAGTTTGTCTCCCATAGTTGAGGTCTACCTATGATGTAAATTACAGACGTCTCTCATCTTTTTAAGTGGTGGAACTTGCACTATTGCTGACTGACTAAATACTTTTTTGCCCCACTGCATCTCATTCTTAGTTATATTTATACCTTTTGATATATACACACAGGCAAATGGTGGCATATGTTTTTTGCGCTATGATGACACCAACCCGGAAAAAGAGGAGGAGAAATATTTTACTGGCATCAGAGACATGGTGGAATGGCTGGGTATGTAAGTCTATAATTGCTGCTCATGGCTGGAGTACCTTTATCTTCCACATGGTGGTGCTGCGTACCAGAAGGGGTTGTCTACAGTCATGGACAAAAATTTTGAGAATGAGACAAATATTAATTTTTCCAAAGTCTACTGCTTCATCTTTTCTAATGGCAATTTGCATATACTCCTGAATGTCAGAGTGATCAGCTTAACAGCAATTACTGTACTTGCAAAGTCAATATTTGCCCAGAAAATGAACTTTAACCCCCAAAACACATTTCAACATCATTGCAGTCCTGCCTTAAAAGGAGCAGCTAACATCGTTTTAGTGATTGATCCATTAACACAGGTGTGGGTGTTGATGAGGACAGGGCTGGCGATCAATCAGTCATGATAAAGTAAGAATGACATCACTGGACACTTTACAAGGAGGCTGGTGCTTGGCATCATTGTTTCTCTTCAGTTAACCATGGCTATCTCTAAAGAAACACGTGCAGCCATCATTGCACTGCACAAAAATGGCGTAACAGGGAAGAGTATCGCAACGACAAAGATTGCACCTCAGTCAACAATCTATCACATCATCAAGAACTTCAAGGAGATTGCTTCCATTGTTGTCAAAAAGGCTCCAGGGCGCCCAAGAAAGACCAGCAAGCGCCAGGACCGTATCTTAAAACTGTTTCAGCTGCGGGATCGGACTACCAGCAGTGCCGAGCTTGCTCAGGAATGGCAGCAGGCTGGTGTGAGTGCTTCTGCACGCACTGTGAGGCAGAGACTCTTTGAGCAAGGACTGGTTTCAAGGAGGGCAGCAAAGAAGCCACTTCTCTCCAGAAAAAACATCAGGGACCGACTGATATTCTGCAAAAGGTACAGGGAGTGGACTGCTGAGGACTGGGGCAAAGTCATTTTCTCTGATGAATCCCCTTTTTCGATTGTTTGGGATATCTGGAAAACAGCTTATTCGGAGAAGAAGAGGTGAGCGCTCCCACCAGTCTTGTCTCATGCCAATTGTAAAGCATCCTGAAACCATTCATGATTCCAATGGAATCGGCTCACTCACAGTCTTGCCTAAAAACATAGCCATGAATAAAGAATGGTACCAGAATGTCCTCCAAGAGCAACTTCTCCCAACCGTCCAAGAGCAGTTTGGCGCCCAACAATGCCTTTTCCAGCATGATGGAGCACCATGCCATAAAGCAAAGGTGATAACTAAATGGCTCATGGAACAAAACATAGAGATTTTGGATCCATGGCCTGGAAACTCCCCAGATCTTAATCCCATTGAGAACTTGTGGTCAATCATCAAGAGACGGGTGGACAAACAAAAACCAACAAATTCTGGCAAAATGCAAGCATTGATTATGCGAGAATGGACTGCTATCAGTCAAGATTTGGTCCAGAAGTTGATTGAGAGCATGCCAGGGTGAATTGCAGAGGTCTTGAAGAAGGGTCAACACTGCAAATATTGACTTGCTGCATTAACTCATTCTAACTGTCAATATAACCTATTGGTACTCATAATATGATTGCAATTATATTTCTGTATGTAATATAAACATCAGACAAACACCAATAAAAACCAGAGGGCAGCAGATCATGTGAAAATAGAATTTTGGTGTCATTCTCAAAACTTTTGGCCATGACTGTACTCTGAGGGCTCTCGCCTGCAACTCAGTTTGTTGTAAAAGGGGAAAAAAAAGCTTTTTCTCAATCACTAATCTCAATTCATTTGTAGGCTGTAGCACTGACATTACATCAACAGCGCTGCAGCCAATCACTGAGTTCAGCAACTCTGTCTGTGCATGAGTAGCTCAGTGCTCTGGTTGGCTGCAGCTAAACAGTAGAGCCTTTAATTTGCCTAGTTAAAGGGGTTTTCCCCAGCTCAAAAGTTCATTATAATCAATAGATCTTGGAATAATAAAAAAGTTCCACAATAGGATGTTTTTAAATAAAATGTTCCTGTGCCGAGATTATCTTATAAATGTGCTGCCGTGGTGCACTGTGTGATAGCTGTATCTGACCGTGTTATTATCCAACGATCTATTGATTAAAATGAACTTTTTGTTTGTGAGGCAACCCCTTTTAAGCAGCCATATGGAACCTGTGTACATTTCTGATGCGTGGTCCTGGGCTTTAATCCCGGGGTATTGTTATATGGAAGGCTGGTGTTTATAGCTGCTGTAATTTAGCACAAGCAGGTGGGGTGCACAAAGCTATCAGCACTTCTGCCACCTACATAGCGCCCATGAGCACCTTGTAGTGCATAGATTGGCTGTAATGCAGGCAGCGCCCCTGGCACGGCAGAGCTGCTGGATTGGATCGGACACTTACTGATATCAAAAGGGGGATAATTCCCCCCCCCTTCACCGGTGACTCCAATGGCTGCTCCACTTACAGTGGGAAAACTGAAAAAAAAAAAAAAAGGCTTTTTGTTTTAAGATCATGGGGGGGCATGTAACAAACGACAGAGGAATATGAACTAAAGAGAAAATACAATGAAATAAAAAGCACCACCCACACCAGTACAGACAATTTTTATAGACTCTGTTCACATGAGATTATACATATTTAATGTATAAAATTAAAATTTAAAGAATCCCAATAATAAAATAAAAGTTGTATGTAAAAGGTTAAAAAAAAGACCGTTAAATCATAGTTGCTATAAGAAAAAACAAAGGTAATTTAGGACTTTGACAGATAAAGGGTTGATACAGTACTGGGCGGACTGGCTCAGGACTCGCCTTGTGTATGCTGGTTTGCAGTATCTACGGCTTCCTCAGGGGCCGTCCTGGATATCATTGTGTATTGTGATGGGTGCAGTCAGTCTTCTGGATCTTTGGGGAATAGAAGAGCTGCTCTTGGTGCAGATTGGTGGATAATTGGAGTGATTTATCCCTGATGTCAGAAGGCTTCAGGCCTGACCGCGTATTTCAGGATAAAGCAGGGGAGGGTCAGACTTGTAGGATTTAATTTTTTTTTTTCCTGTTGCAGGATACCAGCCGTACACGGTGACGCACGCCTCCGATAACTTTGACCAACTGTACGAGTGGGCGGTGGAGCTCATTAAAAGGTGAATACGGAGAGTAAGCCGAAGTAAGCTTCATGCATAAAAGATAAGGAAAATCTATCCAGTGTCCCCTGTTATCAGCCACTTCAGTCTGACTGTAGTGGCCTTGACTGAGAGGTCGCCATAATCGCCGCTTTACATGAAAGTCTCATCGGTTGTCTGCAGCGTTCTTTACATTTACTCCTTGTATAATTCGTAGTACTGCCCAAATGTTCTACTTATATTAAGTGGTGATCTGTATTTATTTGTTTAATAAAAGGGGTCACGCCTATGCCTGCCACCAAAAAGTGGATGAAATTAAAGGGCACAATCCACCTCCTTCACCCTGGAGAGATCGACCAGTTGAGGAGTCACTGCTGCTTTTTGAGGTGAGGTTTTCTTTTTTTCCCATGGGCGACCATCTACCGCTACACTTCTCCTGCAGGAGATTACAGCTTGGGTCGTCTCTGATGTCACCGTCCCTTAAAGAATATAAAAAAAATCCTTTAGAAATTAAGTGAATATTGCAAGTGTTTTGCTTCAGCCAATAGTGTATAATATTTTGTGATCCCAGGGAATGAAAAAGGGAAAGTTTGCCGAAGGAGAAGTCACACTTAGGATGAAGCTGGTGATGGAGGACGGGAAGATGGATCCAGTCGCTTATCGGATAAAGTACACCCCACACCACCGCACCGGAGACAATTGGTAATGCTCTAGAATTACACACAACGCCGTTGTTATGAGTCCATCATACTTATTCTCCAGACTTTCTACATGTTAAAGGGGTCATATTGTGTTACAGGGAGCAGCGCGTCCGATATGGCTGGAGATGGGGATCATGACTAGAGTTGAGTTTAGCGGATATGTTCGGAATCAGTTGCCGAATCTCAATTTGCCATATTGATGCCCTATTTGTGCCGAATTTGTTTGATGATCGATTCCGAACATATTCGGTCATTTCTACTCTGACTCCAATAAAGTTCTGCAAATATTGCAAATACCATAATTGCTTCCGATCGTAATCGGAACCAAAGTTTGAATAATTTGCTGAACTCTAATCATGGCCTGTCTGTATACCAGAATGTCTGCAGACAGCAGTTTTGGTGCAGAGGGCGTCAATACGTCACTTCTGCATCTCTGAAACCCCCTGGTGTCTCCTGTAGACTGCAGGACAAGAAGAGATGCTACAGAAGACATGAGATTTCCAAACAGCAGAGACTTGTCCTCATCTCGGCTCTATTTCACCTCTCGTACATTATCTGCTCTATTACTCACTGCTTTTAGGGAACCTGTCATCAGCTTTGTCCCATGTGAGATACGACCACCACCTTTCTTTTCCAAAGATTTTATTTGGATTTTAAAATAGCAGGCAAGAAAAGGGAATAAGGGCGGGATAGGATGGGGGGGGAGAAAAAGGGGTAATAAGGGGGAGGGGAAAGAAGGGAGGGGCATAGGGAAAAAATAGCAATGCAACATTATAGCAACAGTGATATACACTTATAGGGTACATAATGTCCAGGTCGTAAGGTTTAAACGAAACAACTGCGAACCAACACATAGACAAATAAACAAACGAGAGATTGCAAGCCAATTAAGGCCAATCATATGTGAGCAAATATTTAACCAGGATTGAACCGTTAGATAGTACACGGAATATACAATTAAATGGTATTGCACCTAGAATTTGGTGGTGAGGGAATTAAGTAATGGGGGACGGAAAGGCCATGTCCCATTTGTTCCATTTTTTGTAAAATCTTGCAAACTGATTGCTAATCAAAGCAAATTTCAGTTCATGTGATCTGTGTTGCTGGACTAGGTGTAGGATAACCTCTGGATTTGGGAGTATTTTGTTTTTCCAGTGGAAAGTGATGAGATTTTTTGCTACAAGACAAAGATGAATAAAAATGGGTTGGAGTGCCAAGTCTAGTTCGTCCAAGTTAAGGGAAAGAAGGGCCATTTGAGGTGTGAGGGTTAAAGTTTTGTTAGAGAGTTTATTGAGAGTGGTAGAGATCCAAGACCAGACTATTTTGACTCTAGGACATTCCCAAAGCATATGTAATAGGTCTCCCTTGAAGCCGCAGTCTCTCCAGCAAAGGGGTGAGGATGAGTTTGAAGGACCGAAGTGTGCTAATTTTGCCGGGGTAAGGTACCAATTACTAATAGTTTTAAAGTATGTTTCTTGAAGTGGGAATGAGATTGTGGAGTTGTACGTTTTGGAGAGAGCTTCTTCCCATTGCTCAGGAGAAAAGGTGGATTTTAGGGTTTTTTCCCAGGTGATCATATAAGGGCTTTTTGACAAACTATCGTCATTGTTGAAAGAGTCATAGAGAAAACCATGACTCCAGAAGATTTTATGGTGAGGATTGAGTAAGACTTTTATTGAGGAGTGGGTAAAGTTCATTTTTGAATTAAGAAAAGCGAGGACATTATCTTTTAAGAGGATGAATTCTAAGAAAAAGGAGTGAGGAACGTTAAAGTTTTTCCTCAGGGATGAAAAGTCTAAGAAATTGGAGCCGTTGTGGATATCTCCCAATTTAGTGATTTTAAATTCTGGCCAAATTGTAGGGAGGGTTATATTAGAGAGACTAAAGATAAGAGTAAGGGGTATGTTTTTAAGAATGGAGAATTTGTGTGTCCGTCTGCTTGGTTTGGAGAATTTACGCCAAGCGTTGAAGTTAGGAAGATGGTTTGAGATTGCTTGAGTGATGATATTACTTAACTGTTTGCCATTATTTAAAAATAATTCCAAGTCAAACCAGGCCGGAGGTTCACGTTGGGAAATCCAATGGACACTTTGTTTAATCAGAAGGGTTTGATAATGGGCAATAATGTTAGGAAGGCCCATCCCACCATTCCCTTTCTTCCTGTATAATGATGAGGAAGAAGTCTTAGCTTTTTTTCCTCCCCACAAGAAGGTTTTGAACAAGGTTTGGATATTTGTTAGGAGTATGACCGGGATAGGCAGAGGGAGGCATCGGAGAACATATAGAATTTTTGGAAGGATATGTGTTTTAAGGATATAATTTTTCCCCCACCAAGAGAGATTTTTTTCTTTAAAGATTAAGCAGTCTTTGCTTATTGAATCTGTCAAATTTCTCAGATTTATCTTCACCATAAGGTGGAGATTGTTACAGAGAGTAATACCTAGGTAAGGAATCTCTCTGTTGCACCAGTTAAGGGATGTTTTATCCTTTATTGCATCCGTTTGTTTAGTGTCAAGATTAAGGGGAAGGATGTTCGATTTTGACTGGTTGATTTTGTAGTTGGATAAATCTGAGAACTTGTCCAGCTCACTAAAAACCTCAGATGAAGAGTTTTGGGGGTCAGTTAAAGTCAAAATAATATCATCTGCGAATAGGCTTATTTTGTGTTCCTTGTGTTGGGTATGGATACCTTTAATTTTGGCATTGCTACGAATGTGTTCGGCTAGGGGTTCAAGAGCCAAGTTGAAAAGTAGGGGTGATAGGGGGCACCCCTGTCTGGTGCCATTTGAGATAGTAAAGGGGTTTGAGATATGGTTGTTGGAGGTTATTTTCGCGCTTGGGTTTGAGTATAGTGCCATAATAGTAGTCACTAGTTTTTGATTAAATCCAAATTTGAAAAGAGTGTGTCTAAGGAAGTCCCAATTTATGCGGTCAAAGGCCTTCTCGGCATCTAGTGATATTAAAGTTGTTGGGGTTTTTGTTGAATTGGCGTACCTGATGGCGTTTATCAATCTCCTTGTGGCGTCTGCGGGTTGTCTCCCATGTGTGAATCCCATTTGGTCGTTGGCCAGAAGAGACGGGAGAAAATTACTCAACCTGTTGGCTAATATTTTGGAGAACAGTTTTATGTCTGTGTTGATGAGGGAGATAGGGCGATAATTGGTCAATAGTTCAGGGTCACCTTTAGGTTTTGGGATCAGGACAATCGAGGCCTCAAGCATTTCCTTTGGAAATAACCCCCGGTCGGCGGCGAAGTTGAATACTTCTGCAAGGTGAGGAGATAAAAGTTTACTGAAGGTTTTGTAATATGAATTATTGAAACCGTCGGGGCCTGGGGATTTGTGGAGGGGGAGTTTGTTAATAGTATCTTCTATTTCAATAGGGGAAAAAGGGTCAGACCTAAAGGCCAAGTCGTCGGTTGATAAAGAGGGAAGATTAATTGAGTTGAGGTAATCATTGATAGCTGACGAGTTGGGTTGGGAAGAGGAAAAAGTTGATTTGATGTTATATAATTTTTGGTAGAAGTGGGCGAATTCGTTAACTATATCTTGGGGGTGGGATAAAATGCCGTTTTTGGAGGTGGCTACTATTCTGTTGATTCTATTGTAAATTCTTTTATTCTTTACCCTGTTTGACATGAACGAAGTCGGTTTATTTAGTGAGGAGTAATATTTATATTTTGAGGATTTTACTACAGCATCATAAGGAGTGGTGATGAGTGACTTGAGATTTTGTCTTAAGGTCAAGAGTTCAGTTTGGAGAGAGGAAGATTGGGAATGATGGGCTAGTATTTCGGATTCTTTATTATGGATTTGGGTTTGGACTTCCAAGATTTTCCTTTTATTTTCTTTTTTAATTTTTGACGAAATGTCAATGAAAGTACCTCTGAGTACAGCCTTGTGAGTACACCAATTGTTGAAAGGATTGGTTGAGGAGGAATTGTTCTCTAGGAAGAATTGGGAAATGGCCTTTTCTATTTTTTGCTTGTGGAAGGTGTCGTGAAGGATGCTGGGTTGCATCTCCACGTATTGGTTTTCTTAAGAGGGGGACCTAATTGAATAAGACTGTGTACTGGTGAATGATCCGAGAAAGATTTTTTGCCTATAGAGATCTCCTGGAGTCTGGGGAGAGTGAACACGTCCGTAAGGATTAGATCAATCCGGGATGCGGACTGGTGAACGTCTGAAAAGAAAGTTTACTCTCTTGACGACGTGTTTAGGCACCTAAAGACGTCGAAAAGTTCGTTTTTAAAGATCAACTGATTTAGGTTATCTGAGGGACTGCGGGTGTGTGAGGAGGAGTCTATAGTGCTATCCGGTGTAATGTTGAAATCTCCAGCAAGAATTAGTTCACCTTTCCTAACCTTGGAGATGGTTTTCATAAGCTTGTTTAGAAAGCGAATCTGGTGACGGTTGGGGCCATAAAGGTTTACTAGGGTACAGATTTGGTCATTGATTTTGCAGATCAAGATGAGGTATCTACCGTTAGTATCTTTATGTTCTTCTATGATTTCAAAAGGAGTTGAAGAACTTATCATAGTGATTACACCTGCTTTTTTCTCGGGACCACAGGATGTAAAAATGTGGGGGAACTTTTTGTGATAGAGGTGTGGGTGATTATTAATCATGAACTTTGACTCCTGAATGCATGCAATGTCTATGTGTGATCTTTCTAGTTCCTTCCAGATGGAGAACCTCTTCCATGGGCTATTTAGGCCTTTCACATTGTAGGAGGTGAGTTTGAAACTCATGATGGGTCTAATTTGGAATAGGTGCGTGGATGATCAGTAGAGAGCTAAGTAACTTGGAACCTGGAACAGATGGATACAATGATATAGACTGAACCAATACTTGAATACAATCGGTGTATATCAACAAAAGAAGCAACCTGTAAAGAGAAAGGCAGATTGTTAACAGTAAACAATAAACATAAGCAGAACACTAATTAATGAACTGCTACTAGACACTCGGGGTATTTCACATGGACGGGTAATAGTGAAACCCAAAGTAGGCATAAAGAGAACCTAGTAGGCAGTGAAGTTATTTCTCATGTTCCAGTATTTTGTCTTGGTCTGGAGATGGAACTTAAGAAGTTGGCGCCTTCCTCTGGGGTGAAGACAGGGATAACTTTGCCCTGGTAGCGGATTAGGAGCTTGAGGGGGAACCCCCAATTGTACGGGATTCCTTTATCCCTGAGGGCAGAGGTGACGCCGGAGAAGGAGCGTCTAGCGTCTAATGTGAATTTTGACAAGTCAGGAAAGACCTTCAGATCACTATACGGGTCCGGGAACGTTTTTTGGTCCTTTAGGTATTTTAGAATTTTTTCTTTCGTTTGGAAGAAGTGTACCCTCAGGATTGTGTCCCTTGGGACTTTGGCTGCTAATTTTGGGGGCCGCGGAAGTCTATGAGTCCTGTCTATCTCAAGGTCAGAAGAGGAGAGGTTTGGTATAGCTGTTTTGAAGATGTCTTTAATATGATCAGAGAGACGTTCTGGAGGAATGCTTTCCGGGATGCCTCGTATCTTTAAATTATTGCGGCGGCTTCTATCTTCCACATCTGAGATTTTAAGCTTGAGTTTGTATACCTCAGCAGAAAGTTCCTCTAAGTCAAAGGACGAGTTAGCTGATTTTCGTTCAAGTTTTTGTAGTCTCTCTTCATGGTTGATAATCTTTTCAGAGAGCTTTTCAAACATTGAATTTAATTTAAGGTCAATCTGTTTACTTTGTTCTTTGAAGTTTTTGTCCATATCCCTTCCCATTTTTTACATTTTTTCAGATAGTTTGGCCAAGTATGAAAGTACGTCTCCCTGTGGCGGTTCGAGACCTACTTTGGATCCCTTTAAAGATGGAAACTCTTCCTCATAGTTATAGCTTGGGGGATTTTTCTTGGCCTTGGATTTCACGGGGGAGGAATTTGGAGAGATATCCTCTGACTCCTTGTCCGAGCCAGATTGTTCGTGTGAAGAGGTATAAACCTTTCCCCATGTTCCTGGAGCATTTCTTTTAAGGCTCTGAGAAGTGTCCATCTCCGCGAGGATCTGGTTGTTTTTACCAGTATTTACGGATGTGCGTTGGGGGTAGTAAGATTGCTCTGTGGGAGTGTTAAGCCTGCGTGGTGAGCGGGATCTGCTTCTATTAGTAGTGGTGGCTCTATCGCTGTTTACTTGGCGTTGTGGGTGAGCTTTGTTGCTTTTTGGTAGGTTGGGGATTTTTGAGGTAGGAGAGGACCCTTTGTTTCTAGTGGTACTCATTCTGGAGATAAGGAGAGGTTTTGTAGGTGTATAAAGCGTTGTCCGGCTTACCCCCCTTGTTTGTTTTAATGTTTCCCCCTTTTTACTTGAATAGTAGTGGTTGATATGTAATAAGAGGTGGCAGGCTTAGAAGATATAGGTTTCACAGCGATTATGGGAAAAAGAGCTTCACCTTTAAGATATAAGCCAGTAGGTGGTGCTGTGGTGCTGAGAGTTACCCAGACCAGACTCTCTAATAGGATTTGTGAGCTTTGGGCTTAGGGTACCGTCACACAGTGCAATTTTCATCGCTACGACGGTACGATCCGTGACGCTCCAGCGTCGTAACAATATCGCTCCAGCGTCGTAGACTGCTGTCACACTTTGCAATCTACGACGCTGGAGCGATTATTTCATGACGTATGTGCGATGTAGAAGCCGTTGGTTACTATGCGCACATCGTAGACGATATATGTTACACCATGCGATCATGCCGCCACAGCGGGACACTAGACGACGAAAGAAAGTTTCAAACGATCTGCTACGACGTACGATTCTCAGCGGGGTCCCTGATCGCAGGAGCGTGTCAGACACTGCGATCTCGTAACTATATCACTCGAACGTCACGAATCGTGCCGTCGTAGCGATCAAAATTGCACTGTGTGACAGTACCCTTATTGTTGTGGCAGTTTAGCTCTCTGTCCCTTTAATCCTGAAGGGAATGAGATTAACCCTTACTTGTATATTAGCACAACCAGGCTGCTCTCACAGACAGTGTGACTGCCCCCTCCTCGGATTCAAGCACTTCTTGGGGCTAGAGGAGTATGAGGGTCTATCAGTGACCTCAGTATATGCAACCACAGCGGCTCCCTGCTAGTAATGTTTATGGTAATGATATATTACTGTTCCTCTTCTTTATCCCCCAACTGTTTATTTATGGAAGACCTCTCCCTGCCTTAAGCACTGATAATTCTACAGCACTGCTCCCTGTCTCGCTGTGGGCGGTGTAATATGGCAGCGTTGTCTGCCTGTTCTTACAGAGCAGCCTTGTAATTAGATCTCCTGGCGTCGGCAGCAGCTGCAGAGATGGAGCGTTTTCACTGCTCCTTTCTGCAGGGCAGGTGTTGGTGGCTGATTCTCTCTTAGCTGCAGCTGGAGAGGCGGGGAGGGATCTCTGTCCTGCTTACTCTGTCTGCGGTGAGGCTCCCTAATCTCCCGGCCAGTGATGCAGGAGTACGCAGGGTTGTGGAGGCTAGGGTCAGGGGAGATCGGTAATACAGTGGCTGTGAATCTAAGGGCTTACCCCAACTGAAGTGCAGCTCCAAAGGGACTGGATCTTTGCCTTTACTTGCGGCGGTGCAGGAGTTCAGCCTTGTCCTTTATACGAGGGCTTCAGCGTCTCCTTTCTTCTCAGGGAAACTCCCTCAAAGTGCAGGAGGATATGTAGAGGACCCCTGTTATCTTGAGTCTCCAGTAGTTGCAGGACTCTTAGGAGAGAGAGGAGGAGGATCCAGGCCACATGTAAAAATTTAGTGCCTGGCTTCAGGCCTGTGAGGAGGTATAGGCCGCAAAGTCCTCAAAAAGTGCCAAAATTAGACTAAAATGATCTTGAAAGATCCAATAGCTTTTTAGGATGGTAATAAGGTGGAATTTAAGCTTAGATGGTTCAAAACCGTTGCAGATTGAGTTAGATTTTGTGGGTTTCACTGGAGCACCCGGTTCCTATGTCCTCATGGTACAAGGCATAGGCCACGCCCCAAGACCACCACCTTTCAACCCTGATATACAGCATTCTATATTGCTCTGTATCTGCCCCCAATCCGACCTGCATTACAAGAAACAATAAACCCATAATCCTATTTCCAATAGGCTAGTTGCACTTCAATTCTTGATCAACACATAATCTGCCTTGGCAGTACAAAGTGACTGAAAGAAGAGCTAGGCAAGTTAAAATATTCTTTATTAAATACAAAAAATGTTAAAACATGAGATTAAAAAGACAGGGAAAAGATGGAAAAAACCTCCAAAATATCAGGGGAGGGCACAGTAAATGGTAAAGAAAAATTATTATGCCTGCTACATGTCCTTGCAATCTGATCTATATCGGCCTGACAACACGCAAACTGAAAGTCAGAGTAAGGGACACATTAGGGACATTGAAAAATCTAAAACAATAGAGGACATCTCACTACTCAAAACTCTGGCGTATCTCACATGGGACAAACCTGGTGATAGGTTCCGTTTAATGTTCCTTGTCGCCACCTATCTGAATTAAATTTTGCCGTTTCCACTGCTTTACCCCTTTACGACCTTGGATTTATAGGTACGTCCAAAGTGGCCTCCCCCTGTTTGCTGTAGCCTCCAGCGATGAGCCCACAACTTTTCTGGCACATGTCAGCTGATTTAATCCGCCCGATCCTCTTGACATGTTAAATGCCGCTGCCAATCTCTGACAACGGCACTATACATGGCCACGCTGGAAGCGCGTCAAGAGCCCCGATCATTGGCACCTGTGTCACTTGACCGTGGGTCGCCGATGGCTTGGCATGACGACCCAGGGGATGCAGGAGACCCCTGTGGTTGTCATTGCCGAATAGCTAGGAGTGCCGCCAAGTGGTCACTTGCGCTGCATCCAAACCACGGCGTTCTACGATACAAGCTCAGTGGATGAGATTTATATAAATCCCATGCCCACTGTGCTTCTATTTGACGTGGCGTAAACTCGACCGCGGTGCAGGTTTACGAGCCGCAGCATGTCAATTTCTGTTGCGGATACGCTGGTCTTGGCAGCATGTCAAATTTCCACAATATAATATATTGGATGCTTTAAATGCGCCTGGTTCAATGAACACATGCAGATTTAACTGCGTGATTGGACGCAGCGAAAATACAACATTGTTCTTCAGATAGAAGCTCAGTCAGAAATAAAATACGAAGGTGTCGTTACGATATCGGAGTGCTTACATCATGATTCAGTGGCTGTTCATTAAAAAAAAAAAAAAAAATGATTTCAGTGATAAAAAAAGCTGACATCCCAAGTTTGAGCGAGGTCTACTACTTCTCAGATTGCTCTTATGAACAGAATAAAAACCGGAGAAACTTTCTAAATGTGAAAGATTTGGGAGTGGAAGCTGAATGGCACTTTAGGATTAGGAGGCCTCCACAAGCCGTGTTCACACCAAATCTTAACACCAATGCAACTTTTCAACTGGAGTGAGAAAAATATTCCTAACGACCAGCTCATGTCCTGTACAAACCAGGACTACCAAGAAGAGGAGAGTTTGTTAAAACATCGGATACAAGAAGCAAAAACCATCAAAGAGACTCGGGAATACCACACTGCCATCCCATGTACTGAAACGGAAAAAAAAACATGGATTTTTTTAACGACCGTGAAGTCCGTTAACTGATTGAAGGTGGAAGATAAGCAATGGATGACAACTGGTTGTGACCTCATTATAATCGGCACTGGTGGCTAATGTACTCTCCAAAGATTATGGTAATGAAGACTTAGAAGTGAGTTTTCTGCACCAACTGGTCCATCACTGTCCTTTGTGTATCGAAGAAAACCAGATATAATAAAAGTAAACGAAAATCAGATATTAACTCAGGTGGACGCAAACCCCATAACAGCCAGACATCCTGATACAAGGAAACTGCCATTGTTAGTAAGTGATTGCAGACAAGATTACATTTCACCCAGTAGAAGGGACAAATTGATGGTAAAAGCTCAGTGTAAAGACAAGTTCATATTTTATAGTGTGATGATTTAACTACTGTACTATTCTTTCTAAAAACTTGAAAAAGGACATCTAGTGATGTTTATAAAAAAAGGTTACTTGTATATTTTAAAAAGTTGGTAAAAACATTAAAAATGATTCTTTTAATTTAGTATCAAACATGTATGAATAGGGTGAGACTGTATTTAGAAAATCGCTCCTCAAAATATGATCCTAACTTGAATCTCTGAACAAATGTAATCAATAACACATATAGTATATGCATAAAAAAAAAGTTTTCCTGAAATCAACCATCAAAATTTTAAATTGGACTCCTCTAAAACAAAATATCAACAGTCTTGTGATCAAATTAATGCCTGTAAAATTCTGATCAAAATGATGCCTCTCCCATGTCTTTCTTACGTCTAAAAGCCCAAAATTCAGGCTTTTTTTCAAAACTTTAGAAATCTATAAAAAATTAAAACTAATGAAGATAAAAATTCAAAACTTATTACCGTAGTTTTAATTCACTAAAGTATCACTTAAAAAAATGCCAAAGAAAATATCCTAAGATGTCGAGTAAAAAAAATAAATAAAATTTGGATCGCTTGACATGGAATGACCCCTGCATGACATGATCCATCTATGCAGCCATTGTAAGTAATGATTAGTAATCTGTTTTTCTTCCCGTTTGCAGGTGCATTTATCCCACATACGACTACACTCATTGCCTATGTGACTCCATAGAACATATCACACATTCTCTCTGCACCAAAGAGTTCCAGGCCAGGTAAGAGTATTGGGAATATACCTGCGGATCGGGGTCCGTTGTGAGCCCAATATTCTAGTATACGGACTGTGTGCATCACTACAACCCCCCGGCTGTCTGCAATCCATAGCTTATCGGGACAAGAAGTGATGCCAAAGCCAAGCAGCGAGGGATCCAAATGGCAGAGCCTGTGTTCCTGCCGCATTTCACTCCTCGCACATGTCCGTGCTGCTGGTGTTACTAGCCTGTAGCGCCATTATATGGGGTCTCTGACACAGTATAGCTGATCGGCACTTGTTTATAACCTCTATATGTTGCAACTATTGGGACGTTTTCATGCAAATGATTGACTGCAGCACATTCAGTTCATGTCGGTGCTGACAGTGACTTATGTGATCAGTGATGATCGAGCAAACGATCACTGATATTGATTATACTAAATAATCAGGAATGATGATGATTCCTACGAGGGATCATGGAAAAGGAACTTTAAGAAAAGCTTAGGCTTATGAATTAGTCTAATCTCCTCACAGCCATTACATTGGGTTACTGTGATTTCGTCTCCAGGCGATCATCATACTTCTGGCTGTGTAACGCGCTGGATGTGTACTGCCCGGTGCAGTGGGAATACGGACGGCTGAACCTTCACTATACAGTGGTGTCAAAGAGGAAAATAATTAAACTGGTGGAAACGGGAGCTGTCAGGTCAGTGGGACGTTGTGTTAAGGCAGGTGACACTTTTCGTTGCTGTGACTCCTATAGTCGGGATTGTAAATTCTTCTCTTATTGTAGGGACTGGGATGATCCTCGTCTCTTCACGCTGACCGCTTTGAGGCGGAGAGGATTCCCACCCGAAGCAATAAATAATTTCTGTGCAAGGGTACGGACTGACTTGATATCAAAATATCAGTAACAGGTCAGGTGTTTGGGTTCCAGCTGCTGAGACCCCAACTGACGGCTATAATGGCTAGTCAGAAGTATTCAGCCGAGTGATATGCCCCTTCTTGTCCGATCAGCTCTCCGTGGAGGGAGTGATGTACATACAGCTTATACTTTCTGTAAAAAGCCATACTCTTTCAGGGCAGGTGTGAGGGGTCAATATTTATTTTTTATACACTTAGATAGAGCTATCATATTCCACCGCACTTTACAGACTTAACCACTGTTCCTATTGGGGGGTCACAATCTTCTTCCCATCACTTTGGGGTGAGGGAGGAAACCCACACAAACAAGGGAAGAACATACAAACTCTTTGCAAATGTCCTGGGTGGGATTTGAATCCAGGACCCCAGCGCTGAAAGACTACAGTGCTTATCACTTAGCCACCATACCGCCCTATGTATAGTACAATGCTGACCACTGAGCCACCGTGCTGCCCTATGTATAGTACAGTGCGGACCACTTAGCCACCGTGCTGCCCTATGTATAGTACAGTGCGGACCACTTGGCCACCATGCTGCCCTATGTATAGTACAATGCTGACCACTGAGCCACCGTTCTGCCCTATGTATAGTACAATGTTCACCACTGAGCCACCGTACTGCCCTATGTATAGTACAATGCTCACCACTGAGCCACCGTTTTGCCCTATGTATAGTACAATGCGGACCACTGAGCCACCATGCTGCCCATGTATAGTACAATGCGGACCACTGAGCCACCAATCTGCCCTATGTATAGTACAATGCTCACCACTGAGCCACCATGCTGCCCATGTATAGTACAATGCTCACCACTGAGCCACCAATCTGCCCTATGTATAGTACAATGCTCACCACTGAGCCACCGTACTGCCCTATGTATAGTACACTGCTGACCACTGAGCCACCGTGCTGCCCTATGTATAGTACAATGCTGACCACTGAGCCACCATGCTGCCCTATGTATAGTACAGTGCTGACCACTGAGCCACCGTGCTGCCCTATGTATAGTACAGTGCTGACCACTGAGCCACAGTGCTGCCCTATGTATAGTACAGTGCTGACCACTGAGCCACAGTGCTGCCCTATGTATAGTACAGTGCTGACCACTGAGCCACAGTGCTGCCCTATGTATAGTAGTGCTGACCACTGAGCCACCGTGCTGCCCTATGTATAGTAGTGCTGACCACTGAGCCACTATGCTGCCCTATGTATAGTAGTGCTGACCACTGAGCCACCGTGTTGCCCTATGTATAGTAGTGCTGACCACTGAGCCACCATGCTGCCCTATGTATAGTACAGTGCTAACCACTGAGCCACCGTGCTGCCCTATGTATGGTACAGTGCTAACCACTGAGCCACATTGGTGCCCTATGTATAGTACAGTGCTGACCACTGAGCCACAGTGCTGCCCTATGTATAGTACAGTGCTGACCACTGAGCCACCGTGCTGCCCTATGTATAGTAGTGCTGACCACTGAGCCACCATGCTGCCCTATGTATAGTAGTGCTGACCACTGAGCCACCATGCTGCCCTATGTATAGTACAGTGCTAACCACTGAGCCACCGTGCTGCCCTATGTATAGTACAGTGCTAACCACTGAGCCACATTGGTGCCCGGGATGATGTTTCTGCATCTCTGAAACCCCCTTCTGTCTCCTGTAGACTGCAGGACAAGAAGAGATGCTACAGAAAATGAGATTTCCAAAAGTCAGAGACTTTTCCTTGTCTCTGCTTTATTTCACCTCTCGCACATTATCCGGTTTATTATTTATGTATATAACATATTCTGCCACCTATATAATTAAGGGGTTTGTACCAAATTTGTCACGCATCCTCATCAATAGGATGGGGAATAACTTGGCAGCATGTGCACCAGGTCTCTATTCATGGTCCGAGCGCCTGCCCCATACATCTGTGTGCTGTACTATAATAATACATGTATATTCGCGGCAGATCAGAATGGATTCCCTAGATTCTTACTTTTCTGTGTACAGGTCGGTGTAACAGTTGCTCAGACTACAATGGAGCCTCACCTGCTGGAATCCTGCGTCCGAGAGGTCCTGAATGATACAGCCCCCCGAATCATGGCCGTGCTGGAACCCCTGAAAATTAGAATCGCCAACTTCCCTGGAGACCAAGTAAGTGACTGGTGCTCCTGTGACCTGTTGGTTTTTTGTTTTTTTTCTTTTTTGAGGGGGGATGTGGGGTAGTCTTCCAGTAATGTGCCCTCCATTGTATAATCACAGCTATTAGATGTCAAAGTGCCAAACTTCCCAGCAGATGAGTCTAGAGGTTTCCACACAGTGCCGTTCTCCTCCACCATCTATATCGAGCAGTCAGATTTCAGGGAGGTAAGTGATTATGCCGATCTTTATGTCTGCAGTGATGGCTAGGGGCAGATCATCAGGCATCTGTCATCCATGGCGAAATCCCCATACGACTTTACCAGAAGATGACTCTGAAAACAGCAGAGATCCCTGCGCCCCCATCCTAGCGGTGTGGTATAAAGTCCTCTTCTCGCCCCCATCACCTAACGGTATAGCAGACGTGTAATTCATATCCATAATGGAAGAACTTAGTATTTTTCTGTTACTTTCATAGGTGATGGAGAAGGGATATAAGCGACTGACCCCAGAGCAGCCGGTCGGCCTCAGACACGCTGGGTACGTCGTCTCTGTACAGAACGTCATAAAGGTGAGCGCTGATCATTACTTTACATTTGTCCATTCCGTGACTTAAGAATAAATGCTTTAGTAAAGTGAGATTTCCATAGTGGAGACTTGCGGGTTTTCGACTATTTCACTTCTCACACATTAAGTACAAGGAGTCCCATTGAGGAAATACTTTTCTAGCCCGTGGGTCTTCTGCATTTTTAAGCTATTTATATGCTATCATTTAACTGCTTCCCACATTTGGACGTGAATTAATACCGAGAAGGAGTCTGCATATGTGGAGGGGGCTCGTCTCTCTGCACATGCGGCTGATCTGGCTAGATTAGATGACCATTGCTGTTTATCTGGTCAGGCCCATCGGCCACCTCGGGACCGACGGGTTAATATGACACCCAGGATATACTGAAGACCTTAGTCTCTGCCATCTTGGTATTCCCATTAAGCTCAACCACAGGCTGAGTTCATGCTTTTCATTATATACTGCCTTATTGCAGTATATAGTATAGGTGATAAAATGATCAATACACAAATTTCTATAAATTAAATACATCCTCACACCACGTTACAAACAAGTCCTTACTCTGCTCCATCAGCAGAAAAATAAAAATGTTACGGGCTTCAGAAAATGATCACACAAACTCTAATTAACCTCTTTATGACATATGACGAAAGTTTACGTCATGGTTTGCAAAATTACGTAAACTTGCATCATGGCGATCATGCGGGCACAGGAGCACATCACCGTCGGGAGCTCGGCTTAAGTTATAGCCAAACTCCGGCTGGCATGGCCATCTAAATGTCCTGGATGCTTTTGTTCTTTGTTTCTTCCAACAGGATGGAAATGGTAAAGTGTTGGAGCTGGAGGTCACCTGCACAAAGTCTGACGTAGCCGAGAAGCCCAAAGCTTTTATCCACTGGGTGTCCGACCCGCTGGTGTGTGAAGTTCGTCTCTACGACCGCCTGTAAGTGTCCGCAGCCTCCTGGTTCTGAGGTTCATTTCCTATTTATCATGCATTACTCAACCCCTCGGCAGAGTGATGGTACGTGCCGGGACAAAAGTCATGCTATAGTGTACACCAGTGAGATCTCCAAAGTGGGGGGCATACTGTGTCCCCCTGCTATTTCACCTCTCACACAAACCCATGAAATGAGCAGATAAAGGCAGACGTTACAGGGCCCAGACTAGACGATCTGTGCGGTGACCTGTCTGGACCCCGCTCTGATACGTTGCAGCATTTGTGCTGCATTTTATCTACACTGGATACAGTTGAAACAAAATATAATTCAGTCTTTACATATTTTTCAAGGTTTCTTTTTTTTTTTTGCCCCTGAATGTAAATGTTTTCATTGCTGGACTCTTGACGTCGGCGTCCACCCAGGATAATGCAGCAAGTAGATCTGCGGAGGAGAAACGTCTGAAGGATGAATTGTCACATTGTATCTGGTATTGTTTCAGATTCCAGCACAAGAGTCCTGAAGATCCGTCTGAAGTTCCTGGTGGATTCTTAAGTGACATAAATCCTGTAAGTTCCCGAGAAGTAAAAGATCTGAATATTGCAATCTCATATAAAATAATACCGTCGCAGTGCAGGAATGTGAACCAGGAATCACAGTTCAGCTGCTCTATAGGACAAGCACCTACCAGTCACCTGTAGATCTGGGGAGAATATTAGGATACTGATTAGGGGGGGAAAGGGGCAAGGAGTTGTGTGGGCTTCATCTTAGACTGCCATTAAAGTTGGACGAACCCACTGATACCCACGACCCTTTTGGTATTCAGGGAATAAGCCGCTGCCAGAGCTGTTTGGCTGTGACTAAACATGGCCACTTGAGGACGACGAACATTCATGTGTATGGGGGAGTCGGGAGAGACAGCTATTCGGGCAGCTATTGTTTAGCCTGTCCCCGGCCTGCAGTGGCCACAGGGAACACTCGATTGCAGTCGCCCATATAGCACATGGACCATAGGTTTATTGTCCTTTTTGGAGCCGTGTCCCACAACATTAGCTTGTGAACCTCTATCAGAACTCACATGATGTAATATTGAGCCACAGAAAACACAAAAAGGGAAATGATTTGTAGATATGACTAAGGCTGGGTTCACATTGCGTTAGTGGGTGTCCGCTAACGGAATCCGTTACATGGCGCAATTGTCACAATTAACGCTATGTAACGGATCCGTTAGCGCACCCATTGACCGCAATGTGCTAACGGGTCGCTAACGCATCGCTAACGTATGCCGTTTTTGGCATGCGTCAGCGATGTCCCGTTATTTTCGGACGGACCTCGAACGCTGCTTGCAGCGATCAGGGTCCGTTCTAGTCCATCTAGTGGGATGGCCAAACGCGATCCCTTTTTGGACATTGCGTTAGCGCATTCCGTTAGCGTATGCGCTAAACGGATTGCACTAACGCAATGTGAACCTAGCCTTAGACAGACGGCTCCTACCCTGATGCCAATGTTCAGTAATAAGATGACACTGGTTACAATGTCTTGCAGCTGGAAGTTGTGTAGGGGGCCTAAAAAGCACTGGTTGGGGCACGCGGAGTGACCGGGTCATATATAGGTACTGTGGTAGATAGAATAACTGATATCACGGCCAGCAACATTCAGTCTTAGACCTGGGTACAATCTCCATTAATTCAGCATGTCCCTAAAGCTGAATGCAAAAACTGAGGATTGTGCAGCAACTTATCATAGTGGAACAATTCTGCATCATGTGCACTTGGCTAATACTTCCATACATGATATGAAAGCTGTAGAAGAGGGAAGGCTTTCCACATGCACACTCCTTTACACCCCATTGTGCTCCCCTTACTAGCAGAGTTTTGCAGTGATGTGACCATGTCCCCTTCCTATCACAGGACTCTTTGACTGTCATCCCAGATGCCCTCGTAGACCAGTCTGTAAAGAACTGCAAGTCTCTAGACAAGTTCCAGTTTGAAAGATTGGGCTATTTCTCTGTGGATCCAGACACCACTGAAGACAAGGTCAGTTTCCTCACTGCCAAGTTCATTTTCTCTGTGCATCGCTACAACCCCCCTGCATAGTATTGGTACATGCCGGGACAAGATGTGATGCTAGACTATACGCCAGTGAGAACTCCAAAGTGGGGGGGATACTGTGTCTCCTCGCTATTTCACCTCTCGCACAGAAAATTAAATCGGTCCGAGGCTGCACTACTGAGACATGTCCAGTGTTGTCATAAATACTTTGTGTAGCTCCAGACTGCTACATATTAATGTGCCCACATATAGTCCGAACTAACTTGTTCTGGTTTCTCCTCTTTTTTTCAGATTGTATTTAATAGGACCGTTACACTGAAGGAAGATCCTGGGAAGGTGTGAAGCATCTCTGTACAAAGCTGGATAATGAAGAAGGCTCTCGCTGCACAACAATCCAGAAGAACCGCTTGCCTTAACTGGGATGGGGGAGGAGGCTTTATCCAAAGTCCAATTGGTTTTTATTACAGATTGCAATTGGAAAAATAATAAACATGCACTTATGTAATTCTTTCTTCAGCTAGCTGTGCTGCTATTCACACTTCTTCCCCTAGGTGGAGCCCTACACCCAGGATAAGACAGAAAAGGCTTTGCCTCTATATATTGAATTTCGTTTGTTTAAGTAAATGGGGATATGAAAGCATGTTTGAATGAAGAGGGAAAGATACAGGAAGAAAAGAGTTTAGATATTTTAGATGGGTAGCAACCACTGTAGAGCAGGACTGGAGGAGATATGAGGGAATAGGGTCACTGGTGCAGGTTGTAGGGCAAGAAGAAGCGAGGAACCTGGTCACTTCTTCGGTGACAGACTCGAAGATGGAAAATTAACTTTTTAGGTGTGGGGGGAAGAGGATCCAGGCTCTGGGGGGATTGTGCAAGAATGTCCTGACGGAAAATGAGGATCTGGAGAATAGGTCCAGAAGAAATAACATTCGTATAGTGGGTGTCCCTGAAAAAACTGAGGGGAGGAATCCCACGGAGTATATTGAAAGCTGGCTCCTTGAGACCTTTGGTGATGCAGCACTGACAAAAGTATTTGCGGTAGAGAGAGCCCACAGGGTCCCACCGAAACCACCTGTCCCTGGAGCAAGTCCCCGTACCATGCTTGCCAAAATCCTAAACTACAGAGACAGAGACATTATCCTGAGGAAGGCTAGAGACATGACGGATCTGACAATTGGAGGTCAAAGAATTGCTATTTACCCTGACTATTCCGCCCTGGTACAGAAACAACGGATGATGTTCACGGGTATCAAGAGACGGCTGAGAGAACTGGGAGTGCAATACTCCATGATGTTTCCGGCACGACTGAGAGTGGTAGCGTTGGATAAGATTCATTTTTTCCAGACGCCGGAGGACGCTACCCAGTGGATAGATCTTAACGCTAAAAAACTTAAAGGGAAAGGAGATTGAAAATGTGAGGCGGGTTGGTCGGGAGATATCTTAAATCTTTCAAAAAGGGGGGAAAAAAAGAGATTGATTGACAGTACACTGGTAATTGAAATGTGAAGGTTGGAGGGTGGAGTTGGATATTACTCAGGGAAAGCACTGGGAGTGCTGATGCGGCGGAGAAGTACGAGGGAGGAAGGGTGTGCAGCGTACTAAAAGTTTATTTAGTTTCTTGCAGTTGTAATACAATACAGGTTCAATTATATTGTTCTTCTAAGAATTGCGCCGAATTCTGTTATAAACGGTAGCGGGAGGCGGAAGGAGAAGGTTACGTTAACAAGAGTGTTCGCAATGGGTGATGGTGCCCCACTCTTGATAAGAGGCAGAATGTATAGTATTGGGGGGTGTGGGGGAGGGGGGAGTGGGGTGAGGGTGGGAAGGGAAGTTAGACAGCTCAGAACCGGGAGTAAAGACATAACTAAAGATGATGAGTCACATAATAGGGGACCGCTTTAAGATATTGAGCTGGAATGTGAGAGGCCTGGCGGATAAGTCTAGGAGAGCTGCGAGCTTGCAGTATGCGAAAGATCAACGGGCTTCTATGATATGCTTGCTAGAGACGCACTTGATACAGGAGAAAGTGGACGTACTGAATAGACGTTGGATACAGAAGGGGTATCATTCTACCTTTTCGACGTACTCAAGAGGTGTGTCAGTGTTGGTGCCGGTGGGAGTGCAATATGAAGAGGTGAAAGTATGCGTGGATGCTGAGGGTCAGTATGTGGTGATACAATGTATATTGTATGGAGTGAGATTGTGTGTTGCGGCAATGTATATTCCACCTCCATATTCAAGTAAGAAGATCAGGGAGGTATTGGAGAGGGTGGGACGATGGGAACCACTGCCAATCTTAATTATTGGGGATTTGAACAATATATGTGATGACTTTTGGGATAAAAATAAGAACACCCAGAATAGGTCGGAGGGGCACACTACAACATTTGGAACCTATGTGCGTGAATTAGGCATGATTGATCTATGGAGAGTCAGACATGTTGGGGAGAGAGGATACTCGTGCTATTCACCGGCTCATGCTACGCTATCCAGAATTGATATGGCACTGGGTAATCGCCTGTTGGACACAATGGTGGGGGAGGTGCGTTATCTGCCGAGGGCCCTTTCGGATCATAGTCCAATTGAGGTAGAGGTTAGGTTGTTGGGGACACGGACCGCAAGCGGGAGAGAATGGAAGATCCATCCTAACTGGTTACAGAGCATTGACTTGGACGGTATAGGGAAGGAGGTGACGGAATTCTTTGCGTTAAATGATGGGAGTACAGATGCTCTAACCGTTTGGGATGCAATGAAAGCGTACCTGAGAGGGTTACTATTTAGAGACATTAGTAGGTGTAAGAGGAAGACGAGGGAAGCGGAGAGAGTGGCGTTGGAGGAGCTGAAAGCCGCGGAGGACGAGATGGTTGTGCTGGGGACTTCCGAGGCAGAGAAAAGATTGAGAACAGCGCAAAATTGTATGGAAAAGATTCTGCTGGGGAAAGCTGAAAGGAAGCGGGAGTTTCAGAGGGTGGCTTATTTTCAGGAGGGAGAGACAGTTGGACACATGCTATCGGTGGTAGCCGCGGCTCAGCGTAGTACTTCGTATGTACACTCGTTGGTTTCGGATGGGGGGAGCAGGGTATCTGAAACACCGGATATTATAAAGGTCTTTGCGGACTTTTACGCGGACTTATATTCCTCCAAGGTCAATGAGTCAGCCGGAGAAACGGAGACTTTCCTTGAGAGTCTGGGTCTTCCGAAATTGAGTGAGGAGGATAGGGTGAGCCTCGATGCCCCTATCACCGAGGAGGAACTGAGTCGGGCGCTGAAGTCTATGGCCAATGGGAAGGCACCTGGGGTTGATGGGTTACCAGCCGAAATCTATAAAAGTTTGGAGGAAGTGCTGATTCCTAGATTAAAGTTAGTACTGGAGGAGGCTGGATGCCAAGGGTATCTCCCAGCATCTATGAGGGAGGCTATTATAGTGGTTATTCCGAAGGAGGATAAGGATCTGGGGAAGCCTGAGTCATATCGGCCAATCTCTCTGTTAACCATCGATGTCAAGCTCTTGGCCAAGGTGTTAGCTACCCGTTTGTCCAGCGTCATTGCTAACCTTGTACATCCGGATCAATCTGGTTTTATGCCTGACAGATCTACAGCGGTTAATCTGCGGAGGCTGCATATGAACCTGCAGCTGAAGTCTGACAATTGTGGCCGAAGGGTTATTGCATCCTTGGATGCCCATAAGGCGTTTGACAGTGTGGAGTGGGGATATCTCTGGCGGGTGTTGAAATGTATGGGTATTGGCCCGCAATTTGTGGCGTGGACTCAACTGTTATACTCACTACCAACAGCTAGAATTAGAGTGAATGGGGAGCTTTCTCAGCCTATAAAGCTGGCCAGAGGTACGAGGCAGGGTTGCCCACTGTCGCCCCTTCTGTTTGCCTTAGCTGTGGAGCCACTGGCCGCCAAGATCCGGCAATCGGATGAGGTCCCTGGGTTCAGATATGGGAGTGTGGAGGAGAAGATTGCATTATATGCAGATGACATCTTACTGTTCCTGGCGGACCCGGATGAAGCCTTGAAGGGGGCTATCGAGATCGTTGGGAAATTTGGAGACTTATCGGGATTGAGGATAAACTGGGATAAATCGGTCCTCTTTGAGGTGGATGAGGTGGAGGAGAGTAGAAGTGAGCCATTGGGAGAGGGGCGGCTTAAGGTAGTATCCCTTTTCAAATACCTGGGAATATGGATCTCGATGCCAGTTACAGAGTTTTTATATAGGAATTTGACACCTCTCATGGGCGCTCTTAAAGCAAAAGTGGATGCGTGGAATAAATTACACTTATCGGTGGTAGGTAGGGTTAATCTCATTAAAATGGTTGTGATGCCCAAATTACTCTACGTCCTACATAATGCGCCAGTTTGGATTCCACGTGGGAAATTCCGGCAGATTAATGCTCTATTTAGAAGTCTGATATGGGGGAGGCGGTGCCCACGTATTCGCCTGGAGACGCTTCAGCGACCCAAGGAAGATGGAGGATTGGCTTTACCTAATCCTGAGTTATATTTTCTTGCAGCCCAGAGCCAACATTTGAAGGGCTGGGCGCGGGAGGCGTCTTCCAGTGCGGTACAGCACTTGATGGAGGGGATGACGGACCGACGACCGGTAGCGCAGTGTCTGGAGGATGGTTCCTTGGATGCATTGGGGAAATTATACCCAACTATGTTTTTGATATATAAATTATGGACTAGACTGCGACAGATTCGGGGGGTCACGGGGCTGACTAAATTTACACCGATATGGTTTAATAATAATTTGGTTGAGTTTGCGGCCCTTGGAGTGCTGGCGGAGTGGCAGGCCAAAGGAATCCACTTGGTGGCTCAGATAATTCAACAACAAGGATTAAAGTCCTTTTCGCAGCTGCAAGGGGAGTTTGGACTGAGACCGACTGGGGAATATCAATATGCTCAGATGAAACATGCTTTTAAAGCTCAGAACAAGGGTGGTGGTATTGAGATCCAGGAGGACATAGTTCTGGAATACGTGTGTGGGGAAGGGTCCACAAGGGGAGTCATTACCACCCTTTATAAGGACCTTCTACATGCACATCTGCTAGACTTCCCTTTAAAAGCGAGAGCGAAATGGGAAAGAGATTTAGGCCCAATGGAGGATGAAACCTGGGAGTCGGTGTTGGAGTGGGTTCCACGAGTGTCACTGAGTGAGCCGTACAGACTATCGCAGCTGTACATCTTACACAGAGTCTATAAATCACCGGAAGTGTTGCACAGAGCGGGGTTGCGTGCTGACTCCGAATGCCCGAGATGTGGGACTGAGAATGCAGGAATATACCACATGATGTGGACATGTCCAAGACTGGTTGCTTTCTGGTTGGTGGTAATGAGCCGTGTGGAAGGGGCGTATAAATGCAGAGTGCCGAGAGATCCGATAGTGTGTATACTAGGACATGTAGAGGAAATTAGAGTGGATAACATCTGGAAGATAGCAATAGCTAGGCTATTATATATGGCAAGGAAGGTAATAGCAAGGAGCTGGATCAAGGAGGAACCGCCTACAAGGGGTGAATTCCTGAATTATGTTAAATATGGTCTCAATTTGGAAAAGGGGGTCTATAAAAGACGTGGGAAAATAGAAACATTTGACAAAATGTGGTCTCCGTGGCTCGAGCTGGGATGAGTAGTTATGGGAAATGGGAGGATGAGGGCCTCTGAAAGGAAGAGAGTGCTAGAGGAACAAGCGGACATAAGTGAGTCAAATGGCTCAAAGAACCATCAATACTGGTAACAAAAGTATAACTGGGTATGAGCTGTCAGGGGAGGGGGGGGGTTGGGTTTTGTTGGGATTGTTGGGGGCTTGGAAAATGTTAAAATTTTGCAAAATACTGGAAAATGCATAAATTGTATTGTTCACATTTGCTTTCAATAAAAAACTATTTAAACAAAAAAAAAAGAATGTCCTGACGGATGTGGTTGATTTTTTTTTGCATGCAATAAGTGGCCAGATTGTCAGTCCTGAGGTTGGTGACTGGGGCCTGTACTTTAGGAGGGAGTGGATGGTTTCAAAGAGTCGTTTTGGATTGTTGGCTAGTGATGTGATGAGAGTGGTGAAATAGTCTTGTTTGGCCAGATGGAGAGAAAAGTTATAGGTTTTGAGGATGAACTTATAGTGGATGAAGTTTTCTCCTGACAGTGATTTTCTCCACAGACGCTCTGCACACCTAGAGCAGCGCTGGAGAAGATTGCTTGCCTGAGGAGGTGGTGATGGCGAACTCAGTCGAGGGGTTCAAGAGAGGCCTCGATGTCTTCCTGGAGCAGAACAATATTGTATCATACAATTAGGTTCTGTAGAAGGACGTAGATCTGGGGATTTATTATGATGGAATATAGGCTGAACTGGATGGACAAATGTCTTTTTTCGGCCTTACTATGTTACTATGTGTTTGCGGCATGTACCAGGGTTGCCGCTGTCTCAGGTCCTTTAGCTTGTGCTGCTTCATTCAGGACATTCTGCAATGTATTGAGATGGGGAGCTAAGCATGACTATATTGTGCAGAAGCTGCTGGGTCTTGATTGCATGTAGATTTCTATAGGGGTGTCCTGGGTGAGGATACAGAAGGGTGAACAGGGCCCAGGAGATTGGTTCTGATGCACTGGCAATCGTAAGCGAGTCATGGGACCTGGGACTTTGTTGCTCAATTTGGATGCTATCGGATTGACAGCCGGGGAGCCCCACCAAAGTCAGATCTGGTGAAGAGACCAGACCCACGCGACTGAGGAAGTTGGCGACATGGTTTTTGTTCTGCACATATTGCCGGGATTCTGTGCTCTGCCCATGTCTGCCTCCTACTGACACTTGGCTAAAACTGATTAGCGTCATGTCAGTTAGTTGATGTATACTGCTGAGGAGCCAACTATTTTTTTGCATAGTGGCAGCAGCAAAAACCAATGGTCCGATGTGTCCCCCAATAAAGCGATGGAGAAAACCTGGTGACACACCTTTTAAACATACATGCGGTGCTGGTTTATGCTCAGGATTGTGGGGGTCTCAGATGTCAAACCTCATCGATCATAGAGTAATGATATTTCCTAGTCCATGTGCCACGACTTTCCAATATCCACATACACAAAAAAAGATGATACTGGGTCAATAGTATACAACAAATTTTTATTCATAATCCTACAAACACAGGTGCAAGGGAATAAATATGCAGAACATCACTGCCACATATGTGACGTGCAAGCGCGCAGCTCCAAAGTTATTAGCAGCAATATTAGAATTGATAATACCACGCCACTCCTCTTAGGGAGTGTTTGTAGGATTATTAATAAAAGTGTTACTTTTTGTATACTAGTGACCCAGTATCATCTTTTTTTTTGTGTATGTGGATATGGTTCAGTGATGATTGGCCACTATAGTCTTGACATATATGCACATGGTGTCCTATTGTGAGTCACTGTGTTGGTGCACCATGTGTAACAGTCTTATAGGATGTTTTCCAAGCCTTCCAATACAGGAACAGCCGTTGAGCATTGACGTGTGACACTTGACCCCGTCCCCAGTGTCTGTCACCAGGGTTTCCAACATACCCTAAAAAGACCATGACAGCAGCTCTATAGAGTGAGGAACACAGAAATGCCAGATAGCCGAGGCTTGCCGGAATCCTACTGGCCAGGCGATGGATGTTCATAGCTCTATTCTCCAGCCAACAAGGGTTATCAAGTCCTGGAATAAGTGGAGGAACAGACACAATGTCAAGAAAAGCAAAACTGATACCAGAGGCAGGCAAAGAATGCATTCTGCTGTTTTGATCCGTGCTGGTACCCTACTACTGCACTGCCAGGATCTCTGCCTCTACTCCAGAGCTCGGCAAGGTTTCGATGGCCATCATGGTAAAACTACAACACCAAGCATTTCCTGATGAGGCATGTGAGGAGTTGTAGTTTTACTATAGCAGAAGGAATTGGCAATTTCTGGCACTTTAGCTGTTGTAAAACACCAGAAGTGAAATTCACGGGGCTGCTAGTGTCAGATGAGATGACCCTCAATATGGTTTTCTGTAGCTGGAATTGTTATAAGCCACAAACAGAATGGTGGCCCCCTGGAAATGGATCATGGTCAAAATATAACCCAACCGCACTGCTCCAAAGGACAATATGCCATCATTGCACGTAATATGAGCAGATCATTCCAACAGTTAACCTGGAGGTGAGATCCGCATGACCGTACAATGGCAGTATTTTATCATCTTGGATACAGATATGTGGCCATAATATGGATGAGAAACAAAGCTGCTGTATATGAATTAACCCCAAGGAAGAAGTGTAGCTATCTTCTTGACATGTCATCTGGGAAGGCCAAGGATTTTATATCAAATGCACAGATATTTGCGTTCTCTATAATTGCACAAAATTTGCAAACTTTGTCTTGCTCTTAAAATATAGAGCTTTCCCTCAAACTTCTCTATAAAAGGGTGGTCATTGGTGGTTGTAGGGACCAGAGCTTGTCATTTCTTTCTGAACAGTAGCAAGTGCAGGGCTGTGCAGCATACAGTCATACCCAAACCACCATCGACCACTAGGTAATTAGCTCTGGAAACGTTGGCATTTATTATGTACCCCCTGGTTAACCCCTTGTAATAAACATGCACATTCAGCCTCTTTGAGCGTGTATTCTTATGGTGGGATAAGATATGAACATATGCTTAGGATCTTTTTCCTGTTGAAAGGTCCAAGGAAACCCGAGCTCCTGCCTCCTCACAAAAGGCATAATGTTTTCCCCAAGGATTACCTGATTGACTCTGTTCCTCTTCACATACTGTATGTTTCCAGTGCCAGAGGAAGCAAAGGAGCTATAGTGCATCACCGAGCTACCGCCATGCTTCACTGTAGGCAGGGTGTTCTTTCCAGAATATGCTTCGTTTCCTCCTCCAGTGATACTGCTGAGCCTCAGAGGCCTGAAGAATTCCAGTTTCCAGGACGTCAACCTGACAGCACCCTTGAGGACATCCTCCTCCTCCTTGCAGCGACAGGAAAAAACACACGAGAGGTTAAAAGATCCCACTCCGCCACTTTTCCTTCAGTGTTTTTCCTGTCCCTGCATGGAGGGACACTCGAGAGTTGTGCAGCGTGCGAAGGCTTACCGGAAACCGGAGAGTTCAGGGAGATCGTGCGGCTGGTCCAATATCCTTCCACCTGTCAATTGGCCCAGGGCAGAAACTTCCTGGCCCCAGAGACCAGTCGAGCGGACGGGCTCCTGGGTAGAGCAGCTTCCTCCCGGTGGGGGGCTCTCGGCTCTGGCGCCAGGCAGGGGAAGAGGTGCCCGGAACTGTGTTCCATATAGATACACGGAGGAGTCGGTGGTCAGCAGCCACTCCCGGGATCGAGCGTCCTTTCCGGTGACGTCAGCGGGGCCCAGCTTGCGTTCCACATCGTGGAACGCGGTAGTAAGTGTACAATAACCGAGCGTCACATCCGGTGATGTCAGCGGCGTATCCTGTCTGACGTTCCACAGCGTGGTATGCGGACATGGTAAGGGGTAAAAAGCGAGCGGCAGATTTCATTAGGTCTGTGTTCAGGATTCCGAGGGTCCGCATGTGATCAGGACTAACGTTCAGCGTCGCTGGTTGGCACAGTGTGTGTGTATTGGAACAAGTGTATAAATACCGGAGATGAAAGAGGATATGGAATTCAGGAGTGAGGATGCCAGGGTAAATGCGCATAGCGCAGAGGCTCATGCACACATTTAGACACTAATACCAGCCCTATTATACCTATTCTTGTATTATTAGGATAAGGATATTCCACAGACACCCCTCCCAACAGCTAAAAAGCCAGGCAAGGCCTTGGCAAAGAGTAACTGTTGCTCCATATGTCACTTAAAGCTTCCAGAGGCGTACAAAAATCACTCTGCAGCTCATGTATTTCCAAGGTTGTAAGGGAAGAACAACCAACATTCTTGTCTGAGATGAGGAGTTTAATCCGGGAGAAGTGCAAGCGTCCTTGGCTACCATATCACAACAGCATCATTCCAGTCCAGGTCCGAGCCGTAAGAGACCCAGATGGGACCCAGAACTGAGAGATCTTGATATATCTTCAAATGAAGAATCAGACCTTAAAAGCTCAGACCAGGAAGAAGGATAGCTCACACTAGAAGAGCAGGATCAAGGAAGGAAATATCTCTTCCCAGTGGAAGATAAGGAAGATCTAGTACAGGCGGTGAGAAATACTATGCAGATGAATGAGGGCAAAGTCCAGACAGGATCTAATGTTTGGAGGTCTTACATCTCAGAGACAGACGGTGTTCCCTGTAAGCGAACATATCCGGCTGATGATATTGCAAGAATGGAAAGAAGCAGAACGTAGACTAGTGATGTCCCAGGAATTTAAGGGTCTTCTACCATTTGACCCAGATGATATCAAGACATGGGAAGAAATCCCTAAAGTTGACGTACATGTGGCCAAAGTTACAAAAAAGACATCCATTCCTTTTGAGGACTCTTCAAGCCTCAGAGACGCCACGGATAGCAAGACAGATATTCTACGTCGAGCTTGGGAAACGTCAGCAGCCCTGATATAGCTAATGGACTAATATAGCGGCTACTTCGGTGGCCAGATCCATGTTCTTTTGGATGGGGCAATTAGAAGAACATTTAGTTAATAAGACCCCGCGGGCTGAAATAATTTCTTCCCTTCCCATTATAAAATCCGCCACGGCATTCTTGGCTGATACTTCAGCTGAAACAGTGAGATTTGTGGCTAGAAGTTGTTCCTTGTCTAATGCAACCCGTAGAGCTATATGGCTTAAATCCTGGTCGGGTGATAACGCCTCTAAAAATAAATTATGTGCCATTCCCTTTGCAGGATCTAGGGTGTTTGGACAGGCGTTAGGTGACATCTTAGAGTTTGCGTCTGATAGTAAAAAAAAGGTTTTCCTGAGGATAAACCTAAGAAATTTCAGCCCATTCGTAAAAGGCCACCACCTCGCCAACAGCCTGACTATAGAGAGCAGTGGAGATCCAACAGAGGTACCTATAAAGGTTCCTATTCTCAGAAAAGAAGGGGAAGAAATTCCCTTTTCCGATCAAGCTCTAGAAGACAATGATGCCATAGGAATAGGGGGCAGGCTCGGTCTTTTTCTAAACAACTGGAGTCAGATAACAAAAAATAAATATGTACTAAATATAATATCAGAGGGCTACAGAATAGAGCTTATATCTACCCTGCCCCAAAGGTGTTTCTCACCGACAACCGTGCAGCCGATTCTCCAATGTTCTCAGACCTTCAGGAACTTTTCAGCTCCAAGGTCATAGTTCAGGTCCCCTCATCAGAAATAGGCAGAGGTCACTACTCTTCCCTATTCTCACTCCCGAAACAGTCAGGAGAAACACGCACAATCCTAAATTTAAAACTGTAAAACTTTTGGGTCAAATACGAAAGGTTTAGGATGGAATCCATAAGGTCAATCATCCACCTCATAGACAAAAATTCATTAATGTGCACTCTCGACCTGAAGAGTGCGTATTATCATGTCCCAGTCCATCCAACCTCTCAGGAACTTCTGAGGTTCTCGGTAAGTCTGCCGGACCAAACCTGCCACCTCCAATTTCAATGCCTCCCGTTCGGCTTGGCCTCAGCTCCAAGAATATTTACGAAGTTGATCGCAGAGGTAGTTGCATATCTTGGCTGGGTCGTAAATCGAAAAAAGTCACACCTGAAGCCCGAATCTCAGAAAGTATTCATCGGAGTGCTTCTGGACTCTACCTGCAGACAGTCCTTTCTACCAAGAGAAAAGCAGGAATCGATAAGAAAAATGATCACAGAATTCCTGATAAATCGGGTTACCATAAGATCAGCCATGAAGATCTTAGGAAAAATGACAGCCTGTATCACCTGTCAGGTGGGTCCAAGCCCACTCAAGACTATTACAAAGACAGGTTCTCTCGGTATGGGATCAGTGCTGGATGTCTCTAGACAGACCAATACATCTATCAACAGCAGTGAAAAGATCATTACGATGGTGGATACAACCCGGCAACCTAAGGACAGGAGTTCCATGGACCCCGACCCCTTGCGTAGTAATCACCACGGACGCCAGTCAGTGGGGATGGGGAGCACACCTAGAAGGAAGGTTTTTTTCAGGGAAGGGGCCCGAAGACATCAGCCACAAGTCCTCAAACTTCAGAGAACTTAATGCAGTTTGGGAGACCCAAAGAAGTAACGGTTCTCGGCTGAAGAACAAGCATGTGAAGATTTTAACGGACAACATGACAGCAGTGTCATGCTTGAGACACCAAGGAGGTTCCAAGCACAAAGCACTACAAGATCTAGCGCAAAAGATATTTGTCTGGGCAGAGAACACAGTTCTTTCAATTACAGCTGTGCACTTAGAAGGGACGCAAAATATCCTGGCCGACTATCTAAGCAGGAGAAAGGTTTGTCCAACAGAGTGGGAACTAAATCAAGAAATTTTCCAAATATTGTGCCACCGTTGGGGAACTCCCAGAATAGATTTATTTGCCACAAGAAAAAATTCGGAGGTGCCCAGATTCTATTCTCTGAATCCTTCTGACATGCCAGAAGCAGTCGACGCCTTAAGACAGACTTGGGACGAACCACTCTCCTATGCGTTTCTTCCGTTGGCACTCATTCCAGTGGTTCTCAGGAAAATCCAGGAAGACCAGGCAACAGTGCTGTTGATTGTACCATCCTGGCCAAAGAGAAGCTGATTCCCATTGCTGGGGTCCATGACTGCAGAGAACCCAATCAAGCTTCCTCTATGGAAAGACCTCATCTATCAGGGTCCGGTCTTGCACCAAAACGCGGGAAGATTACATCTGTCAGCATGGATCCTGAAAGGGACATCTTGAAAGCTCGGGTTTATCAGATGAAGTCATTTCAACCATTCAAGCTAGTAAAAAACCAGTAACTTTGGCGATCCACTACAAGATCTGGAAGAAATTCTGTATGGAGGGTGGCAGGTCGGCTGTGTTGCCAGAGACCCCAGAGTTCTGGATTTTCTTCAGTCTGGGTTCAACATGGGTCTTAGGCCTAGTACCCTTAGGCTGTGTGCACACGTTGCGTTTTTTTCGCGGTTTTTCCCGATAAAAATGCTATAAAACCGCAAAAAAAACCGCATACAATAAGCATCCCATCATTTAGAATGAATTCCGCATGTTTTGTGCACATGATGCGTTTTTTTCCGCGAAAAAAACGCATCGCGGTAAAAAACGCAGCATGTTCATTCATTTTGCGGTATTTTTGCGGATTTCCCACTACAAAATGCATTGGGAAGTGTCCGGAAAAAAACCGCGGCAAAAACGCATGCGGTTTTCTTGCGGATTTCTTGTAGAAAATGTCCGTTTTTTCTCAGGAATTTTCTGCGAGAAATCCTGAACATGTGCACATAGCCTGAAGGTACAGATTTCGGCCCTCAGCACTTTTAGATTATCCTTTGGCCTCCCACCCATGGATAATTAGGTTTGTTAAAGCCATCCAGAGATTGCTTCCCACTTTAAGGCAGTTAACCCCCTCTTGGAACTTAAACTTGGTCCTATGAGCTCTATGTAAAGAACCTTATGCCCTAAGTGAAAACATGCCTATCTCAATTCGTACATGGAAAACAGCCTTTCTAGTAGTAATTACGACAGCTAAAAGAGTGGGAGAGATTCAGGCTTTATCTATTAGGGATCCCTATCTTTAGATTCGCGATGATCACATAATTTTAAAATTAGACCCATTGTTTATCCCAAAAATTGCATCAGTTCAAAACTGGAACCAAGAAATAATTTTACTCTCCTTTTGCAAAAACGCCTCCAATGCAAAAGAGCAATCTTTACATTCCCTGGATGTCAGACAAGCAGTGTTAGACTATCTAGTCCTAGTCCTAGTACCTGGAGAAGGGACCCTAACCTATTTATCCTGTTTGGGGGAAAAAATAGGGGTAAAAAAAGTTTCCAAAACTTCTATAGCTAGATGGATCACAACTGTAATTGCTAAAGCCTATTCATCAGAATGGGTAAACTGTCCAGTGGCAATAAAAGCTCATTGTACTAGGGCTATTTCAGCATCATGGGCTTAACGAGGGTCCTTAGAACAAATATGTAAGGCCGCAACCTGGGCCAGGGTGAATACATTTTGTAAACATTATAAACTTGACGTGTTAGCAGCCCAGCAAACGTCATTTGGGAGAAAAGTTTTCCAAGCAGTAGTCCCACCCTAGAGGAGTTTTCTTTGGTATTCTCTGGGGTGCTGTCAGGGGGACGTCCTGGAAAATGGGTAATAGACCTACCGGTAATTCGGTTTCCAGGAGTCCATCCTGACAGCACCATTACTGTCCCCCCCTATGTATACTATTTTCATACACTGTAATATGATTTGGTCAATTAAAAGAATTCAAATTTGCATGTATCCATGGTGTGGTACTTGTCAAAACACTGAAAGAAAGGGGGCGGAGTGGGACCTTTTAACCTCTCGTGTTTTTTCCTGTCCCTGCAAGGAGGAGGACGTCCTCCAGGGTGCTGTCAGGATGGACTCCTGGAAACCGAATTACTGGTAGGTCCAATACCCATTTTTGTGTCTTCGCTTTCCAAAACAGAACCATCGAACTTCTGTGGATTATATTGTATGAGCATATTGGAGTGACTTTTTTTTTGAGTCAGTAGAGGTGACATCTTGGAGTTCGGTCATAGTGACCTTCATTGTTTAGTATGGTCTTTATTGTGTAAACTGAAACTTCTGTGCCTGCTGCCACCAAATCTTGCTGCAGGTCTTCTGCAGTCACTCCATGGTTTTTGACCACTGGCCTGCTCAGAAATCTGGTAGCAGTCATTACCAAATTGCTGGCAAATAGAGCCTAACTAAAGATCCTTAGACAATAAAATATAACCTTTAATGATTGTTTTTAGATCAGATAGTCCACACCATTGCAAAACGACATGAGTAGTCCGTGGCCACCAAGGCTAAAATATAATAATTGCTGTCCTGAAAGCTAATAATAATAATCTTTTATTTTTATATAGCGCTAACATATTCCGCACCGCTTTGCAAACATTATCATCACTGTCCCCGATGGGGCTCACAATCTAGAATCCCTATCAGTATGTCTTTGGAATGTGGGAGGAAACTAGAGTGCCCGGAGGAAACCCACGCAAACACGGAGAGAACATACAAACTCTTTGCAGATGTTGTCCTGGGTGGGATTAGAACCCAGAACCCCAGCGCTGCAAGGCTACAATGCTAACCACTGCGCCACCGTTAATGATAGGTTTCACATGGGGGAAGTACTAAAAATATGTACCCTGCAAAGGCTAATAGCCAGCTAAATTGATATAACTCGCATAAAGGGAGGAACTGCACAATATCTACCCTCAAGTGAGACCATCTATCATTATTAGATCTATACACTAATAGGGAAATACTTCCCAATATCTACTACTGTAGTAATAATAGCCCCCATCAGTTTATAATCACACTGCTTGAGGCTGTATTACGGTATGTTGATGTCTACCAGCAATACATCAAATCAGGACATCAATAACTATTGTGGACTCTGTATTTTTTAACCCCTTCCCGACCTGTGACACAGCGTATGCGTCATGAAAGTCGGTGCCAATCCGACCTGTGACGCATATGCTGTGTCACAGAAAGATCGCGTCCCTGCAGGCCAGGTGAAAGGGTTAACTCCAATTTCACCCGATCTGCAGGGACAGGGGGAGCCCCCCCCCCCCCGTGGCTACGATCGCTCTGATTGGCTGTTGAAAGTGAAACTGCCAATCAGAGCGATTTGTAATATTTCACCTAAAAAACTGGTCAAATATTACAATCCAGCCATGGCCGATGCTGCAATATCATCGGCCATGGCTGGAAACACTGATGTGCCCCCACCCCACCGATCGCCCCCCCCCCCGCCCCCGATCTGTGGTCCGCTCCCCTCCGTCCTGTGCTCCGCTCCCCCGTCCTCCTGTCCGCTCCCCCCGTGCTCCAATCACACCCCCCCGCACTCCGATCACCCCCCCGCACAGCGATCCCCCCCCGTGCTCCGATCCACCCCCCTGCACAGCGATCCCCCACCCCGTGCTCCAATCCACCCCCCCGTGTTCCGATCCACCCCCCCATGCTCCGATCCACGCTCCCCCCCCCCCCCCCCTTATACTTACCTCCCGGGATCCGTCCGTCTTCTTTCCTGGGCGCCGCCATCTTCCAAAATGGCGGGCACATGTACAGTGCGCCCGCCGAATCTGCCGGCTGGCAGATTCGTTCCAAAGTGAGTTTTGATCACTGAGGTAGGTTATATCTCAGTGATCAAAATAAAAAAAAATAGTATATGACCTCCTCCCTTTTGTCACCCCCATAGGTAGGGACAATAAAAAAATAAAGAATTTTTTTTTTTTACACTATAAGGTTAGAATAGGGGTAGGGTTAGGGGTAGGGGTAGGGCTAGGGTTTCGGTATGTGCACACGTATTCTGTTCCTCTGCGGATTTTTCCGCTGCGGATTTGATAAATCCGCAGTGCTAAACCGCTGTGGATTTACCGCGGTTTTTCTGCGCATTTCACTGCGGTTTTACAACTGCGATTTTCTATTGGAGCAGTTGTAAAACCGCTGCGGAATCCGCAGAAAGAAGTGACATGCTGTGGAATGTAAACCGCTGCGTTTCCGTGCAGTTTTTCCGCAACATGTGTACAGCGATTTTTGTTTCCCATAGGTTTACATTGAACTGTAAACTCATGGGAAACTGCTGCGGATCTGCAGCGTTTTCCGCAGCGTGTGCACATACCTTTAGAATTAGGCTATGTGCACACGGTGCGGATTTGGCTGCGGATCCGCAGCAGTATTCCATCAGGTTTGCAGTTCCATGTAAACATATGGAAAACCAAATCCGCTGTGCCCATGGTGTGGAAAATACCACGCGGAAATGCTGCGTTGTATTTTCCGCAGCATGTCAATTCTTTGTGCGGATTCCGCAGCGTTTTACACCTGTTCCTCAATAGGAATCCACAGGTGAAATCTGCACAAAAAACACTGGAAATCCGCGGAAAATCCGCAGGTAAAACGCAGTGCCCTTTACCCGCGGATTTTTCAAAAATGATGCTGAAAAATCTCACACGAATCCGCAACGTGGGCACATAGCCTTAGGGTTAGGGTTGGAATTAGGGTTGTGGTTAGGGGTGTGATTAGGGTTATGGCTACAGTTGGGATTAGGGTTAGGGGTGTGTTGGGGTTAGTGTTGGAGTTAGAATTGAGGGGTTTCCACTGTTTAGGCACATCAGGGGTCTCCAAACGCAACATGGCGCCACCATTGATTCCAGCCAATCTTGTATTCAAAAAGTCAAATGGTGCTCCCTCAATTCCGAGCCCCGACGTGCGCCCAAACAGTGGTTTACCCCACCATATGGGGTACCAGCATACTCAGGACAAACTGCGCAACAATTACTGGGGTCCAATTTCTCCTGTTACCCTTGTGAAAATAAAAAAATGCTTGCTAAAACATAATTTTTGAGGAAAGAAAAATTATTTTTTATTTTCACGGCTCTGCGTTGTAAACGTCTGTGAAACACTTGGGAGTTCAAAGTGCTCACCACATATCTAGATAAGTTCCTTGCGGGGTCTAGTTTCTAAAATGGGGTCACTTGTGGGGGGTTTCTACTGTTTAGGCACATCAGGGGCTCTGCAAACGCAACGTGACGTCCGCAGACCATTCCATCAAAGTCTGCATTTCAAAAGTCACTACTTCCCTTCGGAGCCCCGACGTGTGCCCAAACAGTGGTTTACCCCCACACATGGGGTATCAGCGTACTCAGGACAAACTGGACAACAACTTTTGTGGTCCAATTTCTCCTGTAACCCTTGGGAAAATAAAAAATTCTGGGCTAAAAAATTATTTTTGAGGAAAGAAAACGTATTTTTTATTTTCACGGCTCTGTGTTATAAACTTCTGTAAAGCACTTGGGGGTTGAAAGTGCTCACCACATATCTAGATAAGTTCATTTGGGGATCTAGTTTCCAAAATGGGGTCATTTGTGGGGGGTTTCTACTGTTTAGGCACACCAGGGGCTCTGCAAACGCAACGTGACGCCCGCAGACCATTCCATCAAAGTCTGCATTTCAAAAGTCACGACTTCCCTTCGGAGCCCCGACGTGTGCCCAAACAGTGGTTTACCCCCACATATGGGGTATCGGCGTACTCAGGACAAACTGGACAACAACTTTTGTGGTCCAATTTCTCCTGTAACCCTTGGGAAAATAAAAAATTCTGGGCTAAATAATTATTTTTGAGGAAAGAAAACGTATTTATTATTTTCACTGCTCCGTGTTATGAACTTCTGTGAAGCACTTGGGGGTTCAAAGTTCTCACCTCACATCTAGATAAGTTCCTTTCGGGGTCTAGTTTCCAAAATGGGGTCACTTGTGGGGGGTTTCTACTGTTTAGCCACATCAGGGGCTCTGCAAACGCAACGTGACGCCAGCAGAGCATTCCATCAAAGTCTGCATTTCAAAACGTCACTACTTCACTTCCGAGCCCCAGCATGTGCCTAAACAGTGGTTTACCCCCACATATGGGGTATCAGCGTACTCAGGAGAAACTGGACAACAACTTTTGGGGTCAAATTTCTCTTGTTACCCTTGGGAAAATAAAAAATAGCGGGCTAAAAAATCATTTTTGAGAAAAGAATTTTTTTTTTTAATTTTCATGGCTCTGCGTTATAAACTTCTGTGAAGCACTTGAGGGTTCAAAGTGCTCACCACACATCTAGATTAGTTCCTTTGGGGGTCTAGTTTCCAAAATGGGGTCATTTGTGGGGGATCTCCAATGTTTAGGCACACAGGGGCTCTCCAAACGCGACATGGTGTCCGCTAATGATTGGAGCTAATTTTCCATTTAAAAAGCCAAATGGCGTGCCTTCCCTTCTGAGCCCTGCCGTGCGCCCAAACAGTGGTTTACCCCCACATATGGGGTATCTGCATACTCAGGACAAACTGGACAACAACATTTGTGGTCCAATTTCTCCAATTACCATTGGCAAAATAGGAAATTCCAGGCTAAAAAATCATTTTTGAGAAAAGAAAAATTATTTTTTATTTTCATGGCTCTGCATTATAAACTTCTGTGAAGCACCTGGGGGTTTAAAGTGCTCAGTATGCATCTAGATAAGTTCCTTGGGGGGTCTAGTTTCCAAAATGGGGTCACTTGTGGGGGAGCTCCAATGCATAGGCACACAGGGGCTCTCCAAACGCGACATGGTGTCCGCTAACAATTGGAGCTAATTTTCCATTCAAAAAGTCAAAAGGCGCGCCTTCCCTTCCGAGCCCTGCCGTGTGCCCAAACAGTGGTTTACCCCCACATATGAGGTATTGGCGTACTCGGGAGAAATTGCTCAACAAATTTTAGGATTCATTTTATCCTATTGCCCATGTGAAAATGAAAAAATTGAGGCGAAAATAATTTTTTTGTGAAAAAAAAGTACTTTTTCATTTTTACGGATCAATTTGTGAAGCACCTGAGGGTTTAAAGTGCTCACTAGGCATCTAGATAAGTTCCTTGGGGGGTCCAGTTTCCAAAATGGGGTCACTTGTGGGGGAGCTCCAATGTTTAGGCACACAGGGTCTCTCCAAATGCGACATGGTGTCCGCTAACGATGGAGATAATTTTTCATTCAAAAAGTCAAATGGCGCTCCTTCCCTTCCGAGCCTTACCATGTGCCCAAACAGTGGTTTACCTCCACATGTGAGGTATCAATGTACTCAGGAGAAATTGCCCAACAAATTTTAGGATCCATTTTATCCTGTTGTCCATGTGAAAATGAAAAAATTGAGGGTAAAAGAATTTTTTTGTGAAAAAAAAGTACTTTTTCATTTTTACGGATCAATTTGTGAAGCACCTGGGGGTTTAAAGGGACTCTGTCACCTGAATTTGGCGGGACTGGTTTTGGGTCATATGGGCGGAGTTTTCTGGTGTTTGATTCACCCTTTCCTTACCCGCTGGCTGCATGCTGGGTGCAATATTGGATTGAAGTTCATTCTCTGTCCTCCATAGTACACGCCTGCGCAAAACAATCTTGCCTTGTGCAGGTGTGTACTACGGAGGACAGAGAATGAACTTCAATCCAATATTGCAGCCAGCATGCAGCCAGTGGGTAAGGAAAGGGTGAATCAAACACCAGAAAACTCCGCCCATATGACCCAAAACCAGTCCCGCCAAATTCAGGTGACAAGTTCCCTTTAAAGGGCTCACTATGCATGTAGATAAGTTCCTTGGGGTGTCTAGTTTCCAAAATGGGGTCACTTGTGGGGGAGCTCCAATTTTTAGGCACACGGGGGCTCTCCAAACGTGACATGGTGTCCGCTAAAGAGTGCAGCCAATTTTTGATTCAAAAAGTCAAATGGCGCTCCTTCCCTTCCAAGCCCTGCCGTGCGCCCAAACAGTGGTTTACCCCCACATATGAGGTATCAGCGTACTCAGGACAAATTGGACAACAACTTTCGTGGTTCAGTTTCTCCTTTTACCATTGGGAAAATAAAAAAATTGTTGCTGAAAAATCATTTTTGTGACTAAAAAGTTAAATGTTCATTTTTTCCTTCCATTTTGCTTCTGCTGCTGTGAAGCACCTGAAGGGTTAATAAACTTCTTGAATGTGGTTTTGTGCACCTTGAGGGGTGCAGTTTTTAGAATGGTGTCACTTTTGGGTATTTTCAGCCATATAGACCCCTCAAACTGACTTCAAATGTGAGGTGGTCCCTAAAAAAAATGGTTTTGTAAATTTCGTTGTAAAAATGAGAAATCGCTGGTCAAATTTTAACCCTTATAACTTCCTAGCAAAAAAAAATTTTGTTTCCAAAATTGTGCTGATGTAAAGTAGACATGTGGGAAATGTTATTTATTAACTATTTTGTGTCACATAACTCTCTGGTTTAACAGAATAAAAATTCAAAATGTGAAAATTGCGAAATTTACAACATTTTCGCCAAATTTCCGTTTTTATCACAAATAAACACAGAATTTATTGACCTAAATTTACCACTAACATGAAGCCCAATATGTCACGAAAAAACAATCTCAGAACCGCTAGGATCCATTGAAGCGTTCCTGAGTTATTACCTCATAAAGGGACACTGGTCAGAATTGCAAAAAACGGCAAGGTCTTTAAGGTCAAAATAGGCTGGGTCATGAAGGGGTTAATGTACACAATTTTTTCATTATTATTATAATTAATCCTTAAAAGTTATATTTTATTGCTTAAGGATCTTTAGTTGGGGTCTATTTGCCATTCTGCAATTTGGTAATTATTGTATTAAACCCTACGCTGATTCCGGTTGAACTGTATGGGTCTGGTCGCAGTCAGTGACACCTTCCTCTTTCTCCCACATCCTGGTAGTGTAAGTAGTGGTTCTTTGTGAGCTCTGCATCCAGCTGTATCTCTGGGAACATCCACTGCCTTTGTATCTATTGGCTTGTACCAATCGATCTGCTCTCTAAACTTTTTGTACCTCTCTCTTAAAGGAAAGCTGTCAGGTGCCCCATACCTCTCTTATCACATATAGCTAAATGCTGCTGGATTGAACTCCGTCCCTAACCATCCCTGTATAACATTATTGAGTTAAATAAATGCTTTAAAAAATCATTTATAACCTCTGCTTTACCTATGCTAATGAGGGCTTTGACTAGTCAATGGGGTGTTAGTTTCTCAGACTATTCAGCCCTCTTTCCATGCGATTACACCTCTGTGGGTGATATGACATAATCTGCACTAGCGGCGTCATCGCAGCTTATGCAAATTGGTGCATGCACGCCACTGCGTCTGTGAAGCCGGATGTACGCTTGTTGGCATCAGAGACGCGCACTGCGCATTACCACAATTCATCTTCTGTGCATGTACAGTGCGCGTCTCTGAAGTTGGTAAGTGTACATCTGGCTTCAAAGACGCAGCAGCGCGCGCATGCAGATTTTTTATAAATGGCGATGGCGCCACTCATGCAAATTGTTATCACACCCACAGAGGCATGATCACATGGAAAGAGCGCTCACTAGTCTGAGAAACTAACTCCCCATCAACTAGTCAAAGCCCTCATTAGAATAGGAAAAGCGGAGTTTATAAATGCTTTTTTAAAGGTACCTTCACACTAAGCGACGCTGCGATACCGACAACGATGTCTATCGCTGCAGCGTCGCTGGAGAGCTGTCACACAGACCGCTCTCCAGCGACCAACGATGCCGGTAACCAGGGTAAACATCGGGTTACTAAGCGCAGGGCCGCGCTTAGTAACCCGATGTTTACCATGGTTACCATCGTAAAAGTAAAAAAAACAAACACTACATACTTACCTTCCGCTGTCTGTCCCCGGCGCTCTGCTTTCCTGCACTGACTGAGCACAGCGGCCGGAAAGCAGAGTGGTGACGTCACCGCTCTGCTTTCAGCTGGCCGACGCTGACACAGGATGCAGGAGGAGTGCAGAGAAGCAGAGCGCCGGGGACAGACAGCAGAAGGTAAGTATGTAGTGTTTGTTTTTTTTACTTTTACGATGGTAACCAGGGTAAACATCGGGTTACTAAGCGCGGCCCTGCGCTTAGTAACCCGATGTTTACCCTGGTTACCAGTGAAGACATTGCTGAATCGGCGTGTGTGATGCCGATTCAGAGATGTCTGCAGGGAGTCCAGCAACGAAATAAAGTTCTGGACTTTCTGCAGCGACCAACGACATCACAGCAGGATCCTGATCGCTGCTGCGTGTCAAACACAACGATATCGCTAGCCAGGACGCTGCAACGTCACGGATCGCTAGCGATATCGTTGTGAAGTTGTTTAGTGTGAAGGTACCTTAAAGCATTTATTTTAACTCTATGTTATACAGAGATGGGTAGGGAGGGAGTATAATCACCCATAGCCGAATGCTGCTGGATTTGAAGGCATGGGGCACCTGACACGATACGATACGATACACTTTATTGATCCCGTGGGAAATTATGGTATCACAGCAGCACAACTTAAATCATAAAAAACATAAAGGAATTACATAGTTGACATGACAGTTTGTTGACAGAAGAACATTATACATTAGAATAGGACATACACAACGAGTGAACTGAAATGTAGAGAAATAAGTAGACTTTCACCTTGGTGGTTTAACCCTAATGTTATTATTGTACATTCCCATGGCAGTTGGCACAAACGATTTCCTATATTTTTCCTTCTTACACCTCAGAAGCTTCCCTTTAGGGGCGTTAGTTTCTCAGACTATTCTATTCAGCCCTCTTTCCATGCGATCGGGCCTCTGTGAGAGTGATGACATAATTTGCACAAGTGGCGCCATCCCCGCTTATGAAAATCTGCGTACGAGCGCCGCTGCGTCTCTGAAGCCAGATGTACACTTCCCGACTTCAGATACGCACACTGTACATGTACAGAAGTTCAGAAGATGACTTCTGGACATGCGCAGTGCGCGTCTCTGAAGATGGCAAGTGTACATCTGGCTTCAGAGACACTAATACAGATTGTTAGAACACCCACAGAGGTGTAATCGCATGGAAAGAGGGCTGAATAGTCCGAGGCTGAGACTGCGGTAGTCAGTAAAAGTGGCATCTTGGCTGGTTTTGGACAAACTACGTGTCCTATTAGTAGTGTTCAGATATTTACATTGTTCTGGTTTCCTTGGTTTATTGAAAACAGCAGAAAGTTTGTAAAACTTGACAATAAAATTAATTTGCAATGGGAGGTGAACACTTTTTTATTGTGACTGTATATACATGAAATTAAGTCAAAAATCATCTAAATAATCCATATAAAATACAGTCCGATGTGTGACTATAACATCCGACTCTTCAGATCTGTTCATACACTCTGCTGGCTACAATAGATTTCAGGATCTCTGCATTGTGGTCACCTCTCATTCCCGACACTGTAGCTTTAACGTTTGCCACATTTCCCCTTGTATACAAACACAGTAACTAATCACTGCTACTCAAGTGTTTCTTTAAGGTGGAGCGGATGGGATTGTGCAGCTGCCACGCAAAGCCTACACTGCCAGGGGACAGATGCCTCCTCGGGTCCAGCACACCTTAAGGAGCACGCACTCTGCATGCCCATCTACTAGTTAAGGTGGAACCTGAGCTTCCCCAGTGCACAGAGCAGTGAGTGCTCCGGCGCCTCCTTAAGCTGAAGTGTTGCTGTGTAGAGTGGGAGGTTATAGAGCAGCACATGGAGATGTTAAAGCTCCCCTGTCTCTACAGCGAGCCCAGGGTGCTGGCATAGAGCAGAGCAGCTCCTGCCTGGCACACAAGAGTTAAGTGGGATGCACGGAATCCGGACTGTTTTAAAATCCACTTTTTAGAACTACAATTCCCAGAGTTCCTCAGCCTCCAACACAGGGGACTGGGAAGCCTGATGGACAACTGGGGTATTATTATTATCTGTAGAACATGTCCAGCAAGGGTAATCTATTGTACTACAACCCTCAGCATGCTCTGCAAGTGAATCCTTTACTTAGTACTTAGCAAACCCGATAGCTACTGCTATTAACCTGTAAGTCTCCAGCTGTCCAAAAACCACAACTCCCAGCATGACCTGACAGCCAGGGCATGGACAGTTGGAAAGCGTCGGATCTGTCCGATTTCTTCTAGTAACTATCTTATTAAACTTGAAACTACGATCAAAACACTATTCCTTCCCCAATTTTGGATTATATCGAGTATGGGATCATGTGACTCAGGGGAGGGATAATTTTGCTGTTGCCGATAGCAGCGCTTGAGCATTTAGGGTATGTGCACACGCTGCGGAAAACGCTGCGAATCCGCAGCAGTTTCCCATGAGTTTACAGTTCAATGTAAACCTATGGGAAACAAAAAACGCTGTGCACATACTGTGGAAAAAAACGAGCGGAAACGCAGTGGTTTACGTGCCGCAGCATGTCACTTGTTTCTCTGGATTCCGCAGCGGTTTTACAGCTGCTCCAATAGAAAACCGCAGTTGTAAAACCGCAGTGAAATCCGCAGAAAAAACGCAGTAAATCCGCAGCGGTTTTGCACTGCGGATTTATCAAATCCGCTGCGGAAAAATCCAAAGGACCAGAATACGTGTGCACATAGCCTAAGCTGTCTCCGCTGCAGAAAGATGATGCAAATTTGTTTGTACAGGATGAAGCACCGGTCTACATACTCTAAACTTTGGTTTGCCTGCAATCAGATGGAGCCTGAAAACCCACCTCTTAGGCCATGTTCACACGGTGCGGTTTTTGCTGCGGATCCGCAGCGGATTTGACGCTGCGGATCCGCATCAGTTTTCCATGTGGTGTACAGTACAATGTAACCCTATGGAAAACAAAACCCGCTGTGCACATGATCCTGAATTTCCCTTAAAAAAACGCGCGGAAACGCTGTGGAAAAAAAGAAGTACCGTGTCAATTCTTTCTGCGGATTCCGCAGCGGTTTTCAGCCTGCACCAATAGGAAAGTGCAGTTAAAAACCCGCAGAGGAATCCGCAGAAGAAACCGCATGAAAATCCGCAGTGAAAACCGCATTGATTTTGCACTGCGGATTTTCAAAAACAGCTGCGGAAATATCCGCAGGGAAATCAGGAACGTGTGAACATACCCTTAAGGAAAGCTTACAGCGTGCAATGACCCCGCTGCCTCCTCATCACTACCGGAGCTACTGCAATCCCCAACCTACTGTCTCCTTCCCCACCATCCTGTAGAATGTGAGCCCGCAAGGGCAGGGTCCTCGCCCCTCTGTATCAGTCTGTCATTGTTAGCTTACTGTAAGTGATATCTGTAACTTGTATGTAACCCCTTCTCATGTACAGCACCATGGAATCAATGGAGCTATAGAAATAATAATTTGCCCCAACATATACATGATCCTTTTACCTACTTCTAGATAATGCCTCCAAGTCCTGCTCCCTCCGCTTATTTATAAAGCCTCCAAGCCCTGCTCCCTCGGCTTATTTATAAAGCCTGTGAGTCCTGCTCCCTCCGCTTTCTTATAAAGCCTGTGAGTCCTGCTCCCTACACTTATAAAACCTGTCAGTCCTGCTCTCTCCGCTTTCTTATAAAGCCTGTGAGTCCTGCTTCCTCCGCTTTCTTATAAAGCCTGTGAGTCCTGCTCTCTCCGCTTTCTTATAAAGCCTGTGAGTCCTGCTCTCTCCGCTTTCTTATAAAGCCTGTGAGTCCTGCTCTCTCCGCTTTCTTATAAAGCCTGTGAGTCCTGCTCTCTCCGCTTTCTTATAAAGCCTGTGAGTCCTGCTCTCTCCGCTTTCTTATAAAGTCTGTGAGTCCTGCTCCCTCCGCTTTCTTATAAAGCCTGTGAGTCCTGCTCCTTCCGCTTTCTTATAAAGCCTGTGAGTCCTGCTCCCTCCGCTTTCTTATGAAGCCTGTGAGTCCTGCTCTCTCCGCTTTCTTATAAGGCCTGTGAGTCCTGCTCCCTACACTTATAAAGCCTGTGAGTCCTGCTCCCTCCGCTTTCTTATAAGGCCTGTGAGTCCTGCTCCCTCAGCTTTTTTATAAAGCCTGTGAGTCCTGCTCCCTCCGCTTTCTTATAAAGCCTGTGAGTCCTGCTCCCTCCGCTTTCTTATAAAGCCTGTGAGTCCTGCTCCCTACACTTATAAAGCCTGTGAGTCCTGCTCCCTCCGCTTTCTTATAAAGCCTGTGAGTCCTGCTCCCTACACTTATAAAGCCTGTGAGTCCTGCTCCCTCCGCTTTCTTATAAGGCCTGTGAGTCCTGCTCTCTCCGCTTTCTTATAAGGCCTGTGAGTCCTGCTCCCTACACTTATAAAGCCTGTGAGTCCTGCTCTCTCCGCTTTCTTATAAGGCCTGTGAGTCCTGCTCCCTCAGCTTTCTTATAAAGCCTGTGAGTCCTGCTCCCTCCGTTTTCTTATAAAGCCTGTGAGTCCTGCTCCCTCTGCTTTCCTATAAAGCCTGTGAGTCCTGCTCCCTCAGCTTTTTTATAAAGCCTGTGAGTCCTGCTCCCTCCGCTTTCTTATAAAGCCTGAGTCCTGCTCCCTACACTTATAAAGCCTGTGAGTCCTGCTCCCTCCGCTTTCTTATAAAGCCTGTGAGTCCTGCTCCCTACACTTATAAAGCCTGTGAGTCCTGCTCCCTCCGCTTTCTTATAAGGCCTGTGAGTCCTGCTCTCTCCGCTTTCTTATAAGGCCTGTGAGTCCTGCTCCCTCAGCTTTCTTATAAAGCCTGTGAATCCTGCTCTCTCCGCTTTCTTATAAGGCCTGTGAGTCCTGCTCCCTCCGCTTTCTTATAAAGCCTGTGAGTCCTGCTCCCTCCTCTTTCTTATAAAGCCTGTGAGTCCTGCTCCCTCCTCTTTCTTATAAAGCCTGTGAGTCCTGAGCCTTCCGCTTTCTTATAAAGCCTGTGAATCCTGCTCTCTCAGCTTTCTTATAAAGCCTGTGAGTCCTGCTCCCTCCGCTTTCTTATAAAGCCTGTGAGTCCTGCTCCCTCCTCTTTCTTTTAAAGCCTGTGAGTCCTGCTCCCTCCTCTTTCTTATAAAGCCTGTGAGTCCTGAGCCTTCCGCTTTCTTATAAAGCCTGTGAGTCCTGCTCCCTCCTCTTTCTTATAAAGCCTGTGAGTCCTGAGCCTTCCGCTTTCTTATAAAGCCTGTGAATCCTGCTCTCTCAGCTTTCTTATAAAGCCTGTGAGTCCTGCTCCCTCAGCTTTCTTATAAAGCCTGTGAATCCTGCTCTCTCAGCTTTCTTATAAAGCCTGTGAGTCCTGCTCCCTCAGCTTTCTTATAAAGCCTGTGAGTCCTGCTCCCTCTGCTTTCTTATAAAGCCTGTGAGTCCTGCTCCATCTGCTTTCTTATAAAGCCTGTGAGTCCTGCTCCCTCTGCTTTCTTATAAAGCCTGTGAGTCCTGCTCCATCTGCCCACCCAGAATAAGTGACAACTCTATGGGCAGACTCATTATTGCATTTTCCATTTTTTGTCAGTTTTTTTTCCGTTATTTGCAGCATTCTCCTCACGTTCATTTTATGTATTTGCTATCCTGGGGTCGGAGTTTCGGGCGCATCAGCAGTAGCGGTGTACATGTCACTAATCACAGAGCGCCATCACATTTCTCACTAATCTTTTCCTCTCTGATTTGCAAACCAATTCCCAGCATGTCTGGAAAGGTCAGATCACAGCTCTATAATGAGAGAAGTCAGTCGGGACATGCTGGGAGTTGTAGTGCTTTATGCATTGGAGGTCGGCTCCATTGTGCCGGTCACATTGATTGTGTGGGGTGAGACTTGGGGGGGGGGCATGGAGGCACTAGCTCATAGCTGTGAGGCCCCTTTAAGTGGAGCCAGGCACCGCCCCCAAACATCGCGGGATTTGGTTGACAACTCTCGCGAGCACGAGCCGCGGGGCCACGATTGGCTGACGGCTTCTGAATGTAAGATGGCGCCCAGGGAGCTGTGAGGCGAAAATAATCTATCTAAGGAAAAAAAAAAGAAAAAGGGAAACCGTCAGGACGGAGGAGAGGTTCCGAGAGCGGAGCCGCTGGGAGTGACGTGGTGGCGGCGGAGAGAAAAGAAGGAGAAGCCAAGGCCGCGCCGGGGGAGGAGGAGGGGACGGGCTGCCTCCGGACAACGAGCAGCGGGGGAGGTGAGTGATACGGGCGGGACCGCAGGGCCTCAGCGCCCGAATAAAAGCGGCGTCACTCCCCGTGTGACTGGAAGAGCGTGCCCCGGAGCGAGGATCGTCTCCTCTTACCTCAGCGCCGTGTACGCTGCGCGCTCCCGATGTCTGTCACAGCCCGTGCGCGCCCCCGCCGGCGCTCTCACAGGGGGAAAAAAAGCGCGGGATTTCCCCCTTCATCTCAGCACAGCGCACAGCGCTGCCTGACGATATCCCTCCGCTGCCTCCTCTTTCCTTTCAGTCAGAACTAAGTAGCAGCGGAGAAACACCAGCCCCGTGCCTCCACCCGCGGCTCCTCCATCACACGGCGCTGCTGAACCTCACTGGGAGCCGTTATTATATTTGTCGTCAGTCTCCAGAAGGAGAGCGCGGTGCGCGTTACCGCGACTGTGCACACTGGCGAGGACGCGCCTCCACCGCCGCGTCTTCCTCTATACGCGCATGCGCATCCCCTGTAATCCGAGAGGGCGGGGCCAGGGAGAAAGGAGCAATGGCAGCGACGACGAGAACAGACGGCAGCTGACGGGACGCAGCGCAGAAACGGTGCAGTACCGCTGCCGCCGGTCTGGCGGGTCACCACGTGCGGAGGACAGTGGCTAAGCCAGGCTTACTCAGTGACCCGAGCTATTGGGTCCTGTACCAGACGGTGGGCAGTCCCCCGCGGAGCAGTGTGATGTACACGGTGTAAAAGAGTGGCCCGCGCCCCGGATTATAGGCCTGTACTGTACCGGGCGCGTCGTCCATCCGCGGCCGCACTGTTCTGGCCTCCATTGTGGTTATTCTGAGGTGATCGCCACCAAAACCCGCTCAATATGCGTTGGATTTGCAAATGATGACGAAGGCTTCACACATTCACGGCTGCGGACTACGATATCCGGGCCGGTGGTCTCCAGACCCCAGATCATCATTGGGTGGAATCAGCCGAACACATTAATGCCCATCACTGCCCCCTGTGCAGCTCCGTGTCTGCATCGTGCGCCGTCACCTCCGTACAGAAAGTGGATGAGATGATATATATATATATATATATATATATATATATATATATATATATATATATTTTGTTCACATTAGTGAGGGCTCGTGAGCAGAATGGTTTATTTCCATTGTTCCGCGCGCTGCTCATCTGCTACAATTACCTCAGATCCATCCCCCCACTCCAGATTTACTGTAACACTTCATACAGCTCCATGGTGATGTGAGTTAAAGCCATGAATATGGAAGTTTTTCAGCCAATTATTATTATTATTTATATAGCACCATTGATTCCATGGTGCTGTACATGAGAAGGGGTTACATACAAGTTACAAATATCACATACAGTAAACAAACTAACAATGACGGACTGATACAGAGGGGCGAGGACCCTGCCCTTGCGGGCTTACATTCTACAGTTGACTGATAGCCGGGAATAGTAGACCGCATTGAGGCACACAGCACAAATAATGTCACATGTTATTTGTGTCCAAACCTGTCTCCCCAGCCCAAGGTGTGCAGGAGACATGGTGACGATTTAGTGCCGAGTCCTGTTTATAATCTTTTAGGCAATGGAGCCAGCAGCGGTCAACCAGGACACCACTGTGCATGGAAAAGGGAATCCTCACATTCCCAGATGTTGGAGCCTCACTAATCATAAAATAACAGGTGCCAGCGATCTGCTGTCGCTTCATAAGATGTAACCAGAGTATGCTAGACACTTGTGCCACTGATGAGCTCGGCTTGTGGAAAAGTGTAAGGTAACCAGTGATGTGCCCACCTAAGGATGCGAGTACTGAGGCTACGTTCACATTTGCGTTCTGCCGGGCTGCGTCGGGCGCAGCTGTGGCGACGCATGCGCATGGGGGCACATGGACATGCGTTTGCATGTATTTTGCGATGCATGCGTCTTTTTTGCCGCGAGCGTTAGGGCGCAGAGGACGCAGCAAGATGCATTTTTTTTGCGTCCAAAATCCGGCAAAAAAAAAAAGGACGCGTGCGTCGCAAAACTATGCATTTTGCATGCGTTCTTGTTTGCGTTGTGCGTTGCGTCGCCGACGCAGCAGCGCACAACGCAAATGTGAACGTAGCCTAAGATGGTCCAGAATCACAAGAGTGGCATCAAGTCAGATGGATCCAATTCATTTATTCATCACCATAATCCTGTATTTCCTGCACCCCCTGCTTAACATTACTGGACTTTAGATTTTCTTTAAAGTTCTCTTAAATACATTTGGGCAAAAATCTGGTGTGCCAACTTGGCCATAGTGGGGTGGTGTCGGAGGCGTAATGTTCCTGTATGGGTGCAGCTCTGGAGACGTTTTAGAGACAAGGTCGTGGCAGGAGAGGACAAGTCTTGCTTACCAGAAACTGTCATGGTTTTCCTGATGTCCATTTCTGTTTGCTAGAAAACTTGTTGCTGCACCTTGGCCAGTTATATACATTAGTGCATTGCAACTGCAGAAGTCATTGTAAATGGAGAACCAGAAGTCCCAGCAGCATGTGATAAGCATGCTTAAAAAACAACAAATTTTTGGATTTCTTCCTCCAAAGCATGGGGGCTGTTTTCTTGTTCTTGCCATTTTTTCAAGTCCCATATTCACCGTCCGTCCGGCAGTGATGTCTGGATAGGGCCTAGGTCTCCTGACTCTCCAGCCTCATAGGGATAAATGACATCCACGGCTGATCCACTAAGGATTGCAGAAAAAAGCTACTGGTTAAATCTATGGACTGTTGCCTACCCAGCAGGGCTGTGGAGTCGATAAGCCAAACCTCCGACGCCTCAATTTCCATGACTCCGACTCCACAGCCCTGCTACCCAGTCCAGACTTCGTAGTCCATACTCAGACCGTGATACACACTTGCGATACGAGCCTCGGAGCTAGTTCTGGTTTTATATTTACACATATCATGTATAGAATAGTTGTCACGTGTCTTTAATACCGTAATTGTGTTAACTTAGTGGGTCGGTGAGTTTACACAGATATATTAATACTGGAGCATACAGTAAATATAGAAGTAACGGCTCACAGATCTTGGGGGATGTTCCTGCCTGGCCGGTATAATATACTTTATACTATTGTAATGGAGGCTGTTTGCTTTAACGATCCATACAAGAACAGAAAGGAGGATGTGCCATGCTGGGCCTGAGCTCTTTCCACATGTCCCTGGATCCTTGTGCTTCCTCCCCCTCCCCTCTGTCTTTGTGCATGAGCCTCCATTGTAGTGGCAGAGTCCTGTATCACGCGGGCACGTTCACAGCCGCAACAGACGCTTTTGTAGGAAGGGAATTCCCTGACAGAGACCAGAAGGGAGGGTGAACAGAGGCCTGGGTTCAGCAGAAGGCCACTTCGTCCCTGGGTCACTACTGAGTGTGACATTAACCCCTCCATGACTGCAGTAATTATCTGTTTATTGGTTTCATGGGGTGCCAGACAGCTAAGGTGGGCATGGACTGAACAATTGCAATTAATGATCTGTTTATATTGATCATAGACATCATCGCACTCGCTCTGTTTTCTTGATCATTAATTACAATGCAAGTAGATAATTTTTGCGATAATGTAAAGTTTTGCACTGGAAATGCATCGTGATGTTGTAGTTTGTTCATTCAACATCCTTAAAGGGGATAATCTTCATGCCTATGGGCAATATTAGCCAATACAATTATTTATGCTAGTAAATAGCTGTCTGTTCTGTTAGCCTATATAACAATACCCTAATTTAAGGGCAGTTTGTATGTGTTCAATATTTAAGTTTTCTCTCAATTTTAAATTGATTAGCAATTTTAGCCTTTGCCTAATTATTGACTCCTAATTGCAGGATTTGAGTGTGCGCTATGAATAACTCTCTGGAAAACATTTCGTTTGAAGAGTATGTCCGCTTGAAAGCTCGGACCGTCCCGCAACACAGGATGAAGGAGTTTCTGGATTCATTGTCTTCGAAAGGGCCCGATTCCATGCAGGAGTTTCATCAGCCCCCCACCAGCACCATGGTGTATCAGCAAGGGGCCAACTGTATTTACACAGACAGCACAGAAGTGGCCGGATCGCTGCTGGATCTGGCTTGCCCTGTGACCGCGAGTGTTCAGCAACAGGCCCAGCAAGAACAGCAAATCCAAGTGCAACCCCATCAAGTGCAGGTGACTGATCATTCTTTTATTTTTCGGTAATTATTGCACAATATCCTCGCATGGTTTTAGTTTGGATGCATTGAGGTTGCTTAAAAGGGTTCTACAGTTTTAATAATGGGATTATTGACTATTTGGGTAAGCATGAAAGGTAAATATATACCCATAGATAATAAAATTTGCTTTATGTAAGTTGCCGCTTGTATAGATGGTATATACTTTTAACAACACTCATTATATACGGCTGTAGAACCCCTTTAATAACTTTCGTTTGAACTTCCATTTTGCTTCCATCACACTAGTTGAAAATTAAGAGATGTTTTACAATGAGGAAGCCTGATCTCCTAAATGAAAGGGTCACTATTTTCACATGCCCGGAGATTTGAGATGTCTGAAGCCTTTTTTTCTTTAGCTCACGATGTTGGTGGCTGAGTTTCCATTGTTGATTTCAGATTCCCGACGTGCTCATCAGACCTTGGATCCACTACCCTGCCCCTCAACTGAATCGAATCAACCTCTCTCCCGAGGGGTCGCAGGACTCTGGTATTTCAGAAGATTTGTTGGTCAGTTTCCCAAACTCCCAGGCTATTTACATATATATATAAATCTGCAACTACATATTCTCCTCCTAAAATTTGGGACAAAGTTTCCAAGTTCAGATTAGTTTTCAGTTCAAGGATAAATTGTCCTCATCCGGAAGAAAGTAACAGTTCCGTTACTTATAATCTTGTGCTTTATGCAGCTCTTGCATAAAGACTTTTTTTTTTCCTTGATGCATCAGTAACAATATTGCTAGAAAGCATGTATATGATTTTTCTTTTCCCTCTACGCTGGAGGTGACAGGCTTAATATTTCTATGACTTTATGGCTCCAGTAAGTTGATACCATGAGAATAGCGGTTAACATGGTAACTGTTTTCAATAGACAGGAAAAGATTAGGTCATGTATTTGTGTATTGGCTTAATCACATGACCGTACATCAGCCATCTTCTCCGATCCGTTTTATGACTGTAATTCCCAGCCGTATTTGTGCTGTCTTCCGACCTGAACGAACAGCTTTGTAGGAGTATAAGATGCTGTTCGTTCTGGTCAGGAGACCAACAATGATGCCGGGAATTGCAGCCATAACACGGAACAGAAAAGTCCTGATAAAAACGGGACTGTTAAAGTATAGTGAAAATGTAGTTTTTTGGCTTATTACATGCACATCCTTTTGTTGCTTTTTTATGTATCGTAAGTTTTTATACCTTATGATATGACGACAGGAAATATCAAGTCAGGAATACACCTTGTGAAAGAACCATTTAATAAAATAGAGCTGTACACGTGAGCCCTAAAAGAGAGACGACCCGTTTCCTCCTGGAGGTTTTGCATTTTATTATCGGCACAATTATAATCCTCACACCTCGTTGTCTCAGGGCATCTCCAAATCTTTTTTCAGGCACCTAAGGAGAGCAATATAATAATTATGTGCAGATGGATCCAGTTTCATGTTGGCTCACGCTGGTCATTTCCGTCCCTGGTGGTATATTTCTCATTGGTGCTTTGTTTTTCTGTGCAGTCATTTAATCTGTTTTTTGATGTCTTGTTTTTCTCACCTGTAGTTCTATTTATACGTTTGTTTGGTTTTTAAAACTTGTAACTTTTAAACAACTGGACCGTCCAGCTCTCCTGATATGTCTAATGCCAATACTACGGCAACTGTTTGTAAAACTGTATTTATATATTATATACACACACAATGGGTACGGAAAGTATTCAGACCCCTTTACATTTTTCACTTTGTTTCATTGCAGCCATTTGGTAAATTCAAAAAAGTTCATTTTTTTCACATTAACGTACACTCTGCACCCATCTTGACTGAAAAAACAGAAATGTAAACATTTTTGCAAATTTATTAAAGAAGAAAAACTGAAATATCACATGGTCATAAGTATTCAGCCCCTTTGCTCAGTATTGAGTAGCAGCACCTTTTGAGCTAGTACAGCCATGAGTCTTCTTGAGAATGATGCAACAAGTTTTCCCCCCCTGGATTTGGGGATCCTCGGCCATTCTTCCTTGCAGATCCTCTCCAGTTCCGTCAGGTTGGATGGTGAACGTTGGTGGACGGCCATTTTCAGGTCTCTCCAGAAATGCTCATTTGGGTTTAGGTCAGGGCTCTAGCTGGGCCGGTCAAAAATGGTCAAAGAGTTGTTCTGAAGCCGCTCCTTTGTTATTTTAGCTGTGTGCTTAGGGTTATTGTCTTGTTGGAAGGTGAACCTTTGGCCAATTCTGAAGTAGAGCACTCTGGAAGAGGTTTTCATCCAGGATATCTCTGTACTTGGCCGGATTCATGGTTACTTCAATGACAACCAGTTGTCCTGTCCCTGCAGCTGAAAAACGCCCCCTTATCATGATGCTGCCACCACCATGTTTCACTGTCAGGATTGTATTGGGCAGGTGATTAGCAGTGCCTGGTTTTCACCACATATACTGCTGAGAATTATCACCAAAAAGGTTTATCTTTGTCTCATCAGACCAGATAATCTTATTTCTCATAGCAAACTCTATGCAGGCTTTCATGTGCCTTGCACCGAGGAGAGGCTTCCGTTGGACCACTCTGCCAGACTGGTGGAGGGCGGTGACAGTTGACTTTGTGGAACTTTCTCCCATCTCTTTACTGCATCTCTGGAGCTCAGCCACAGTGATCTTGGGGTTCTTCTTTATCTCTCTCACTAAGGCTCTTCTCCCATTGCTCCGTTTGGCTGGACAACCTGGACTAGGAAGACTTCTGGTGGTCCCAAGCTTCTTCCATTTAAGGAATATGGAGGCCACTGTGCCCTTAGGAACCTTGTGTTCTGCAGAAATTCTGTTGTAACCTTGGCCACAATTGTCTCTGAGCTCCTTGGCCAGATCTGTGCCTTGCCACAATTCTGTCTCTGAGCTCCTTGGCCAGTTGCTTTGGCCTCATGATTCTCATTTGCTCTGACATGCACTGTGAGCTGTGAGGTCTTATATAGACAGGTGTGCACCTTTCCAAATCAAGTCCTATCAGTTTAATTAAAAACAGCTGGACTCCAATGAAGGAGTAGAACCATCTCAAGGAGGATCACAAGGAAATGGACAGAATGTGACTTAAATATAAGTGTCTGAGCAAAGGGTCTGAATACTTATGACCATGTGATATTTCAGTTTTTCTTTTTTATGAAATTTGCAAAAATTTCTACATTTGTTTATTTTTCAGTTAAGATGGGGTGCAGAGTTTACAATATTGTGAAAAAATGAACTTTTTTGAATTTACCAAATGGCTGCAATGAAACAAAGAGTGAAAAATGTAAAGGGGTCTGAATACTTACATAATGTATAATAATACATAATAATGTCAATCAAAATTAATATCCAATAGAGGCCTGGATTTGGAATGATACTCGAAATCAAAGTGGAAAATCAAATTACAGGTTGATCCAACTTTAGTGGAAATGCCTCAAGACAAGGAAATGAGGCTCAGTAGTGTGTGTGGCCTCCACGTGCCTGTATGACCTCCCTACAATGCCTGGGCATGCTCTTGATGAAGCAGTGAATGGTCTCCTGAGGGATCTCCTCACAGACATTAAAGCATCAGTCAACTCCTGGATAGTCTGGTGCAACGTGGCGTTTGGATGAAACGAAACATGATGTCCGATATGTGCTCTATCAGATTCAGGTTTGGGGAATGGGCAGGCCAGTCCATAGCATTAATGCCTTCATCATGCAGGAACTGCTGACACACTTCAGCCACATGAAGTCTGGCATTGTTATGCATCAGAAGGAACCCACGGCCAACTGCATCAGCATATGGTCTCACAAGGGGTCTGAGGATCTCATTCCGGTATCTATTGGCAGTCAGGCTACCTCTGGCGAGCACTTAGAGGGCTGTGCGGCCCTCAAAAAGTAATTCCTTCCCACACGATTACTGACCCAATGCCAAACCGGTCATGCTGGAAGATGTTGCATGCAGCAGAATGTTGTCCACGGCGTCTCCAGACTGTGGCCCATGTGCTCTGTTTGAAACTGCTCTCATCCGTGAAAAGCACGGCACAAATGTTGAATGTTGGTGTTCTCTGGCAAATGCTGATCACCCTGCATAGTGTTGGGCTGTAAGCACTACAAACACTTGTGAATGTCGGGCCCTTATACCACCCTCATGGAGTCTTTCTCATAAGTTGAGCAGACAAATGTACCATGTGTTAGTGGCCTGCTGGAGGTAATTTTGCAGGGCTCTGGCACTGCTGCTCCTGTTCCTCCTTGCACAAAGGAGGTAATGGTCCTACTGCCCCTTCATATCTCCTGGTGTTCTGGCCAGTCTCCTGGTATCTGCTCCATACTCTGGAAACTGCTGACAGACAACGCTACCCTTTTTGACACAGCTCTCATAGTGCAGCTCATCCAGGATGGCACATCAATCTTAGCAACTTCTGTGGGTTGTAGAGACCACCTTATGCTACTGTACAGTATCTCTAGGGGTGAGAGCAATGACAAAATGCGAAAGTGACCAAAACAGCCAAAAAGGATAACAGAGAAATGGTCTGTGGTCACCCCCTGCAGAACCACTCCTTTTATAAGGGTTGTCTTCCTAATTGCCTATCATTTCTACCTGTTGTCAGTTCCATTTGCACAACAGCAGGATAAATCGATTCACAATCTTTATAACTGGACAGGATGATTTCACAGAAGTGTGATTGACTTGGAGTTACACCGTGTCCTTTAAGTGTTCCATTTTTTTTAGAGCTGTGTATATATATATGTGTGTGTGTGTGTGTGTGTGTGTATATATATGTGTATATCTATATCTATATATATATCTATATATCTATATCTATAGATATATATATATAGATATAGATATATCTATCGATATATATATATAGATATCTATCTATATATATCTATCTATCTATATATCTCATATATATATATATATATATATATATATATCTATACATACATACATACATACATACATACATACATACATACATACATACATACATACATACACGCGCACAGCATAGACAATACTGACATTACAGCAGGAGATCGCAGAGGATACATTTTGTGACGTAAAAACAGTCAGTGAAATATTTTACCTGACAAAAGAAATCCTCTCTGATCCCCTGCTGTAATGCCAGTATTGTCTTTTGCTTCCTCCCCTGCCCAGGAAACGCGGTATGCTCTGTACACGGTCAGACACAGACAATTTTTAAAATGAACTTTCGTTCGTGGGAAAACCCCTTTAATGTGACCAGTTTCCTCTGCCTGTAGACACGTCGCGCATCTGCCGCCGGGATCAGCCGAATGATTTAGTGCGCCTGCGCGGAATTTGCGCAGGCCCAATAAATCAGGCCTCTGCCATTTTTGTGCAGACCGATAGCAGCAGTCAGATTAAAACTGCGCATGCGCTCCTCCTGTACAAAGAGGGCGGTAGTCAGTGAATCATTCGACTGATCTTGGCGGTATTCGCGATGGTGCTCCGCTGTTGGTACCGCGCAAGAGGCTGCGTACAGCGTATACAGTGTGTGTGGTGTGTACATGTGTGTGGTGCGACAGTGTTCCTCTGATGGTACCGCACAAAAGGCTGGTACCACCAGCAGTTTCCATATTGAGACTGGGTGTCCCAATATGGGGGTCTGTGAACTTCCCCCACTTGGAATTCTGGGATCTGGATGGAACAGGATGTGTGTATATGTGTGAGTATATATGTATATATATATATGTATATATATATATATATATATATATATATATATATATATATATATATATTGGGAAGGGGCTTACGCCATTTTTTCTGCGGTCACGTTAACACTGCTGCATAATTGTATTTACAAAAATTGTACACAAAAGGGCAAGTCTTGTGCAGATCTACTATTAAACAGTCTTAAAGGGTTTATGTGGGACTTTAGAGCTTATTTTTTTGCCTGCCTGTTTTTGCCCTATGATGATCTGTTCCAGCTCAGGGAGGTCATGCACCGTTCCTGTCGCCATTCTCCTGCTTCAGGTGACATCACATAGACAGAGCAGCTACTTCTCTTCCACTGTGATCTGTCAACTAGGCGTCACTGCTGATGTCATGTCATGCTGATTGAGAGCATTTATTTGCTATGTTTTTTGTCTGCATTATTAATCGATATTCACTTGTTTTCCAGGTGCAGCAATCTCCCCAGCAGGTGACTGCCCAGCAGCTCTCGCCACAGCTCAGTGTCCATCAGTCTAATGAGCATCCAATCCAAGTACAAGTCCAGATCCAGGGATCGGCTCAGTCTCAAACGGCACAAAATGTACAGACGATACAGACTCAGTCCCTTCAGTCCGCCAATGCTGCACAGCAGCTCACAAACTCCCAGTTACAGGTGGCTCAGATCCAGGTGCAGCATGTTCAACCTGGCCAGCAGATGCAACCCACGGACCTCCAGGATGACCATATACAACACCAACAGATACAGGCACATATGGTTGCAGGACAGTCGGTGGGCAGTGGGATTCAGATACAAACAGCTGGGGCGCTTTCACCTCCTCCCTCACAGCAGGGCTCTCCAAGAGAGGGAGAACGGCGATCTAGCACTTCAAGTGTCCTCCAGCCTGTAAAGAAACGTAAGGTGGACATGCCCATTACTTTGTCATATGCAATTTCAGGCCAGCCAGTTGCAGCTGTACTTGCAATTCCACAAGGCCAGCAGCAAAGTTACGTTTCCCTGAGGCCAGATTTGTTGACAGTGGACAGTGCTCACTTATATGGAGCCACAGGCACGATTACAAGCCCCACAGGAGAGACTTGGACGATCCCGGTGTATTCAGCAAATACTCGCAGCGATTTGCAGCAGCAAAACATAACCCACATTGCCATCCCTCAAGAGGCCTATAATACCGTCCATGTCACAGGCTCTCCCACCGCCATGACTGCTGTAAAACTAGAGGATGACAAGGACAAAATGGTAAAAAATCATGAGGAAGTAGTGCAGACTCTGGCAAACTCCCTTTTTCCGGCCCAGTTTATGAATGGGAACATCCACATTCCGGTTGCTGTCCAGGCAGTGGCAGGGGCTTATCAGAATACGGCACAGACTGTCCACATATGGGACCCCCAGCAGCAGACGGCGCTGCATGAGCAAGTGCAGCAGCATCAGCTACAGGTAACGTACGGAGCGGGGTGGAGGACAAAGTCTGGGAACCTTATTGTTTACACTTGTTATAATAACGTATAGGTTGAAAGTCACCGGAATTTACATATGCATGTTCTATAAGGAGAGTAAAGAAACCTTATTTATAAAGCCATAAATGTGGTATTAATTAGGCCTTAGGGTGATAGAGACTGAGCAAACTAATGTTCTGGATTGACTTGTGAAATCATCGGAGCCAAAACCCGCAGTGGATTATAGCGCAGATTGACCATGTGAAAACACAGCAACCATATGTCTCCTGAACTGACAGCCCCTTATATGTCTGAGGTTGCTAGTTCAGATCAGGAGGACCATACTCGAGCAAGAAAATGCTGTTGTAACACATAACATAAAAGATGGCCACTCTAGTTACATGAATGCACCCTTAGATGTAGCACTGTGGCAATACACACAAAAATGCGTCAGCACTCTGCAGACATTAATTACATGTTACATTTGCCGCACACAAATATTTTTTTTTGTTTTTTTCTGCACATTTTGATCAAAGCATATGAGCCCATCAAGACGACCTCTTTTAGATGGGTCCCTATGCTAAACAGACTCGCCTCTCTCTGGGAAAGGGAGCCGTCAAATACCATATTTTAGTCTGTTATGGCCACAGTCCCCCTCCGCCTGATCCATATATTCCTTTGAGGCTGTTGGTTGAGGTGGTATACCTGCAGCCCCAACACATAGGGTAGTAATAGTGTGAATGCACCCTTAGCCTTATGACCTATGGGAAAATTAGGATCTAGCTATTCTCTATTTTAACTAAAAATAATATCTAGATCCTGCTTTTTCCCCAAGTTCATTTGGGTCTATGCACAAGGAGGGAAGTCTGTTCAGTACAGGGTCCCAGCTAAATAGGTTGCCTTATCGCTGCCAGATGGGCTCACACACTTTAAAGGGAACTTGTCACCCCCAAAATCGAAGGTGAGCTGAGCCCACCGGCATCATGGGCTTATCTACAGCATTCTGTAATGCTGTAGATAAGCCCCCGATGTATCCTAAAAGATGAGAAAAAGAGGTTATATTATACTCACCCAGGGGCGGTCCCGCTGCGGTCCGGGGCCTCCCATCTTACGATGACGTCCTCTTCTTGTTTTCACGCTCCGGCACAGGCGTACTTTGTCTGTCCTGTTGAGGGCAGAGCAAAGTACTGCAGTGCGCAGGTGCCAGGAAAGGTCAGAGAGGCCCAGCGCCTGCGCACTGCAGTACTTTTCTCTGCCCTCAACAGGACAAAGTACGCCTGCGCCGGAGCGTGCTGGTGTAGCATGGCTGTAATTCATGTCTTCATTGTTTAACATGTCGTGTTGTGTCCCGTCTCCCACCCCTCTAAAATCTGTTACTATGGTTGATTTTAGTTTTTGTAGTTTTTTTTTTAATGCATAATGGCAAGGGAGAAAAAAGCCTTAAAACGACCTCCTACACATTACTTGTGCATACGTTTACTGTGTAATGTCCTGGCCGCTTTCTGGTTTCTGTTTACATACGGCTTTTAATCTCCTCTGACTGTCTCCTTTCTACACAATTCACAAGTGTTTGCACATGCAAGGTTTGGTTGGTCAAGTTTAGTTTTATTTTTAGCCGCACTGAGCGAAAATTATGGGACGACTAAGAAACACGTTCCCTCTTTACCCAGGACTGACGTAGATATTTTAGAGTCAATCTTTGTTTCTCCCAGACTTAAATTCTTTGTGTAAAGAGAAAAAATGTAATGAACTTGACGAGAATCATATGATGATGGGATTTGTCTTGACGAGCCATGATTAACCTTCATATCTGTGAAAGGGCCAATTACCACCTATGACTACATAAATATTCATCATGCTGGTCGAGAGATACACAGTAGTTATAAGAAGTCTACACACCTCTGATTACCAGTTTTTGTAAATGTAAAAATCGTACCAAGAATAATTATTTCCCAACTTTTTTTCACCTTAATGTCGCCCATAATTATCCGTACCATTCAAAAACAAGTGTTTTCGGGTGAAAAAAGAAAAATTTAAAATAATGGTGCATAAATGTGCACATGCTTACACTAAAACTTTGTTGAAGTTCCCGTTGAATTTATAACAGCACTCAATCTTGTTGGGTTGAAGTTTCAGCATTGCACATCTAAAATTGGCGATCTTTGCCCACTCTTTGTTGCATCCGTAAAATTGTGGGAGCCATCTCCTCTTAAGGTCACCCACAGATTTTCACTTGGATTCAGGTCTGGGATCCGGCTGGACCATTCCAAAACTTGTATCGTCTGGCGAAGCCATTCGTTTGTTCATTTGGGAGTATGTTTAGTGTCGAATTGTGAAATTCCTCCCTCTTCATTTATTTACTTATTTTTTTTTTTTTTAACCAGAGGCTTGAGGGTATGTGCATACGATCAATAAACGCTGAGGTTTGGATGCTGCGTACTTGTGCAGAGTCCAACCTGCAGCGTCCAGATGTTAAAGCATAGTGGATGGGATTTCTAAAATTCCCATGCCCACTATGAGTCCAGAGACTCCCATGTCTCACCTGCAGAGACGGACATGCAGCGGCGTTTCTCCAGACTGCAGCATGGCTATTTATTTTGCGGAGACACGAGCCGCCACAAAATGCATATCACCCGTACAGTGTATTGGACTCGGTGAATCCACCTGTGTCCAATAGCCAGCAGCGCTTTGGACACGGTGGACATGCGCTGTGTCTAAAGTGCTGCCAATTCTTGACTGTGTGCACCTACCCTAAACAACAACAACCCTATGGCATTATCCCTCCTCCACCATCTATACAGCGGGCACAATGCAGTCAGGCGGGTAACGTTTTCCTAGAGTCACCAAACCCAGACTCCTCCATCAGACGCCAGTTAGAAAAGTGCAATCCATCACTGCACAGAACACGTCCCCTCCGGAGTCCAGTGGTGGCAGCTTTACACCACTCCACCCGATGCTCGGCATTGTGCTTGGTGATGTACGGCTGCATGCAGCTGCTCGGTCATGGAGCTCCCGGAGGGGACGCAGTGTTTGTGCTGATACCAGAGGAGGTCTGGACTCTGCAGTTATGGGGTCAGCAGAGAGAGGGTAAATTTTCTGCCCTCTGCTCCTCCGCACTCGGCCCCCCACTCTGAAATGTTATGGGGTCTCCACTTCATGGCTGAGTTGCTGCGATTCCTTCCAGTTCTCAATAAGAGTTGTCAGCCATCCAGAAATTCAAAGACCGTCCATAAAAACAGGTCAGTATTTTGCCCTGTCTGTAAATTTTTGAAGCTGAAGAAACTTACACAATTATTTTTTACTGTAATTAACATTATACAGTTTGCAGTGAACGCAGATGATCTCTTCATATTCGAGTTATGGGCTATGGACATGTATCACTTATAATAATGATTTGTGATAGGTTTTCCAATGTGTCTAAAAAATATTTTGTCTGCAAATTTTTTTAATTTTTTTTTTTTATAAGCTGTCCAGAAAAAAAAAGTCAAGTTGGCAACCCTGTTCTCAATAATATCACTCAAAGGTGGTGGGAATATTTAGGAAGAAATGTCATAATCTGACTTGTTACGCCGATGGCTCCTATTACAGGACCGCGCTGGTGTCTGAGTTCTGCACCACCGGCCGTTCTGTCACATGTTAATAAAGGCAGACGACACAGCGGGGGGCAGATGTTATACAACAGGGTCAGCGGACTGAATGAAAATCTCGATTTCAATGATTAAAATGTTTGATCGTTTCCGCATGTAATGTATATTTTTGTCAATACATGCCCCTAGTGATGTCACAGCGGTTTAATCATCTAAAACAGGGATGTGAAACTCAAATACAAACAGGGCCAAAAAAAAAAAAAAAAATTTAATTTAATAACTAAATTTATATAGATGGAGTCGAATAGAAAATGATCACATGGAAGTTTGTGAGTAAATATGTTACAGGTGTCTGCTGGGCCAACCCAGCAATCGTGTAATATTCCCATAATGATATCTGTATAATACAATCATTCGCAGAAAGCCTTGCCTTAAGGGATGGTGTGTGCAATGTCTAATTATGATCTATGAATCATTTTTTGACTGTTCTGATCGCACTAGCGCACCCACACAATTACTGTAGAGGACATGACTGACGCCAGGCCCTGGAAATCCAGTAATGAAATAAATCTCCATAAATGTATGCTGGTGTGAGTTCATACAGATCTGTGCCGGGGAAACAAGGGTACAACACACTGGAATTAATGGTGTTCTGAAAAGGTGATCGGCCTTATGTGTGTGTGTGCGAGGCCTCCGCTTATCCCATTTCTCTAGTAATATTGCATGTCCTGATCTGATATGTATGGCACATCATTTCCTTTCCAGCCTAGGCAGAGTCATAAAAAGTGCTATTGCAGAGCTATACAAAGCATCCATTTGGCCTTTATCTATGGTGATTTATCCACCCCTGTCGTAATGCCTTGATTTGACAGTTTTGAACACTTTTTAATGCTTCCAAAAGTGAAATGTGGAAAGGCTGAAATTTAAACCCCTTCCTGCACCGTGATTAAATATTGAACTGGATCTGTACGGGCCAAGAAGTTGCAACGATTGACACTACAATAACTCGTTCGGTGGCCATTTAAGTACCTTTTCCATGTGCAAAGCAAATAGTATCTGGATGAAGGCTCACTAATATGACCGTTTGCAAGGTGACAGAATGGGGGAAATGTGCTGGCTGTGGTCACGCTGCAGACAGTCTGTGATGAGATGAATGTGCCCAGCACTGTCCTGGTAAATGAGCCCCTTTTTTGTGATTTAAAAAAAAAAAAGACTAAAATGCAACCCTAAGGTTGTGTGCACACATTCCGGATTTTTCGTGTTTTTTCACCGCCAAAAAAAAAAAACCCGCTCACATTAAGCATCCTATTAACCCCTTCCCGACCCATGACGCCACGTAGGCGTCATGAAAGTCGGTGCCAATCCGACCCATGACGCCTATGTGGCGTCATGGAAAGATCGCGTCCCTGCAGATCGGGTGAAAGGGTTAACTCCCATTTCACCCGATCTGCAGGGACAGGGGGAGTGGTAGTTTAGCCCAGGGGGGTGGCTTCACCCCCTCGTGGCTACGATCGCTCTGATTGGCAGTTTCACTTTCAACAGCCAGAGCGATTTGTAATATTTCACCTATTATAACTGGTGAAATATTACAATCCAGCCATGGCCGATGCTGAAATATCATCGGCCATGGCTGGAAATACTAATGTGCCCCCACCCCACCGATCGCCCCCCCAACCCCCCGATCTGGCCGGTACACTGCTCCGGCTCCCCTCCGTCCAGTGCTCCGCTCCCCCCCCCCCCCGTGCTCTTGTCCGCTCCCCCCGTGCTCCAATCACCCCCCCCCCCCCCCCCCCGTGCTCCAATCACCCCCCCCTGCACTCCGATCCACACTCCCCCCCCGGTGCTCCGTTCCACCCCCCCCCCCCCCCCCCTTGCTCCATTCCAGCCCCCCGTGCTCCGCTCCACCCCACCCGCGCTCCGATTTCCCCCCCCCCCCACCCCGTGCTCCGATTTCCCCCCCCCCGTGGTCCCCCCCCCACCCCATCATACTTACCGATCCAGCCGGGGTCCCGTCCGTCTTCTCCCCGGGTGCCGCCATCTTCCAAAATGGTGGGCGCATGCGCAGTGCGCCCGCCGAATCTGCCGGCCGGCGGATTCGTTCCAAAGTGCATTTTGATCACTGAGAGAGATTATATCTCAGTGATCAAAATAAAAAAAATAATAAATGACCCCCCCCCCCTTTGTCACCCCCATAGGTAGGGACAATAAAAAAATAAAGAAATTTTTTTTCCCCACTAATATTAGAATAGGGGTAGGGGTAGGGTTAGGCTTAGGGCTAGGGTTAGGGTTTCGGTATGTGCACACGTATTCTAGTCCTCTGCGGATTTTTCCGCTGCGGATTTGATAAATCCGCAGTGCTAAACCGCTGCGGATTTATGGCGGATTTACCGCGTTTTTTTCTGCACAGTTCACTGCGGTTTTACAACTGCGATTTTCTATTGGAGCAGTTGTAAAACCGCTGCAGAATCCGCACAAAGAAGTGACATGCTGCGGAATGTAAACCGCTGCGTTTCCGTGCAGTTTTTCTGCAGCATGTGTACAGCGATTTTTGTTTCCCGTAGGTTTACATTGAACTGTAAACTCATGGGAAACTGTTGCGGATCCGCAGCGTTTTCCGCAGCGTGTGCACATACCTTTAGAATTAGGCTATGTGCACACTGTGCGGATTTGGCTGCGGATTGGCCGCTGCGGATTCGCAGCAGTATTCCATCAGGTTTACAGTACCATGTAAACATGAAAAACCAAATCCGCTGTGCCCATGGTGCGGAAAATACCGCGCGGAAACGCTGCGTTGTATTTTCCGCAGCATGTCAATTCTTTGTGCGGATTCCGCAGCGTTTTACACCTGCTCCTCAATAGGAATCCGCAGGTGAAATCCGCACAAAAAACACTGGAAATCCGCGGAAAATCCGCAGGTAAAACGCAGTGCCTTTTACCCGCGGATTTTTCAAAAATGGTGCTGAAAAATCTCACACGAATCCGCAACGTGGGCACATAGGGTTAGGGTTGGAATTAGGGTTGTGGTTAGGGTTGTGATTAGGGTTATGGCTACAGTTGGGATTAGGGTTAGGGTTGGAATTAGGGTTGTGGTTAGGGTTGTGATTAGGGTTATGGCTACAGTTGGGATTAGGGTTAGGGGTGTGTTGGGGTTAGTGTTGGAGTTAGAATTGAGGGGTTACCACTTGTGATTAGGGTTATGGCTACAGTTGGGATTAGGGTTAGGGTTGGAATTAGGGTTGTGGTTAGGGTTGTGATTAGGGTTATGGCTACAGTTGGGATTAGGGTTAGGGGTGTGTTGGGGTTAGTGTTGGAGTTAGAATTGAGGGGTTACCACTGTTTAGGCACATCAGGGGTCTCCAAACGCAACATGGCGCCACCATTGATTCCAGCCAATCTCGTATTCAAAAAGTCAAATGGTGCTCCCTCACTTCCGAGCCCTGACGTGTGCCCAAACAGTGGTTTACCCCCACATATGGGGTACCAGCATACTCAGGACAAACTGCGCAACAATTACTGGGGTCCAATTTCTCCTGTTACCCTTGTGAATCTAAAAAAATGCTTGCTAAAAAATAATTTTTGAGGAAAGAAAAATTATTTTTTATTTTCACGGCTCTGCGTTGTAAACGTCTGTGAAGCACTTGGGGGTTCAAAGTGCTCACCACATATCTAGATAAGTTCCTTGGGGGGTCTAGTTTCTAAAATGGGGTCACTTGTGGGGGGTTTCTACTGTTTAGGCACACCAGGGGCTCTGCAAACGCAACGTGACACCCGCAGACCATTCCATCAAAGTCTGCATTTCAAAAGTCACTACTTCCCTTCTGAGCCCCGACGTGTGCCCAAACAGTGGTTTACCCCCACTCATGGGGTATCCGCGTACTCAGGAGAAACTGGACAACAACTTTTGGGGTCCAATTTCTCCTGTAACCCTTGGGAAAATAAAAAATTCTGGGCTAAATAATTATTTTTGAGGAAAGAAAACATATTTATTTTCACGGCTCTGCATTATAAACTTCTATGAAGCACTTGGGGGTTCAAAGTGCTCACCACACATCTAGATAAGTTCCTTTCGGGGTCTAGTTTCCAAAATGGGGTCACTTGTGGGGTGTTTCTACTGTTTAGGCACATCAGGGGCTCTGCAAATGCAACGTGACGCCTGCAGAGCATTCCATCAAAGTCTGCATTTCAAAACGTCACTACTTCAATTCCAAGCCCCGGCATGTGCCCAAACAGTAGTTTACCCCCACATATGGGGTATCACCGTACTCAGGAGAAACTGGACAACAAATATTGGGGTCAAATTTCTCCTGTTACCCTTGGGAAAATAAATTGCAGGCTAAAAGATCATTTTTGAGAAAATAATTTTTTATTTTTATTTTCATGGCTCTGCGTTATAAACTTCTGTGAAGCACTTGGGGGTTCAAAGTCCTCACCACACATCTAGATTAGTTCCTTTGGGGGTCTAGTTTCCAAAATGGTGTCATTTCTGGGGGATCTCCAATGTTTAGGCACACAGGGGCTCTCCAAACGTGACATGGTGTCCGCTAATGATTGGAGCTAATTTTCCATTTAAAAAGCCAAATGGCGTGCCATCCCTTCCGAGCCCTGCCGTGCGCCCAAACAGTGGTTTACCCCCACATATGGGGTATCAGCGTACTCGGGACAAACTGGACAACAATATTTGGGGTCTAATTTCTCCTATTATCCTTGGCAAAATAGGAAATTCCAGGCTAAAAAATCATTTTTGAGGAAAGAAAAATTATTTTTTATTTTCATGGCTCTGCGTTATAAACTTCTGTGAAGCACCTGGGGGTTTAAAGTGCTCAATATGCATCTAGATAAGTTCCTTTGGGGGTCTAGTTTCCAAAATGGGGTCATGTCTGGGGGATCTCCAATGTTTAGGCACACAGGGGCTCTCCAAACGTGACATGGTGTCCGCTAACAATTGGAGCTAATTTTCCATTCAAAAAGTCAAATGGCGCGCCTTCCCTTCCGAGCCCTGCCGAGTGCCCAAACAGTGGTTTACCCCCACATATGAGGTGTCGACGTACTCGGGAGAAATTGCCCAACAAATTTTAGGATCCATTTTATCCTGTTGCCCATGTGAAAATGAAAAAATTGAGGCTAAAGAACTTTTTTGTGAAAAAAAAGTACTTTTTCATTTTTACGGATCAATTTGTGAAGCACCTGGGGGTTCAAAGTGCTCACTATGCATCTAGATAAGTTCCTTGGGGCGTCTAGTTTCCAAAATGGGGTCACTTGTGGGGGAGCTCCAATTTTTAGGCACACGGGGGCTCTCCAAACGTGACATGGTGTCCGCTAAAGAGTGGAGCCAATTTTTGATTCAAAAAGTCAAATGGCGCTCCTTCCCTTCCAAGCCCTGCCGTGCGCCCAAACAGTGGTTTACCCCCACATATGAGGTATCAGCGTACTCAGGACAAATTGGACAACAACTTTCGTGGTTCAGTTTCTCCTTTTACCATTGGGAAAATAAAAAAAATTGTTGCTAAAAGATAATTTTTGTGACTAAAAAGTTAAATGTTCATTTTTTCCTTCCATGTTGCTTCTGCTGCTGTGAAGCACCTGAAGGGTTAATAAACTTCTTGAATGTGGTTTTGAGTACCTTGAGGGGTGCAGTTTTTAGAATGGTGTCACTTTTGGGTATTTTCAGCCATATAGACCCCTCAAACTGACTTTAAATGTGAGGTGGTCCCTAAAAAAAATGGTTTTGTAAATTTCGTTGTAAAAATGAGAAATCGCTGGTCAAATTTTAACCCTTATAACGTCCTAACAAAAAAAAATTTTGTTTCCAAAATTGTGCTGATGTAAAGTAAACATGTGGGAAATGTTATTTATTAACTATTTTGTGTCACATATCTCTCTGGTTTAACAGAATAAAAATTCAAAATGTGAAAATTGCGAAATTTTCAAAATTTTCGCCAAATTTCCGTTTTTATCACAAATAAACGCAGAATTTATTGACCTAAATTTACCACTAACATGAAGCCCAATATGTCACGAAAAAACAATCTCAGAACCGCTAGGATCCGTTGAAGCGTTCCTGAGTTATTACCTCATAAAGGGACACTGGTCAGAATTGCAAAAAATGGCAAGGTCTTTAAGGTCAAAATAGGCTGGGTCATGAAGGGGTTAAAAGAATGCAATCCGCATTTTGTATGCACATGCTGCATTTTTTTCCTGAGCGGAAACACATTCCAGAAAAAAACGTAGTATGTTCATTTATTTGCAAAATCGCAGAGATTCCGCACACATAAGAATGCATTGATCCGCTTACTTCCCGCATGGGGCTATGCCCACCATGCGGGAAGTAAATGGATCGTGTGCGGATGGTACCCAGGGTGGAGGAGAGGAGACTCTCCTCCAGGCCCTGGGAACCATATAATTGTTAATTAAAATAAAAAATAGTGATATACTCACCTTCTGATGGCCCCCAGAGTCCTCCCGCCTCTCAGCTGTGCATGCGGCGGCTTCCGTTCCCAGGGATGCTGTGTGCGAAGGACCTGGGATGATGTCACAGTCATGTGACCGTGATGTCATCCCAGGTCCTTCGCACACAGCATCCCAGCCACCGTGTGCACCGCTGAGGAGATCGGGGGCCGTCGGAAGGTGAGAATAACCATTTTTTTTATTATTTTTAATATTAGATCTTTTTACTATTGATGCTGCATAGGCAGCATCAATAGTAAAAAGTTGGTCACACTTGTCAAACACTATGTTTGACAAGTGTGACCAACCTGTCAATCAGTTTTCCAAGCGATGCTACCGATCGCTTGGAAAACGCTAAGCATTCTGCAAGCTAATTACGCTTGTAAAATGCTAGTGTTTAGTGGGAATACGCATGCCAATTCCGCATGCGATATACCCGCGGCAGAAGTTGTGGAATTGCCGCGGAAATTCTGCAACGTGTGCACTTGGCCTCAAACAAAACGCACTTGAAAAAGACTGATATCCAGTAACCTAACACCACCAATGTATTTGGTATCAGGCTTCTTTTGTGTGACAAAAAAGTATTCACTGAAATAGCACCCAAACTGTGACATGTAGAAACTACAACATGTCCTGCAAAAAAACAGGATCCCATATAGTTGTACTGGTGACCTCTTTGGGACTGGGTAATTTTATTTTGTTTTTCTGTCCTATGGGTTTTATTTTTTATTTATTTTTTGAGCTGAATGGTATCCCATTAGTCACATTGCTAGGGAGCGTGATATCGTTTATTTCAATATTTTAAAGCTGCTGTTAGATTGACATGAGCATACAAATAGTTAAACAGTATGGTGGTCTGAGTACGATTGTGGTCTGTGTCGATCGCTGCTGTTTTGGGCAGATGCTGGTTGTGTATTTCTCTTCAATTTTTTTTCTTACGTGCAGACACTGGCTGTGTATTATGCTCTAATCGCTGCTGTTTCGGGCAGATGCTGGTTGTGTAATACTCTGATAGCTGCTGTTACGAGCAGATGATTGCTGTGTATTATACTCTAATCGCTGCTGTTAATGGGCAGATGCTTGCTGTGTATTACACAAATGTAATTGTGTGTATTTTTTTTTTCCCCTCAGTCCCAAACAATTCAAGTCGCGGAGGTTGAGCCACCCCCACAGCCCTCCCCTGAAATGATGCTGCCAAATATACTGAAACCAGAAGAAGGATTAGAAGTATGGAGGAACTGGGCTCAGACAAAGAACGCCGAACTGGAAAAAGACTCCCAAAACAGACTGGCACCCATAGGACGTATGTACAAATTGTCCTTAAACCCTAGTTTTGCCTTGAAATAAGAAATATGGTTAGGTGAAATATTATGTTCCATTCATCTTGGGCTTACAACTCGCAGCATAGACCTTTAAAATCAGACTGTGGCCATAAAATGTGACTTTGTGGAAAATATCTCAGCATGTTACAGAATGCATGTTTTTTGCTTCAGTTTCCTTTATGTATTCTAGGGCTAGCTAAGTGTAAGTGGTGTGGACATGTGTAATTACAGACCATATGTTTGGGAGAGGGGAAGGATTAGGTGCAGTAGCCAAAATCATGAGTGACCCCCCCCCCCCCCAGGAATTACAAGATCAGACAAGCTCCGATGTAATGAAATAGTGCCAAGTAGTAAGACGAGTTCTGGTCTCGCTGCCTGACCAGGTACGACAATACAATGGTCTCATTATATGTCTCCTTCCAGGACGCCAGCTCTTGAGGTTTCAGGAGGATCTCATATCTTCAGCAGTTGCAGAGCTGAATTATGGATTATGTCTCATGACAAAGGAATCTCGCAACGGCGAAGATGAACCCTATGACCCTGACGTGCTCTACTATATTTTCCTTTGTATTCAGAAGGTGGGTAAAATCTTACTTGTTGGTTACGGTCTGTTTTGTGGCACAACCTAAGGGGAGTATGGTGCAAATTCAGTACCTTGTTGTGTGTGTGTGTGTTTTTTAACATGTTTGTAATCTTTCTTTCCAGTACCTTTGTGAAAATGGAAGAGTAGATGATATATTTTCAGATCCTTACTATATAAAGTTTACAGAATGGCTTCACCAAGTTCTGAAAACATTTCAGCCAAGAATTACAACCCTTGGTAAGCTATTCCATATTCTGTAATTGGTTAGTATTCCACATAGGATTTTGTGCATGAATCTAGAACCACAGCTGCTTACTTGTGGGGCCACTCCAGCATCATGTACCCGCCGCCCTCTTCTCCCTGATTGACATTGCTCTTCCCAGATCCTTTTGAAGTGTCACATCTTTTATGACTGCTTAATCTTTTCATAAAACTCTATGCAGCCATAGAACTGAAGACACCCGTCCCCCATAACCACTGTCTTTGTATTGTATTTCCATGAAGCCCAGCCACAGGCTGAGCTTCATAGGAGGTTGTAATTTTATTCTGCAGTATCACAGCATATTGTACAAGCTATCAAACAATTGCAAGTTGAAAAGACTAAAAAAGTGAAGATGAAGGAAAAAATAAAAATGTTTTTAAAGCTTAATTTGCCCCTCTTTCCCACCCCCACCCCTTTTTTAAGTTGAAAAATAAAAAAAAATTGCTGTTAGTGTCCGTAAAACAGGGGTCAGATGAACTTATGAAAACTTGGACATTTTCACCCATATTGTCATCTGTCTTTTCTGTCACATCCGAGGGGCACCAATATTTATACATCATTTTAAAATGTACATGATCAAATGCAGTTTCAGTGTATGTACCCCAAAATGATCAGTAAAAACATTAGCTGATCAGTAAAAACATTAGCTCGTCACTTGCAAAATAAGTCCTCACACTGCTCTTATATATATATTTTTTTTTTTTTACCTTACTTGGAATTTTTTTGTGAGTAGGTACATTGAATGGTAGTATGGTAAAGTTAATTGTCATTCAAAACTATAATTCGTCCTCCAAAAAAAAAGACCTTATGTTATCAAAATAAATAAAGGAGGGGGAGGGAAAATGGAAAACTGCAAATGGTCAAGTGGTAAGGTGCGTGTGTGTATTGGTGTGACGTTGTCTGCTGTGTTAAATTATCTTGATCATCTGGATGTCTTGCCTGTATTTTGTAAAATGTCAGTGAAGAATTTGTGACTTCTTTAATCTCTGCATTAGTTCATTATTTTTGCATATTTATTTTGTGTGATTTAATTTTGACTAATTCTTAATTTTATTTCTCTTTATTCTAGGTTTCGTCATTCCCAGCCATGTGACAGAGGAAATGCTGTGGGAGTGCAAGCAGCTGGGTGCCCACTCTCCTTCTACATTACTAACTACACTTATGTTTTTTAATACAAAGTAAGTAATCCATACAGGGAGTGCCACGTATGCGTATAAGGGTGGCGCCGTTGTGGGAGACCGGTATTCACAGCACTGTAATGTGGCATCAGTAGATGCCTGCTGTATATTCTACTATCTAGTAGAGGTGTCCATACAACACACAGCAGATGTCTGGGCAGTGAGACTACTACAAGGCCATTGGTCTGTGGGAAGCTCTGACATTTACCCTTAGTCACTGCTCTTTAGGGTCCCTTTCTACAACGCCATGCTTTTACATGGGTATTACTCACTGGCCAGTGTCCAGCTGTGTGACCGATTAGCCCCTGCTCTAACAGCTGGAACTGGAACATTACACACAAATATGGAGGGAACTGTACATTTCAGTGATTGGGACAGGGAGAAGCTAATGGCAACATCTGTGATTCCTCATACTAGTCACCTCAGTCCCGACCGTCGCTTTGAAGTCTTTTTTTTCTCTGAGCTGTGACAGCATATAAAAGTAAAGCATACATGTCTGCAGTAATGAAGTCAGTATCTTATTCATGCTGTATATGGCTTGGACAGTATGAATCAGCCAACTGGTTCCCTTTAACCCTTTCATCACTGCTGTCAAGACAAACTGGCATGACTGAAGAGGACCTTTGATTTAGGACGTTGGCAGTTGATCTAGTTAATGGATTGGTGGAGACCTGTCCACTGAGGGGGAAATTTATCAAGACTTAATGTGTGCATGTCTCAATAAATTTTGCTGCATCTTCCAGCTGCCTGTGTCCTGGACTAGATTACATTTCTGGTATAATTTATGCTACTATTAATTTGTTTTCTCTCCCTTATCAGGTATTTTTTGTTGAAAACTGTTGACCAGCACATGAGATTGGCTTTCTCCAAGGTCCTGAGACAAACTAAAAAGAATCCATCAAACCCAAAAGATAAAAGCACCAGCATCCGATACCTTAAGGCCTTTGGAATCCACCAGACAGGGCAACAGAAGGGTAAATCTCTTAGCTTGTGACTACGAGTTGTCTGTGTCTTACGTCCATTATCGATTATACAGGACTCGCTCTCGTTTCAGGTTTTCCAGTTTCAGATGACATGTACGCCGAGCAAATAGAAAATCCTGAAAATCCTCTGCGATGCCCCATTAAACTTTATGATTTCTACCTCTTCAAATGGTATGGAAAACATAATTGGATTCTCAATTTGGGGGTTTAATTGTGGAGAAACCAACTACAATAAAATGCAAAGGGAAACAAAGAAATTTAGTTGCAGTTTGTCTATTTTCCTTCTAAATAGAAATTGAGAGATTAAGGACTCATTTCCATATATTTGGCTGCCCAATATTTTTTCCCCCTTTTTGGAGCTTTAGAAACATATAAAAGTTTAAATTGTAAATGGTGAAATGTGCAAAATAAAAAATAAATATTTGGTATTGCTGCATGTGTTATTGCCTGAGTTAATAAAATATTTATCCCGTATTGTGGATTTCCCCCAAAAATTGAAACTCCAGAGTTGACAATTTTCAGTTGCCATTTTCCCAAGAATATGTGATGAAAAATAATCAATTGTATGTGCCCCAAGCTATCAATCAGAATGTCAGCTCAACTTGAAAAAACAAACCATCTCGAAGATCTATAAACTGAAAAATAAAGTAGCGCATTTCGAAAAATTGTGACCCAAAACTAATTTTTTTCCCCACAAATGTTAAAAAAAAAAATGTAACCACTTAAAAAAAAAAAAAAAAAAAATATATATATATATATATATATCTCCTATACATGTTTGATATTGGCAGTGTTCATTGGGAATAAATGTTGGCAGATTAGTGGGGATGTGCGTCCTGAGACCCCCACACAACACTAAGTGGCGTGCAGCTAAAGGCACGAGATCGTACAGCTCATACCTGAGCGACCACAACAAGCTGAGTACAGATTTGATGAAAAGCATGGTCTTTCTGTTAAATCCGTACTCCGCTTTATGTCTTCGCTCTAACTCCTATAGATTTTGAAAATGAAGGTTCTTGATGCACAAATTGGCCAATGCATGGGAGCCCACCAGCCAGGATAAGGCGACCTCTTTCTGATGGCACCCTAAACCTAATATGTCAGACATGCCTCTCCCAGGTTAAAAGCCTACAAGTTTAAAAGGCCGGTATTATCCAGCATCAATTAAAGACTGCATTAGAGCGCAGTCAGACGGATGTATAAATCAGACCACAATGCATGGACTGGACAGCGACTCTCCCCACCTGAGCGTGATGGCTTCATGCAGCCAGTTTGTGCACCAAGTACCTTAATTTCCTATGCTGGGACGTACCCTAAATCTCATCCAGCATCCTCTCTAATACTCAATCTTATTTCATTTCCAGCCCACAGAGCGTGAAAGGTCGAAATGACACGTTTTACTTGACGCCAGAGCCGGTGGTGGCTCCAAACAGTCCAATCTGGTACTCCACCCAGCCGATCAGTCGAGAGCAGATGGAGCAGATGTTGACCCGAATCCTTATTGTCCGTGAAATCCAGGAAGCCATTGTGGTCGCTGGCGCCACCAACATGCACTAAACAACAACTGGTTCCAGCCGCGGAGGGAATGTGATGGTGAAATAAAATGTACAGACTTTTACACTAAAGACAATGCCTACTTTTTTTTCTATTGGTGTAGTAATGAAGCCCTTTTAGGCTTCTCATGTTTAAAATAAAGTATAAGAAACCCCCTGCACTGTAGCAAACTATACACAATTGTTAAATCTACGAGTACCAAATTCTAGACGAATGGAGGTGACACACAAACTTGTAGACAGATACATTTTTGTCTTCCTGCTTTACAAGGGTTTACATGATGGACTTTTGTGGAAGCAGTCGGCTATTTTGTTGCCTATAAGGACTTGTATTCGGAAGAAAAGCAAAATGTTTAACAATTTTATATTGTGTAATGTATACAAAAAAAAATCCACATAAGCCTACATATATCGACTTCTTCTCCTCTGGCCCAGGTATCTTGGCCTTAAACTGCTGGCATATGAGCCTCCTGTACATTTCTTGTAATATAATATTGTGTATCTGCTCCAGATATATCCAGATTTCTCATTTGTTCCTAATCTTCTTTGTTTTATTAAGAATGAGAAGCATGTCTTTTTAACATGCAACCGAGCCATGTGTTTTATTCTCAGGGCTGCACTTTTTGGTATTGTGGAGGGGGTTATAAAGCTAGCCATACACTTAAAGGGAATTATGTCCCCAATATTTTAACCTCCAAACTATCTAAACGTGCACTATTGGCCCTTTCCTTTACACGGCCGGTCCGCTTCTCCTTTACTGAGAAATCTGCATTTGAATTGATAAGCAAATGAAGCTGAAGAGTGATTAGTGGATCTGAAGCCTGTGTCACTCCAGCTCTATTCCCTGCCCAACACTGCCTCCTTTTGCTTCACTGATGGCTCGATTGCCTGAAGGCACACAGCCTAGAGGCTGCCTGTCAAATAGGAGGAGGCCGCTGTGCTGGGTGGGGAATAGAGCTGGTGTGACGAAGGCTTCAGATCTACTAATGGCTCTTTAGTCTCATTTGCATATCAATTCAAATGCTGATTTCTCCGTAAAGGATGAACAGACTGGCCGTGTAAATCCTGTCACCCCCCTCTGATGCGGGCTCAGGCACAACCTGCATCTTTTCCAGCACATGACAGCTGATTTAATCAGCTGTCATGTGCCCTTAGCAGCCGGTGGAAACACAATCTGCGGATGTTCTGCTACACTTAGCAGGGCTTCAGAAGATCGCAGCTTCAAATCTCCTATGGAGACTATTCAAGCAAATAAAAAGTTTTAAAAAAAAAGTTTAAAATATAAGTTCCAATCACCCCTCTTTTGCCCCATTCAAAAGAAAACAATTAAAAAAAATAGACATATTTGTTACCGCCACATTCAGAAACGCCCGATCTATCAAAATCTAAAAAGAATCTGATCGGGATGAAGTGTAATGGGGGAAAAAAATCAAAACGCCAGAATTACCCCCTTTTTTTTTGCTTCTGCAACATTGCACTAACAGGTGATCAAAACATTATATCGACCCCGAATTGGTATTGATAAAAACGTCAGCTGGGCTCATAAAAAAATAAGCACTCACCCAGCCCCACATCCTGAAAAATGTAGATGCTACGGTCTTGAAAAATGGTGACTTTTTTTTTTTTTTTTTTTAACAAACTTTAGATATTTTTTACCACTTCAATAAAAAAAAAGAACCTATACAGGTTTGCGGACTCGTACTGACCTGGAGAATCATAATGGCATGTCAGTTTTAGCATTTAGTGAACATGGTAAAAAAAAATTGTAGCATTACATATTTTGTTTTGCAATTTCACGGCACTTGGAATTTTTTTTTCCCATTTTCCAGTACATGATATTCTAAAATCATTAAAAATTACAGCTCGTCTTGAGAAGAAAAAAAAGCCCTCACACGGGTATATGGACTGAAAAATAAAGAAAGTTATGGCTTCTACGCTTTCTTTACCTTGAATACGGCTGTCACGGTAAGATCAGCTGGGCAATGCTGAAATACGGTGAATTGCCGGACTTAAAGTTATGTGTTTTTTTTTTTAATACTGATATATATTTTTTATTTGCATGTTTTTGGGACGGTTATCTTGCTTGAGTTTCCATTAACATCATAGATGTGCTTTACAGCAGACACGTGGAGTATAGGAAACTGTATAGGGATATTCATTGACTTCTATGGAAGATTGACACAGATGATTGCTGTGAAGTCATCTCTACCTTTGTGAGGCTCCGAAACAACTGAAAGTGCAGGAGTGTATGTAGATGTGTTTTAAAATAGGGAAGAAAAAAAATCACTAAACACAATTAATATAAAACCTCAAGGTGATTTTAGCAACTTGCACAGATGGGTGTTGTTAGCTGCTACAGTTTTCTATGCAAGGTGCAGTAAATTTAAAGGCCCTCGCACAGAATGTGAAGGAAGTGCACTATAAAAATCCAATATTAGTTAAGGATATTGCAAAAAAAAAAAAAACTAAATCCTCAGAATAATAAATAAAGTACCAGCAGCCTAGATGACATTTTACAAAACTCACCTACTCACTTGGAACATTATCCTGTCTGGCCGTAGCCCTAATAAAAAAATGGCTATAAAATGCAAACCGCTGAGTATGAATGCAGCCTTATAGAACTGAACATGCATTACAATTTGCATCTATTAGGCTACGTTCCCACAACAAGGTCTTAGGGTATGTTCCCACGGCTAGGAACCGGCAGCGCTTTGGAAGCAGCACATGTCCGCTCCGTCCAAAGTGTCGCCGGCTTTTGAACGCCGGTGATTTCGCATGTGTTCATTGAACCGTGCGGAATCACCGCGCCCAATACATTGTACGGGGACATTTATCTTGAGGAGACTGAGCACCTCCACAAGATAAATTGACATGCTCTGATCTGGAAAGACGCGCCGCATGTCCGTCTCCGCAGGAAAGCCGCGGGCGCTGGTGCACGCATAGTGGAGGTGGGATTTCTTTAAATTCCATCCACTCTGCTGTAACATCTGGACACTGCAGATGTACGCGGCGCCCAACCCGCAGCGTTTACTGACCGTGTGAACATACCCTTACAGTTCCAGCAAAGTGGATGTGATTTATAGAAATCTCCTGCCCGCTGTGCTTTTATATTACTCAGCATAAACTGGCCTGCGGTGCGAGTTTCATATCCTCAGCATGGCAATTTCTCTTGCTGGCACGCTGAGTTTTCTGTGCAGATCTTCCCCATAGACTTGCATTAGATGTGGGAAATCTGCAGGTAAAAAACGCACAAGCGGAAACGCATCAAAAAAGCAATAATCTGAACCTAAATGTCTATACGAGTTTTGTCAAATACCCGGAAGTATCACAATCAAAGCAACTTTATTTCTAAGCAAAAAAGGGGAGAAGCCAGCGCTGCCTATGGTCAGAACGCAATACATAAAGTGCAAATGCACATATTGATTTCTAACTATTTAAAATGAGACATTTAGCAAACAATTGATCAATTCTTTGAGCTACACCGCCACGTCACGGCAATCTCATAATGGGGCAGTGTCACTCTACGTTTTTTATATTCGCTGTGCCATAGAGGCCTCCTAAATAAATTAAAAGCAAGACCACATTAGATGCAACCTGTACCTGGGGTCATTTCTTAATCACTCCCATGGCGTCAGAGGGGCAGGTAAGGATAAAGGTTGACCAGGTCCAGACATAGACATTTCAGGTCCAACTTCCACACTGCCCAGTCAGCGCCACAGATAAAGGGTGAGACAGGCTGAGACACAGGTGCACAATTAAACAGAACCCAGGGCAGGGCTGCTGTATGTGTGTACAGCAGCCTATCAATCACAGGAAACACAGAATGGCGCACATGACCAGGTGACGCATGGCTACAGTGGTGGTCAGCCACGGAACCAATATCGAAGCAATAAAGGGGAGAAGCCAGCGCCGCCTTTGATCAGAACGCAATACATAAAGTGCAAATGCACATATTGATTTCTAACTATTTAAAATGAGACATTTAGCAAACAATTGATCAATTCTTTGAGCTACACCGCCACGTCACGGCAATCTCATAATGGGGCAGTCCTACTCTACGTTTTTTTATATTCGCTGTGCCATAGAGGCCTCCTAAATAAATTAAAAGCAAGACCATATTGGTCTGTGGCTAACCACGACTGTAGCCGTGCGTCGCCTGGTCATGTGCGCCATTCTTTCTGTGATTGATAGGCTGCTGTACACACATACAGCAGCCCTGCCCTGGGCTCTGTTTAATTATGCACCTGTGTCTCAGCCTGTCTCACCCTTTATCTGTGGTGCTGGCCGGGCAGTGTGGAGGTTGGACCTGAAATGTCTTTGTCTGGACCTGGTCAACCTTTATCCTTACCTGCCCCTCTGACACCATGGGAGTGATTCAGTAATGCTCCAGGTACAACTTGCATTTAATGTGGTCTTGCTTTTATTTATTGAGGCCTTTATGGCTCAGCGAACATAAAAAACGTAGAGTAGGACTGCCCAATTATGAGATTGCCGTGAGGTGGTGGGGTGGCTCAAAGAATTGATCAATTGTTTGCTAAATGTCTCATTTTAAATACAGTTAGAAATCAATATGTGCATTTGCACTTTTACCCTTCGCCACGACAGCACCCCACATGAGAGAGAGGGATCCGCCCATAGGAACAGGAAACCTACAGAATAAAAGGAGGCGGTCCCCTCTCCTCCTCAGTTTAGGTTTCCTGTTCCTACAGGGACCCGGCTTACCTACAGATGAAGAGGATCCCTGGGCCATGCACCCGCCTGCGCCGGTTTCTGTGGGAACGGCAGGGGCTGCGGTACCAGAAGCAGCGGCGGGGGAGCCCCTGCTTGCAGCCTCCCCCCTCGTCTGGCCAAACATCCACGGTCCGGGTCCGGTCACCGTAGGTCCGGCCGGCACTGTGAGGACGCGCGCGCTGCAGCGGCCGGCTTAATAGCCTCTGGCGGCCGCATGGTGGTGAGAGCGGCGCGTCTAACCCGGAAGTCGCGGGAGCACTTCCGGGTTGGTCCGGGGAGGCAGGAGAATGGGCGGCAAGTTTAAAAATGCAGCGCTAGCGTCGGGCCGGTGTGTGTGAAATGGCTTCACCGGCCGACGAAGCGCACCTGCCCGCAGTGCAACAGCGCTCTCCCAGCAGGGAGAGAAGCACGAGGAGCAGCACAAAGAGTGGTGGCCGACCTCCAGAGAAGAGTTCTACCACCAAACGAATTCCGCCTCCAGAACCGGTACCTGTCAGCTTCACTGGGTGAGTTTTTGAAAGAGTCTCTTCCTATATGCTGATATATGTTCCTCCTGTATCCTTCCTCTAGACTAAGAAAAGGACACACAAATCTAAGCATAAAGAGTGTGCTTTATGTACGCAGCCCCTCCCGGATGATTATGCCAAAAAACTGTGTGCAGAGTGTATCATGCAAACTCTACGGCAGGAAAATATCATGACTCCCTCAGATGTCAGAGCTATTATCCGAGAAGAGATGCAGGGTTTGGCGCAGACAAGTAGCGCCAGTACCCGTCAGCCTAGCAGGTCCCGGTCTCCGGTTAGTTCGGAGTCAGAGGGTGTATGTATTTCTTCAGACGAAGAGGGATCTCAGCCGAGCTCATCCGAGACTGAAGGGGGACTTTGTCTTCCCAACAGTAATGTGGACAATTTAATAAAATCTGTCAGGAGCACGATGGGGTGCCCAGATGGGAAAGAAAAGAAATCAGCACAGGACATAATGTTTGCGGGGTTAGGACAGAAGAAACGTAGGTCCTTCCCCGTCATACAAACCATCAAAGATATTGTCAAAAAGGAGTGGGACAAGCAGAATAGAGGGTTTTTACCATCATCCTCTAAAAGGCGCTATCCCTTCAGCGATGAAGACCTAAACACCTGGTCAAAGGTGCCAAAAGTTGATGCTGCGGTAGCCTCCACAACCAAACAGTCGGTCCTACCAGTGGAGGATTCAGGGGTCCTAACAGACCCGCTGGACCGTAAAGCAGAAGCTTTACTAAAGAGGTCATGGGAAGTCAATACGGGGGCGTTCAGGCCCGCCATATCTAGTACCTGTACTGCAAGATCTCTACTAGTATGGACGGAGCAATTGGAGGAACAGATTAGAGGCAAAACTTCGAGGGAATCTATCCTGCTGAAATTGCCTCAAATTAAAGAAGCAGTAGCATTCCTAGCTGATGCCTCAGTGGACTCGCTACGTCTTGCAGCCAGGTCAGCCGGCCTAGTCAACACAGCCCGGCGTGCACTCTGGCTAAAGAATTGGAAGGGGGACGCACAAGCTAAAGCGAAACTTTGTGCGATTCCCTGTCAGGGTGAGTTCCTTTTTGGGAAGACGCTGGATGAACTCCTGAATAAAGCAGGTGAAAGGAAGAAAGGCTTCCCTAACCAGTATCTTCCATCCTACAGGAGAGCCTTCAGGAGACGCCCCTTTACTAGGAACAAGCCGCTTGAACAAAGAGAGCGATGGGAGTCGAAGGACCCAAAGCAAAAAGGTGCCTTTTTTAGCGGGTCCCATAATCCGAGACGTAAATACCGCTAACCAGGAAGTAGGCGGCAGATTAAAATTTTTTCTTCCCCAATGGGGACAGATAACATCCAGCCAGTGGATTCTGGACATTGTGCAATACGGCCTTAAATTAGAATTTGATCGAATCCCTTGGGATTCCTTCATAATAACATCTCCAAAAGGTCAGGACCAACAGAGGGCTCTAGAAATAGAGATCCTATCTCTTCTATCTAAGAAAGTCCTGATTGAAGTTCCCCAGGATCAAAAAGGGAAAGGGTTCTACTCCCCTTTATTCCTGATTAATAAACCAGATGGTTCATTTAGAACCATCATAAATCTTAAAAAATTAAATTCTTTCCTGCGTAATCATACCTTCAAAATGGAATCCATTAGTTCTACCATAAAACTCTTATTCCCTAGGTGTGTCATGGCCGGAATAGACTTAAAGGACGCCTATTACCATCTTCCCATACATGCCGAACATCAGCAGTACCTAAGGGTAGCAGTCACCCTGGAGGGAAAGGTTCGTCACTTTCAATATGTTGCAATGCCATTTGGGCTTTCTATGGCTCCCCGCGTCTTCACTAAGGTGATACTAGAAGTGATGGCTCATCTACGCCAACGAGATACCTTGATAATACCCTACCTAGATGACTTTCTAGTGGTAGGAAGCTCTGCACTTCAATGTAAAACTCGTTTATCTAATACGATCTCGTCCCTACAGGAGTTAGGTTGGATCGTCAACTTCGAAAAATCTCGGCTGAATCCAGAAACCGTTCAGACATTTCTAGGAATCCAGCTAGACTCCGTAAGTCAGAAATGCTTTCTTCCTCAGTCAAAGAGGTTGACTATACAATCAAAGGTATCAGACGCAATACGCAAACCCTACATGACACTAAGAAAGGCCATGTCCTTACTGGGGTCATTATCATCATGTATCCCTGCTGTACCTTGGGCACAATTCCATACCCGTCAATTGCAGTACGAAGTATTGTCGGCTCAGGGGAAAGACGGTTATTTAGAAAGTAGAATAACTCTTTCCAGTAATGTCTTAGAATCGCTATCCTGGTGGCTAGACATGGACCACCTATCACGGGGTGTGCCATGGATAATAGACCCGTCTAAAATAATTACCACCGACGCCAGCCCTATTGGGTGGGGAGCACATATGGAAGACAATCTGGCCCAAAATACTTGGGATCAGACAGAATTAATATGTTCCTCCAACTGGAAGGAGTTAAAAGCAATAGAATGTGCCTTATATCATTTTCTTCCGCAGATTCATGGAACAAATGTAAGAATTTACTCAGACAATTCCACCGCAGTGGCATACTTGAACCGTCAGGGTGGTACAAAGTCAGGAAGTCTGATGACCATAGCTGCAAACATCTTTCAGCTGGCAGAGGCTCATCTAACATCCTTAACAGCCCTGCACATCAAAGGTGTAGAGAACATCAGGGCAGACTACCTCAGCAGAAACGAGTTGCGTCAAGGAGAATGGACCTTAAACAAATCCATATTCAGAAGGATAACAGAAGCATGGGGGATACCACAAATCGACCTATTTGCCACAAGAGACAACCGGCAAGTACAAAGGTTCGCTTCCCTGAACACCAGGGATCACCCAGATATGTTGGACTCTCTCCACCATCCTTGGCGGTTCAGACTGGCATATGCCTTTCCTCCAATGTCTCTGATTCCTCTAGTGATCAGAAAGATCAGGAGGGAACAGGCAAGAGTAATCCTCATTGCACCATTCTGGCCGAAAAGACCATGGTTCTCTTGTCTCCAGACCATGTGCCTATGCGATCCTTGGATCCTCCCATCAGACAAGGAGCTGCTGTACCAAGGCCCCTTTTTCCACCCGCAAGTGAAAGGTCTTCACTTGACGGCGTGGAATTTGAGAGGCAACTATTAAGTTCCAGAGGGTTCTCAACAGAACTAGTAAACACCCTCTTATTGAGCAGGAAAAGATCTACCACCCTAATATATAGTAGGGTATGGAATAAATTTTTAGACTTTTACACGGTACCGTTCACTAAGCAAGTTCCACTCACACCTATCCTAGAGTTCTTGCAAAAAGGCCGAGAGTTAGGACTATCTGTAAATACCTTAAGAGTTCAGGTCTCGGCATTAGGAGCCCTATATGGATGCAATATAGCAGCTAATAGGTGGATCTCCAGATTCATAAAATCTTGTGAACGTAGTAAACCGGTCCATATTCCCCGTCTACCTCCGTGGGATTTAAATCTAGTATTAGAGGCCTTAACAAGCTCTCCATTTGAACCATTAGATTCAATACCTTTAAAAATCCTAACATATAAAGTAGCCTTACTAGTAGCCCTAACCTCAGCTAGACGGGTTAGTGACATCCAGGCCCTATCAGTAGACCCACCTTTCTTACTGATATTTCATGATCGGATAGTCCTGAAACCAGACCCCTCATACCTCCCTAAGGTAGCGTCCACCTACCACAGGTCACAAGAAATATTTCTCCCTTCCTTTTTTGATTCACCTGTAACTCCAGAACATCATAAGTTCCACACCTTAGATGTCAGAAGAGCCATCCTGACTTATATAGAAAGGTGTCAGACATGGAGGGAGAGTAGGGCTCTGTTTATCTCCTTTCAGGGCCACAAGAAAGGACATGGGGTCACGAGAGCTACCATATCTCGGTGGATCAGAGAGGCTATCTGCTTGGCCTATACGTCAAAAGGCGAGATTCCTCCAGTGGGTATAAAAGCGCACTCAACACGAGCCATGGCTTCCTCCTGGGCGGAACAAGCAGATGTACCGATCCATTTAATATGTAAGGCTGCAACTTGGTCTACACCTTCTACCTTCTACAACCATTATAGACTTGATCTGTCCACGTCTTCTGATCTGACCTTTGGTAGAGCTGTTCTTAATACAGTAATCCCACCCAAATAATGACTCTCTGAAAATCTCTCATGTGGGGTGCTGTCGTGGCGAAGGGTAAAAAGCCGGATTACGTACCGGTAATGCTCTTTTAATGAGTCCACGACAGCACCCATGTATTACCCTCCCTAAATTATGCACAGCTCTTTCCTTTAAGGTCACAAATAATGGTTGTATAGAGTTAAGAAATTTATGTGACTGAATAAGAATGAATACTAACACTTTTGCGGTTCCCCTTTTTATACTCTGTAACTAAACTGAGGAGGAGAGGGGACCGCCTCCTTTTATTCTGTAGGTTTCCTGTTCCTATGGGCGGATCCCTCTCTCTCATGTGGGGTGCTGTCGTGGACTCATTAAAAGAGCATTACCGGTACGTAATCCGGCTTTTATGTATTGCGTTCTGACCATAGGCAGCGCTGGCTTCTCCCCTTTTTAGCTTTATTTCTAACCCAACATGAAAAGCCCACAATGATGAATTCTGGAAACAAAAAATGGAAATACAGTAATGGTGGAATTGTGAGGTTTTCACCATTTCACTGAACTCGGAATATTTTTTCCTTGTTTTTCAGTACAGTACATGGTAAAATATATGGTGTCCTACAAAAAAAGCAACTCTTCCTACAAAAAAAACTTGTACGATGTGGATGGAAAGATAAGTTTTGACAATTCATAAAAACACGAAAATACTAAAATGACAATTTGCTGTAGCAGAAAAGGAGAGAAGGGATGTAATGGCAGCCAATACTGGTGGACACCCAGCTTTCCCTGGAACAGGCACTAAACATTGAGGACTTGTATTTAGAGGGCCTTTTTTTGTCTAAGGCTATGTGCACACGTTGCGGATTCTTCGTGGATCCGCAGCGGTTTTTGTGGTGTAGAAACGCTGCAGATCCGCAAATGATTTACAGTACAATGTAAATCAATGAGAAAAAAAAAATCTGTGCACACTTTGCGGAAAATCCGCTGCGGAAATGCTGCGGTTTAAAAGAAGTAGCATGTCACTTCTTTTTTGTGAATCTGCAGCGTTTTTGTACCCATTCCATTATAGAAAACCGCAGTGGTAAAAAACGCAGCAAATCCGCAGACAAACCGCAGCAAAAACGCGGAACCGCACAAAAAAGCGACAAATCCGCAGGTGCGTTTTCTGCCAGCACAGGCAGAATCCGCACCAGAAATTCCTAAGGCTAATCCGCAACGTGTGCACATAGCCTTACTCTGTGTTTTCCCTTTCTCCTTTGTGCAGCAGGGACTGGATTAATGAAATGTGAGGGCGGCGGGGTGTAAGGTGCCCGATTCTCTGGCTGTGAGGTTCCGATGCTCGGGCTGCGAGGTGACTGTGCTCGGGGTGTAAGGTGCTAAGGCTGTGAGGTGTCCGGTTCTCGGGGTGTGAGGTGTCCGGTTCTCGGGCTGTGAGGTGCTATGCTTGGGGTGTGAGGTGTCCGGTTCTCGGGCTGTGAGGTGCCGTGCTCGGGGTGTGAGGTGGCGGTGCTCAGGCTGTGAGGTGACTGTGTGAGGTGTCAGGTTCTCGGGCTGTGAGGTGTCAGGTTCTCGGGCTGTGAGGTGCCGTGCTCGGGGTGTGAGGTGGCGGTGCTCAGGCTGTGAGGTGTCAGGTTCTCGGGCTGTGAGGTGCCGTGCTCGGGGTGTGAGGTGTCCGGTTCTCAGGGTGTGAGGTGTCCGGTTCTCGGGCTGTGAGGTGTCCGGTTCTGGGGTGTAAGGTGTCCGGTTCTCGGGCTGTGAGGTGCCGTGCTCGGGGTGTGAGGTGTCCGGTTCTCAGGGTGTGAGGTGTCCGGTTCTCGGGCTGTGATGTGTCCGGTTCTGGGGTGTAAGGTGACGGTGCTCGGGGTGTGAGGTGTCTGGTTCTTGGGGTGTAAGGTGCTGGTGCTCGGGCTGTGAGGTGTCCGGTTCTGGGGTGTAAGGTGTCCGGTTCTAGGGCTGCGATGTGCCGTGCTTGGGTTGTCAGGTGTCTGGTTCTCGGGCTGTGAGGTGCCGTGCTCGGGGTGTAAGGTGCCGTTCTCGGGGTGTGAGGTGTCCGGTTCTCGGGCTGTGAGGTGCCGTGCTCGGGGTGTGAGGTGTCCGGTTCTCGGGCTGTGAGGTGCCGTGCTCGGGGTGTAAGGTGCCGTTCTCGGGGTGTGAGGTGTCCGGTTCTCGGGCTGTGAGGTGCCGTGCTCGGGGTGTGAGGTGTCCGGTTCTCGGGCTGTGAGGTGTCCGGTTCTGGGGTGTAAGGTGCCGTGCTCGGGTGTGAGGTGTCCGGTTCTCGGGCTGTGAGGTGTCCGGTTCTCGGGCTGTGAGGTGTCCGGTTCTCGGGCTGTGAGGTGTCCGGTTCTCGGGGTGTGAGGTGTCCGGTTCTCGGGCTGTGAGGTGCCGTGCTCGGGGTGTGAGGTGTCCGGTTCTCGGGCTGTGAGGTGCCGTGCTCGGGGTGTGAGGTGTCTGGTTCTGGGGTGTAAGGTGCCGTGCTCGGGGTGTGAGGTGTCCTGTTCTCGGGGTGTGAGGTGTCCGGTTCTGGGGTGTAAGGTGTCCGGTTCTCGGGGTGTGAGGTCCAGTTCTCGGGCTGTGAGGTGCCGTGCTCGGGGTGTGAGGTGCCGTGCTCGGGGTGTGAGGTGTCCGGTTCTGGGGTGTAAGGTGCCGTGCTCGGGGTGTGAGGTGTCCGGTTCTGGGGTGTGAGGTGTCTGGACACCTCACAGCCCGAGAACCAGTTCTCGGGCTGTGAGGTGCCGTGCTTGTGGTGTGATGTGTCCGGTTCTGGGGTGTAAGGTGACGGTGCTCGGGGTGTGAGGTGTCTGGTTCTCGGGGTGTAAGGTGTCCGGTTCTAGGGCTGTGATGTGCCGTGCTTGGGTTGTCAGGTGTCTGGTTCTCGGGCTGTGAGGTGTCCGGTTCTCGGGGTGTAAGGTGCCGGTGCTCAGGGTGTGAGGTGTCTGGTTCTCGGGGTGTAAGGTGCCGGTGCTCAGGGTGTGAGGTGTCCGGTTCTGGGGTATAAGGTGACGGTGCTCAGGGTGAAAGGTGCCGTGCTCGGGGTGTGAGGTGTCTGGTTCTCGGGGTGAGGTGTCCAGTTCTCGGGCTGTGAGGTGCCGTGCTCAGGGTGTGAGGTGTCCGGTTCTCGGGCTGTGAGGTGCCGTGCTCGGGGTGTGAGGTGTCCGGTTCTGGGGTGTAAGGTGCCATGCTCGGGGTGTGAGGTGTCCGGTTCTCGGGGTGTGAGGTGTCCGGTTCTCGGGGTGTGAGGTGTCCGGTTCTCGGGGTGTGAGGTGTCCGGTTCTCGGGGTGTGAGGTGTCCGGTTCTGGGGTGTAAGGTGTCCGGTTCTCGGGGTGTGAGATGTCCGGTTCTCGGGCTGTGAGGTGTCCGGTTCTGGGGTGTAAGGTGACGGTGCTTGGGTTGTCAGGTGTCTGGTTCTCGGGCTGTGAGGTGCCGTGCTCGGGGTGTGAGGTGTCCGGTTCTGGGGTGTAAGGTGCCGGTGCTCAGGGTGTAAGGTGACGGTGCTCAGGGTGAAAGGTGCCGTGCTCGGGGTGTGAGGTGTCCGGTTCTCGGGGTGTGAGGTGTCCGGTTCTCGGGCTGTGAGGTGTCCGGTTCTCGGGCTGTGAGGTGTCGTGCTCGTGGTGTGATGTGTCCGGTTCTGGGGTGTAAGGTGCCGTGCTCGGGGTGTGAGGTGTCCAGTTCTCGGGCTGTGAGGTGCCGTGCTTGTGGTGTGATGTGTCCGGTTCTGGGGTGTAAGGTGACGGTGCTCGGGGTGTGAGGTGTCTGGTTCTCGGGGTGTAAGGTGCTGGTGCTTGGGGTGTCAGGTGTCCGGTTCTAGGGCTGTGATGTGCCGTGCTTGGGTTGTCAGGTGTCTGGTTCTCGGGCTGTGAGGTGCCGGTGCTCAGGGTGTGAGGTGTCCGGTTCTCGGGGTGTAAGGTGCCGGTGCTCAGGGTGTGAGGTGTCTGGTTCTCGGGGTGTAAGGTGCCGGTGCTCAGGGTGTGAGGTGTCCGGTTCTGGGGTGTAAGGTGACGGTGCTCAGGGTGAAAGGTGCCGTGCTCGGGGTGTGAGGTGTCTGGTTCTCGGGGTGAGGTGACGGTGCTCAGGGTGTAAGGTGCCGTGCTCGGGGTGTGAGGTGTCCCGTTGTCGGGCTGTGAGGTGCCGTGCTCGGGCTGTGAGGTGTCCGGTTCTGGGGTGTGAGGTGTCCGGTTCTCGGGGTGTGAGGTGTCCAGTTCTCGGGGTGTGAGGTGTCCAGTTCTCTGGCTGTGAGGTGTCCGGTTCTGGGGTGTAAGGTGTCCGGTTCTCGGGGTGTGAGGTGTCCGGTTCTCGGGCTGTGAGGTGTCCGGTTCTCGGGCTGTGAGGTGTCCGGTTCTCGGGCTGTGAGGTGTCCGGTTCTGGGGTGTGAGGTGTCCGGTTCTCGGGCTGTGAGGTGTCCGGTTCTCGGGCTGTGAGGTGTCGTGCTCGTGGTGTGATGTGTCCGGTTCTGGGGTGTAAGGTGACGGTGCTCGGGGTGTGAGGTGTCTGGTTCTCGGGGTGTAAGGTGCTGGTGCTCGGGCTGTGAGATGCTGGTGCTTGGGGTCACATGTCAGGTGTCCTTTTCTAGGGCTGTGATGTGCCGATGCTCGGGGTGTGAGGTGTCCAGTTCTCGGGGTGTAAGGTGCCGATGCTCAGGGTGTGAGGTGTCCAGTTCTCGGGCTGTGAGGTGCCGATGCTCGGGGTGTAAGGTGCCGATGCTCGGGGTGTAAGGTGACGGTGCTCGGTGTCCAGTTCTCGGGGTGTAAGGTGCCGGTGCTCGGGGTGTGATGTGTTCGGTTCTGGGGTGTAAGGTGCCTGGTTCTTGGGGTGTAAGGTGCCGGTGCTCGGGCTGTGAGATGCCGGTTCTCGGGGTGTGAGGAGCCGGTGCTCGGGCTGTGAGATGCCGGTGCTCAGGGTGTGAGGTGTCCGGTTCTGGGGTGTAAGGTGCCGTGCTCGGGGTGTGAAGAGCCGGTGCTAGGGGTGTGAGGTGTCCGGTTCTGGGCTGTGAGGTGCCGTGCTCGGGCTGTGAGGTGTTCGGTTCTGGGCTGTGAGGTGCCGTGATCGGGCTGTGAGCTGCCGTGCTTGGGGTGTGAGGAGCCGGTGCTCTGGCTGTGATCACATAGGACACTGATTTGTTACATTGTGTCAGTGCTGGATGCACGTGCTGTCGCAGGGTGGTGAAGTCACCAGTGGGTGGCGCTCGGGAGCTCGCTATATAAACTGGCGGCTTCTGTGCTTTTTGGCCTCTTGTGTGGAAGGCGCAGGGCGGGCAGCATGGCGGACTACCTGATCAGCGGGGGCACCTCCTACGTCCCGGACGACGGCCTCACTGCCCAGCAGCTCTTTGGGGCAGGGGATGGGCTCACCTATAAGTAAGTATGGGGGGCAGTGTCCTGGGGTGACCTCGCCAATGTCAGCGGCTGATTAGTGTGTCATCGTCCTCTGTGGTGGTACTACAACGCCCAGCATGTCCTGCCAGCCTCTGTTGTGGTGACACAGCTCCCAGCATGTCCTACCAGCCTCTGTGGTGGTACTACAACGTCCAGTATGGCCTGCCCGTCTCTGTGGTGGTACTACATCACCCAGCATGTCCTGCTAGCCTCTGTGGTGGTACTACAATGCCCAGCATGTCCTGCCAGCCTCTGTAGTGGTCCTAAATCACCCAGCATGTCCTGCCAGCCTCTGTAGTGGTACTACATCACCCAGCATGTCCTGCCAGCCTCTGTAGTGGTACTACATCACCCAGCATGTCCTGCCAGCCTCTGTAGTGGTACTACATCACCCAGCATGTCCTGCCAGCCTCTGTGGTGGTACTACAATGCCTAGCATGTCCTGCCAGCCTCTGTAGTGGTCCTAAATCACCCAGCATGTCCTGCCAGCCTCTGTAGTGGTACTACATCACCCAGCATGTCCTGCCAGCCTCTGTAGTGGTACTACATCACCCAGCATGTCCTGCCAGCCTCTGTAGTGGTTCTAAATCACCCAGCATGTCCTGCCAGCCTCTGTAGTGGTACTACATCACCCAGCATGTCCTGCCAGCCTCTGTAGTGGTACTACATCACCCAGCATGTCCTGCCAGCCTCTGTGGTGGTACTACAATGCCTAGCATGTCCTGCCAGCCTCTGTAGTGGTCCTAAATCACCCAGCATGTCCTGCCAGCCTCTGTAGTGGTACTACATCACCCAGCATGTCCTGCCAGCCTCTGTAGTGGTACTACATCACCCAGCATGTCCTGCCAGCCTCTGTAGTGGTACTACATCACCCAGCATGTCCTGCCAGCCTCTGTAGTGGTTCTAAATCACCCAGCATGTCCTGCCAGCCTCTGTAGTGGTACTACACCACCCAGCATGTCCTGCCAGCCTCTGTGGCAGTACTACATCACCCAGCATGTCCTGCCAGCCTCTGTGGCAGTACTACATCACCCAGCATGTCCTGCCAGCCTCTGGCAGTACTACATCACCCAGCATGTCCTGCCAGCCTCTGTGGCAGTACTACATCACCCAGCATGTCCTGCCAGCCTCTGTGGCGGTACTACATCGCCCAGCATGTCCTACCAGCCTCTATGGTGGTACTACATCACCCAGCTTGTCCTGCCAGCCTCTGTGGTAGTACTACATCACCCAGCATGTCCTGCCAGCCTCTGTGGTGGTACTGCATCGCCCAGCATGTCCTGCCAGTCTCTGTTGTGGTACTACATCACCTAGCATGTCCTGCCAGCCTCTGTGGCGGTACTACATCGCCCAGCATTTCCTGCCAGTCTCTATGATGGTACTATAGTGCCCTCACAAGTACTATAAATCCCAGCATGCCGTGCCAGACTCACTGATAATGATAGTGCCCATTATACCCCCACAACTCTGTGTAGCACTATTATGCCCAGCATGATCTGTCCGCCTCTGTGATAAGACGATGGGGCATATCCTATCCTCACAACTGCCTTAGTAGTACTACAAGTCCCATCATGCCATGCCTCACTAATCTCCTTATGCCCACAGTACCCTCAATGTCCTTATAATCATACAGGTCTCATAATTCTCTGCCATCCTCTGATCTTGTTATAGTTCCAAGAATGCCCTCACCTCTTGCGTAGCTGCACTACAAGTCCCATCATGCTCTGGCAGCCTCTCTGGGAATACACAAATGCCCCCATGTCCTTCTGGTCACGCTGTACCACCCACCCTCTGCCAGGACCTCACACGACCACCTTGGTGCATGCAAAAACCAGTAGTGGTGGCAGTTGTGTAAGGTGTGCCAGGCACTGTGTAGACTCCCACATGCCCCATAGATTTGAGGGCACTACAAGAACCAGCATACCTCCTAAGATTTTGAAAGAAATTTATAGAAACTTCCACAAGTACTGCCATTTTTTTAAAAATCGTACAAGAGTGCCCCATCTGCCATGTCCGTGCCATCAGGGCAGCTGAGGTATTGTATGTGGTCTCTGCCCAGGTCGCGGCTGCTGTACAAACCCTGCACATTAGGGGCCGAGTGACGTCACATCGGCCATTTCTCCAGCTTTTCTTCACGTTTCCTTTTTCGTGGAGCGGTGCGGGTCCGACCGGTCGCTGACCATGGACTGCTCTTTCTTCCAGTGCGGCCCATACTTGTGCAGATGCTATAGGATGATGCCAGGCCTTGGCTCACACGGGACAGTCACCCAGCTTTCCCTGGGAGTTGTTATCTGTGTGTTAGCAGCACAGAGTATTTCAGAGCGACGTCTGCGGCTCTAGGCGGTGATCAGATCAAAGCTGCAGGTAACCTGACTTATGGAACAAAAATAATTGGCTTTCTATATCGCCGACATATTCCGCAGCACTGTACGTTTTAGAGGGGACATTACAGATAACAATATTCCCATAAATCCGCAGATACTGACAGGAGCGAGGGTCCCGCTGCTCGCAAGCTGCACTCTGAGGAAATGGGGGAGACCCGGAAGGTGGATGGGAGCCATTGCTTGCATTGTATGGTCCAGCCATCAGTGTAATAAATAGGGTGATCATGCAATGCTGAAAGAATATGGTCGGCTTCAGATCCCCAGCAGCGCAGAGGATTTCAGGATATGAGAGTGCTGCTCTAATGGAAGGTGCTGACCCGTCTCATATCCTCAAATAACGGGGGGCAGTGTGATTGTGTGAGGAGAATGTAATGGGGGCTTTTGGTTTTCCAGCAGCGCCGAGTATTTCAGGAGCGGTGGCCTATGATTGTTTCGGATGAAGCTGTGCAATGTATCTGAGCGTTCACGTGCACCATTACTTGGGATGTTCTGGGTTGTTTTTTTTCCATGGGGGCCATCACTTGCCCGGGCCCTCATATCGGGGCCCCTCCTATACGACGTCGTCCATCCTGTGTTTATCTCGGGAACCTGAGGCCTTGCGTGTTTCGTGTTACCGTCCTGTCACACATTCTAAATATAACATCCCAGTGAGTGGCCGTTGTGCTTTTTTCCTGAGTGATATTGCCGCCTAGTTAAAGGGGTGGTGCGGTGGTATGTCAGGCAAGTGCTACACTTGTATTGTAATATATCATGAGGCGCAGGTCGGTCACCGTATTTTCTGTACGGGGCCTACAGAATATTTTACCCAAAGCCTCACTTAAAATGTGCTGTACAGTAAAACACATGGGTGAAGATTTGTACTAAATAGTATGTAATCCACCGCACTCCCTATGTGGAATATCTTTGAGCAGAAATGTATTCTTTTTAAGATTTGCTAATTTATTCAAATTTCTTTGAGCAGAAATGTATTCTTTTTAAGATTTGCTAATTTATTCAAAATTTGAATAAATTAGCAAATCTTAAAAAGAATACATTTCTGCTCAAAGATATTCCACATAGGGAGTGCGGTGGATTACATACTATTCTGTTATTGGACCTTAGAGTCTGTCGCACCAGCACCCCGACCCGATTTAGAGTGCAGGCCAATATCTATATTTAAGATTTGTACTAAGGCAACCAATCAGATTCAGTGTTTATTTCCCAAAGTGTTATGGAAAAATGTAAGCTGAGATCCGATTGGTTGCTATGGGCAGCAAAGAAAATTTACTACTAGATTTAAGGGACGCCCGTAACAACCAGTCAAAACCCTGCTTGCATTTATTAAATCACTCTGAAAATCTGAAAGCTGCACTGTGATTGGTTGCTACAGGCAACAAAAACGGTAAGCTATATGTACACGCATTTGTACCCAGCTCTGATGATCATGCACTAATATGGCCGCCATTACATATCCCTCAGAAATGGTTATTTAGTCTAACTAGATTTGTGAATGATGTTGTGATGAACAAACGGATTCACAGGTGTCTGGTCCAGCGGCTGTGGCTGCCATAAGATTCCTTCCAACTGCTTCCTACCTTACTGCATCCCTGGCGCCATTTCTAATTATTAGGCCGAACACAATGTCATGGCTGTCTCACCCAGCAACAATGACTGCGTGCCAGGTTTTCCAGCACGGAGGTGGTGACTCGCGGGCCTCCCGTACTGCGGTGCTGACTGCCTAGACGGCCGCTGGACCAGGGTGCTGCTAGTCGCTCCACTGACACTGGGTGTAACGCTGCTTTCTTAGCATTATGGTAAATTTGCTGAGCTGCAGTACCACATACAGCCTTTGAAATAGAGTGGCGCTGTTTTTATTTTAAATCAGCCATGTTTTCATTCACACTGCCGTAGATTCTCTCATGTGAGAGAGTCGAGCTGACTGTTAAATGGAACTGGACTCGGCGCTTGTGATGAGCGTCATCTGAGTGTGATCCGGTTCTCTCGCGTATGGATAAGGTGGAGAGCGCACATCGATGACATCCGAGTGCAGCTCCATGTCTCACATGCACCCATAGACTTATATGGTGGGTGCGCGAGATTCGAATATCTGAGCCATTCCGAGCCTGCCGGATCTGCATGAGACCATAATCCCAGGTCTGCACCGCCCCATAGTAGTATAATATTGGGCCGAGTGTTGTCCGATACATCAGATGGTACCAGTGTGATCGAGCCCTTGAAGTGATCATCAATCTGGTCTCTAAACATGGCTGCTTTCTTCCAAAACAGCGCCACATTTGTCTACAGATTGAATCTGGTATTACAGCTCAGCCCAATCTCTTCTATACAGTAATCTGCAGTATCTGACCCCTCCTGGACACCGGTGTGCTGTTTTAAAAAAAGGGGGAGCGGGGGGGGACGTAGCCATGTTCTTCCAACTCTATACAACAAAAGCACTAGGTATTTTATCACTGGCAAACAAATTAGTAATTTTTATGTTTTTTTTTTTCTTAACAGTGACTTTCTTATTCTTCCCGGTTACATAGACTTCACATCAGACCAAGTGGTGAGAAATGGTGCTAAATCAGTGCATGAAAGACATGGGTATCTGACCTGTTACAACTAGAGCACAATTTATTCAGAAGTTCTCTGCATTATTTCTCTGGTTACTTTTCTGGAGAATGGAGGTCTGAACCAACATTGTGCGTGTAGTGCTCCAAATCCCTATTCATTTGGTCTCTGAGTATATTCTATCTTCCTGTAGCCACCTCTAGGGGAGCACACTGCATTTTGGATTATTAGCACATTTAATAAAAGCTACAGGGTGACTTTGGCCATAATAGCTGTTGGGCGATCGAAGGTTGTTTGGTGCCACTGCTACGTTGTGGTGCTATAGAAGTTGTTGGGGTTGTATTCAAACACCTACGCAACTGCGACAAGTCGCAAAAATTCCAACAATCTTGATTATTTTCTTTTGTAGTGTAGGTGTCTCAATGTGAGCCCATTTACTTCTATAAGGCCACTATATGGTAGCAGCGCCAAAGTCACCATATAGCCCTAGTCTAAATCTGTATGTAGTGAGCGCTCCCAAAGGCGACTGTATAAATCTGTATGCCGTGAGCTCTCCCTAGTGGTGACTGTATAAATCTATGCAGTGAGCTCCCCCTAGTGGTGGCTGTATAAATCTCTATGCAATGAGCTCCCGCTAGTGGTGGCTGTATAAATCTGTATGTAGTGAGCTCTCCCTAGTGGTGACTGTATAAATCTATGCAGTGAGCTTCCCCTAGCGGTGGCTGTATAAATCTGTATGTAGTGAGCTCTCCCTAGTGGTGACTGTATAAATCTATGCAGTGAGCTCCCCCTAGTGGTGGCTGTATAAATCTGTATGTAGTGAGATCCCCCTAGCGGTGGCTGTATAAATCTGTATGTAGTGAGCTCCCCCTAGCGGTGGCTGTATAAATCTGTAGTGAGCTCCTCCTAGTGGTGGCTGTATAAATCTGTAGTGAGCTCCTCCTAGTGGTGGCTGTATAAATCTCTATGCAGTGAGCTGCCCCTAGCGGTGGCTGTATAAATCTCTATGCAGTGAGCTGCCCCTAGCGGTGGCTGTATAAATCTGTATGTAGTGAGCTCTCCCTAGTGGCGACTGTATAAATCTCTATGCAAAGAGCTCCCCCTAGCGGTGGCTGTATAAATCTGTAGTGAGCTCCTCCTAGTGGTGGCTGTATAAATCTGTATGTAGTGAGATCCCCCTAGCGGTGGCTGTATAAATCTGTATGCAGTGAGCTCCCCCTAGCGGTGGCTGTATAAATCTGTAGTGAGCTCCTCCTAGTGGTGGCTGTATAAATCTGTATGTAGTGAGATCCCCCTAGCGGTGGCTGTATAAATCTGTATGCAGTGAGCTCCCCCTAGCGGTGGCTGTATAAATCTGTAGTGAGCTCCTCCTAGTGGTGGCTGTATAAATCTGTAGTGAGCTCCTCCTAGTGGTGGCTGTATAAATCTGTATGCAGTGAGCTCCCCCTAGCGGTGGCTGTATAAATCTGTAGTGAGCTCCTCCTAGTGGTGGCTGTATAAATCTGTAGTGAGCTCCTCCTAGTGGTGGCTGTATAAATCTCTATGCAGTGAGCTGCCCCTAGCGGTGGCTGTATAAATCTCTATGCAGTGAGCTCTCCCTAGTGGCGACTGTATAAATCTCTATGCAAAGAGCTCCCCCTAGCGGTGGCTGTATAAATCTGTAGTGAGCTCCTCCTAGTGGTGGCTGTATAAATCTGTAGTGAGCTCCTCCTAGTGGTGGCTGTATAAATCTCTATGCAGTGAGCTGCCCCTAGCGGTGGCTGTATAAATCTCTATGCAAAGAGCTCCCCCTAGCGGTGGCTGTATAAATCTGTAGTGAGCTCCTCCTAGTGGTGGCTGTATAAATCTGTATGCAGTGAGCTCCCTCTAGTGGTGGCTGTATAAATCTCCATGTAGTGAGCTCCCCCTTGCGGTGGCTGTATAAATCTGTATGCAGTGAGCTGCCCCTAGTGGTGGCTGTATAAATCTGTACAGTGAGCTTATCATATTGGCGAATGTAGAAAGCCAGATAATGATCGTTGGACTTATTGTAAATTAAATCAGTGGATTTGATGTCATTAAAATATTACTGTTTTTTTTTTTTGTTTGTTTTTTTGTCTTCAGGACCTCACCTCTGCCCTTACTAAGAAAATAACCCTGAAAACCCCGCTAGTTTCATCCCCAATGGATACTGTAACTGAAGCCAACATGGCGATTGCTATGGCAGTAGGAAAAATTTTACTGATCTTTTTTATTTATTTTTTTTTGTATATATAGTTTGTTTGAATGTAATACTCTTTACATGGTGTTTAGCTGACTGGCGGCATCGGCTTCATACATCACAACTGCACACCCGAGTTCCAAGCTAATGAAGTTCGCAAAGTAAAAGTAAGGGCTCCTTCTTCTATAGGTTTCCCCAATGAATAAGGAATGACTCGGTAATGAAGTCTCTCTTCTCCCTCTTCAGAAGTACGAGCAAGGCTTCATCACGGATCCTGTGGTGCTGAGCCCCTCGCACCGGGTACGAGACGTGTTCGAGGCAAAGGCTCGTCATGGCTTCTGTGGGATTCCCATCACTGACAATGGGAAGATGGGGAGTAAACTGGTGGGAATTATATCATCCCGAGATATCGACTTCCTTAAATCTGAGGAGCATGACGTGCCCCTGAGCGAGGTGAGTGCTGGGTACAGTAATTTTAAGTGGTTGGGGGCACCCTATATGATAGCCACATGTACTAATTATATATATTTTAATTAGATCATGACCAAACGAGAAGATCTCGTTGTTGCTCCGGCTGGTGTTACACTAAAAGAAGCAAACGGAATTCTTCAGAGAAGTAAAAAAGGTAAGTGGGTTAAAAAGGGTAAACAATCTTAAAAAGTCTAATTACTTTGCCCCATAAACAGTTTACAGGCTGTGTGCGGTGCTGCAGCTCGGCCCCATTCATTTTTTAGCACTTCAATATACCGGTCACAACCTGTGGGCGGCTGGCATGGTTTTCGGATGAAAGTAGCTATATTTTTCTAATCCTTTTAATAAGTCTTTGCATCAGTTGTGTTCGATGCTTCATTTCAGGCAAATTGCCGATCGTTAATCAGAGCGATGAACTTGTGGCCATCATCGCACGGACGGACTTGAAAAAGAACAGGGATTACCCTCTGGCTTCCAAGGATTCCAAGAAGCAGCTGCTCTGTGGCGCGGCCATCGGGACCCACGAGGATGATAAATATCGCCTGGATCTTCTTGTGCAATCCGGAGTAGACGCTGTGGTCTTGGTGAGCGGGTTTGTTTTATTACTAGATTGTGGCCCGATTCTAACGCATCGGGTATTCTAGAATATGCATGTCCCCATAGTATATGGACAATGATGATTCCAGAATTCGCGGCAGACTGTGCCCGTCACTGATTGGTCGAGGCAACCTTTATGACATCATCGTCGCCATGGCAACTATTATGACATCTACGTCGATACTGTGCCCATCGCTGAATCAGAAACGTGGGATTTCTACGTCCTTTATGACATCATCGTCGCTGTGCCTGTCGCTGATTGGTCGAGGCCTGGCGGGACAGGACAGACAGACAGACAGACGGAAAAACCCTTAGACAAATATATATATATATTTATTATTATTAATAATAACCTGTTTCTTCATTGTTCATAGTCGGTGGCAGACTATAACATGTGGCCAAATATATTTATTTGTTTATTTATTTGTTTATATTTTTTTACTATACTTTTTCTTTCAATTTTAGGATTCTTCTCAAGGAAATTCCATATTTCAGATCAATATGATCAAGTACATAAAAGAGAAGTTTTCAGAAATCCAGGTGATCGCTGGAAATGGTAACTTTTTTATTCTTGATTTTCACTTTTGCTGTGTAGACATCTAAAGCCTGATAAGGTAGATCATTTTACAGGGACATGTAATAATCTTTAAAATTATGCAAGATGCCCAAAAAATGAGTGCTCCTTCCCAGCTTTCTCCTATATAGTATAGCCACCTAACTTTTTCACCTCCTTTTCCGGGTTCTTGATGGATTGTGACCTCACTTGTTGGGTCCCGTCCGGCACTTGGAGTGTGCCAGGTGGTATTTGCCAATACAGCAACATATAGCTGATGCTGTAAAACTGGCACATAAGATCTGGCAGGTAAATCCTTGCAGCATGTCTGCTAAATCCTCCTGTGTGATGTATTGAATTTGGGAAATGCCCCTGGAGAAAGCCCCTAACCATCTCCCCTACTTCCTCTGTAAATCTGTGTGGACGTTGGACTTTCTGGGTGGCTGGGATGTGTCTGCGTCTTCTATAAATAGCCAGTGACCAGTCCAGTAAGCCAACATGCAGAATTTGGAGCTGAAGCAGTTTGACAGTCAGTGACAAGTGTCTGTCCCATAGCGCCAGCTAAGAGCTATCTTTATAACCCCCTTTCCTAATACTTTCCTTTTAAGTCACATGCAAAGAAGAAAACAAAAACCAGTCATAGCAGTTAATGAGACCCCAACCATCATTGTGCAATAGAAATCTGACCCCTTATGGCAGAGCTTGGGATGACACTGCAGCACGAGTTTATTTTTTTCCTAATGGAATGGATATCATTTTAGTGTTCTCTTCTATTTCCAGTGGTCACCGCCGCACAGGCCAAGAACTTGATTGATGCCGGTGCTGATGCATTGAGGGTGGGAATGGGAAGCGGATCTATTTGCATTACACAGGAAGGTAAAAAAAAACAAAACAAAAAAACATCCTATTGCTGAAATGTGTGCATCTCTGGCAATTTAGATCCCCTTGTTGGTGTACTTATGTGCCGTGGGCAAAGGGGTTTGATGGGCTTTGAGGAAAAAAGGGCAGATGACGATATGCGTGCAGATCAGTTCCACACCTCGTGCTTGGATGGATTCTGCATTCATACAAAGTATTATTCACGACGATTCCTAAATCTTCAGGTGGTATCATACTGCACCTAACATTTAGATTATGATTAATTGCGTGGTGTTTTTGTGTGTAGTGGGGGTTTTTTTTTCCCTTCCCCTCTTAACATTGAATTACATTTAGTGGCAAAGGCGTCTTCACAGGAAGTACTACATGAGATCAATCTCACAAGTAGCCATATAAAATCTGTAGAGAATAGATGCAGTGGTGAGGCGGCCTTATATGGAGAAGGCTTGTGATGTCACAGTGAGGCGGCCTTATATGGAGAAGGCTTGTGATGTTACAGTGAGGCGGCCTTATATGGAGAAGGCTTGTGATGTCACAGTGAGGCGGCCATATATGGAGAGGGCTTGTGATGTTCCAGTGAGGCGGCCTTATATGGAGAAGGCTTGTGATGTCACAGTGAGGCGGCCATATATGGAGAGGGCTTGTGATGTTACAGTGAGGCGGCCTTATATGGAGAAGGCTTGTGATGTCACAGTGAGGCGGCCATATATGGAGAGGGCTTGTGATGTCACAGTGAGGCGGCCATATATGGAGAAGGCTAGTGATGTCCCATTGAGGCGGCCTTATATGGAGAAGGCTAGTGATGTCACAGTGAGGCGGCCTTATATAGAGAAGGCTAGTGATGTCACATTGAGGCGGCCTTATATGGAGAAGGCTAGTGATGTCACATTGAGGCGGCCTTATATGGAGAAGGCTAGTGATGTCACAGTGAGGCGGCCTTGTATGGAGAAGGCTAGTGATGTCACAGTGAGGCGGCCTTATATAGAGAAGGCTAGTGATGTCACATTGAGGCGGCCTTGTATGGAGAAGGCTAGTGATGTCACAGTGAGGCGGCCATATATGGAGAAGGCTAGTGATGTCACAGTGAGGCGGCCTTATATAGAGAAGGCTAGTGATGCCACATTGAGGCGGCCTTATATGGAGAAGGCTAGTGATGTCACATTGAGGCGGCCTTATATGGAGAAGGCTAGTGATGTCACAGTGAGGCGGCCTTGTATGGAGAAGGCTAGTGATGTCACAGTGAGGCGGCCTTATATAGAGAAGGCTAGTGATGTCACATTGAGGCGGCCTTATATGGAGAAGGCTTGTGATGTCACAGTGAGGCGGCCTTATATGGAGAGGGCTTGTGAGGAAGTGATGTCCCTTCACCTTCTCGCTGTTACATCATTAGGCTCACCATATAAATCTGTCTCCTCACTGTGACCACACCAGTCCTCCCCAGATATTCATCCTACCTCGCTGTGATATCACTAGTCCTTCCCAAATATTCCCTCCTTCCTTCCTTTAGCAGAACTAGCCTTCACCATATAAATCCGCCTGGTCAGTGCAGGTAGGGAATATCTGGGGAGGACTAGTGATGTCACAGTGAGACAGGCTGGTGTGCTGTCACTCTTCTTTTAGCCCTAATGTATCCCCTTGATGTCGGGTAGGGGGGTGGTGGGCTGGGCAGGATTATTGATGAGTCTTCAAGAAGTAAACAAGTGGTTAATACAGAAAAATATCTAAAGAAACCATTGACCATAGACTATCGCTTGTTTTATGCATGAACTTCTCATTGTGGGATTGAGCGTTTCGCTTTTGTACTGGATGAAACTGTTACTTTGTGTGAACGTGCCGCCTGCTGCGCCAAACTGTTATGCGGGAGGACGGGGACAAATGTTGCTGTGCTGCCGCCTCCCGGCCTCTGAATGAATTCACTTTATTTATCTTCTCTATTTAGCTGCTCCATCGATTCCTCCAGACCTAAAGTCTCACAGCCCCAAATGCCCCTCTAGTGTGACAGGCTCCTATAGTAAGTCACAGGTGTGTCTGGCCTGAGCCCGGGGCAGCGTCCTGCTCGACTGCTTGGTAGTTGTACATGCACTTGCGGTTTTGTGGCTTTGGGGGACTAGATGAATGTTTTGAGGGTGGATTTGTTTGGAGAAAGCAGGGTTCCTAATATTTTATAGGTAACTATTCTTCTCCATAATACCTAATTATGAAGGGGGGTGTACCCCAATTTACTTAAATATCTGTTTGTGTTGCTTTCTTCTCAATTCTTTATGATGGGGGTTCTCAATCAAAAAAGGGGTGATCACTCCCAAGCTGCTTGTCCCCTTTTTCTGTTCTGTCGATATGCCCCAAAGTTATAGGGAACCTGTCATGTCCTTTTTTTTTTTTTTGCATGTAAACTGTCCCCAGTGCGTTGTTAGTGATACAATGTGCATCACTAACACGATCGGGGAGCTGCGCGTGCGCTGTGATGAGCAGCCCCCCGTATGTGCGCTGTGATGAGCAGCCCCCCGTATGTGCGCTGTGATGAGCAGCTCCCCGTATGTGCGCACTGAACCACTTCGTGCAGCTGGAGCCACTTGTCACGGTGCATGTGCGGCTCCTTGATCGACACTGCGCAAGCGTGGAATTTTTCACAGCGGATTTGGATGAGAAAACCACCGGGAATGTCATTCATATTGTGTGGACAGTGACAACCGACACTGAATTAAGGCTACGTTCACATTTGCATTCTGCCGGGCTGCGTCGGGCGGCGACACATGCGCCCCTATATTTAACATGGGGGCGCATGGACATGCGTTTTGCGATGCACGCGTCTTTTTTGCCGCAAGTGTTAGGACGCAGCAAGATGCATTTTTTTTTTTTTTTGCGTCCAAAAACCGGCAAAAAAAGGATGCATGCGTCGCAAAACTATGCGTTCTTGTTTGCGTTGTGCGTTGCGTCGCCGACGCAGCAGCGCACAACGCAAATGTGAACGTAGCCTAAATGAAGCGCACCCCATGACTAAATGAGCAGGTACAATCGCAGGGCTGTGCACTGTAAGCCAAACATCCGACTCTTTAATTTCCCTGATTTGCAGCTCTGACTCCACAGCACTGGTCACTACTGAGCATGTGCATAAAGTGCAGCACAGATTCATTTCCACTAAAAGCCAAGAACCTTAGACCAGGAACAGAACAGACATTTATAGGGCATTTTATAACTTTCCCAAATTCTTATGAAAGCCTTTACAGCACATCCTGCATTAACATTGTATCCAATTTATTATATATTTTAGGAGTCTGAATCAGTCTCTTTTATACCGACTCCACCAAAATGGCCACCAACTCCTCCACAGCCCTGAGTCTAACCATATTAAGTGCACACGATTAGACACCATTTTTAATTAAAAACAAAAATGATGCACATTGTATCATAACACCGCACTGGAGACAGTTTACATGCTACAAAGGACATGACCGATTCTGTTTAACTTGTTTGATTAAGATGACTTGTTTCTAGGATACAATGCCTGTCACCAGTAACAAGTCTGTTTCACATTGCTCAAGTATTTAGCTTAGAGCGTATTGAAACCATTTGTAAAAGCAGATGAGTAACTCAAACATATAAAAGCATTATACAGCAGAGCTGAACTCACAATTCTAGAAACCCAAATATTAAAAATAGTCTGAAATAATGTAATATAGAAGCACTAAGAGCTAAACTGCGCTGCTATCATGTAGATCATCCTGCAAAGTGCCGTATGTACACAGTGACTGCACCAGCAGAATAGTGAGTGCAGCTCTGCAGTATAATACAGGATGTAACTCAGGATCAGTAATGTAATGTATGTATACATTGACTGCACCAGCAGAATAGTGAGTGCAGCTCTGGAGTATGATACAGGATGTAACTCAGGATCAGTAATGTATGTACACAGTGACTGCACCAGCAGAATAGAGAGTGCAGCTGTTGAGTAGAATACAGGATGTAACTCCGGATCAGTAATGTATTGTATGTACACAGTGACTGCACCAGCAGAATAGTGAGTGCAGCTCTGGAGTATGATACAGGAGGTAACTCAGGATCAGTAGTGTAATGTATGTACACAGTGACTGCACCAGCAGAATAGTGAGTGCAGCTCTGCAGTATAATACAGGATGTAACTCAGGATCAGTAATGTAATGTATGTACACAGTGACTGCACCAGCAGAATAGTGAGTGCAGCTCTGCAGTATAATACAGGATGTAACTCAGGATCAGTAATGTAATGTATGTACACAGTGACTGCACCAGCAGAATAGAGAGTGTGCAGCTCTTGAGTAGAATACAGGATGTAACTCCGGATCAGTAATGTAATGTATGTACACAGTGACTGCACCAGCAGAATAGTGAGTGCAGCTCTGGGGTATAATACAGGATGTAACTCAGGATCAGTAAATTGATGTGGCTCAACTTTACAATTTAAAACTGGATACAAAGGTATCCATACACGTTCATTGGGGCAGCGAGGCTTGGCAGTGCTCAGTCCTTTCTTTAATTCCTACCCTTCTCTGCGTTGTTTATATTCCTCCCTTCATTGATGAAATCAGGAGGAAGACGACGAGTAAGAAGGAATCCATTCTACTTATCACACCTCTGAACCCTGCTTTTTGGGGAAGTTGTTTGCACCTTACTAGTTTCCTGGCATTAGGACTCGGGACTTCTTCCATGTGACGTGTAATATCCCCACGGCAGCTGTTAGTGAGGGGGAATATTGCCGTGATGTCAGTAAGACCTCGTGGTATTTATTTTACATCACCTGAATAACAGGACATGGATCTCTGCCTTGTTTGCATTTGCAGGAGCACGAAAATCCCAGAGAATCGTCATCTACCTCTGCACCTGGGTTACTAATCTTGCATGTTTTCATGTCTCCTCATTCTAACACCATGATGGCCACCAGTTTTGTCCTTGATCGTGGCACCAAAAAGTATTGTATGCAAAAATGCCTAATCTCCTCCAACAATTCCCTGAATTAAAAATGCCAGGAGTTGTATTCCCATCTCGTACCGCTAGAATATAGCAGCACTTTGATTGGTGGGGGGATCGACATGTGGGACACGACTGCTCCCGAGAATGAGGCCACCTTCACACATCAGTCCACGTACAGTCTACTGTCCACTGCACGGGAGGTACGGACTGATGAGTCCTCATGGGCATACGTGAGGCTGTGGAGTTCAGGGCTGGAGACTCGTGGGCAGTACGTCAGTTGCGGTGCCCACTCGGTCCAACCCTGGTCACGGGTCAATAGCCCTATAAGCCCGCTTCACTTCCCGGTGCCTCATGGTGTAAGGTCTGTGGTGCTGAATTAGTGCTATGGTCTCTTCAATAGTTTTATTTTCTTTCTACTCCCCTCTTACTGCCGTGCATATTTTAGAGCGAGTCACACACTTTTTTTGTGACTTATTGGGAGCAGATCTGCTTTAAAAAAAAAAAAACACACTGAGACTCGGCATATTCATTCCTATTGCAAAACCACTTTACTGGTCGTGTCCTGTCCTTTTTTTTTTTTTTTTTTTTTCGTCTCCTGTACTTTTTTGCCGTCTCCTTTCCCGCTTCAGATTTTGAAAACTGTCTTGGGGAGTAAAAAAAGAATACATGTCACTTCTTTACAGTGGATTCCATCAGGAGCCACTTCATCACTAGGAACTGGGCACCATTCAATCAAAAGACTGCAAAAATCTCACCGGGAAACAAGATTCCTGCCAAACAGGAGCGTTTCCACTTCGTCAGCCAGCACTTAGACCGCTGCCATGGTCCGGGACCCACTTTGGTATTCTGGAGCATCTGGACCAGAGCGCCTCTTGCGATTTCTCGGCCCCTATGAGGTCTCTGCTCGCCCAGCTAAGTGGCTGCCGGACTGGGGTAGAGGAAATTGTTTTATCATATTTGACTCCCATCAACCATAGTGGTGGCAGGTGCTAGCGATATGCCATCTCTATGAGATGAGAATACTCCTTTAAAGGGAGTCTGTCAGACTAAGCTGTCGGTATAAGCTAAGCCCACAGCCTTGTGGCGGATAAAGTCCTCTTAAAAATCCCACCTTTATACCAGGGTCTGCAGATCAGGCAGCTATACAAAAATGTAACCATATATGCAAATCAATATGCCGATGCACCCTGGGTGTGGCCATGAGACTACGTGCACCGTCCCACCCACTAGTGTAGCATGTTCCCAGCTCCCCTACTGGTGATTGCTGGCGTGGACTTGCCTGGAGCCAGTGCTGTTAGTGACCTACAGAACTAGTGGGGGAACGGTGCCCGCAGCCTCTTGTCCTCACCAAAGAGGCGCCGAGCAGCCTAGTTAGCCTGTCTGTGATATTTATGGAGGGGACTTGTCCTATAAGGCGATGTGCTGAGTTTTTACTGCTCATTTGGGTTGAGACTCCCTTTTAAGAACAGGGATGCTCTGTGGTTGGGGGTGCTGTGGCTTGGTATAGGCACCATTACTCCATTGACCATTTCTTATTTTGAAGCCACAGGTAAAACCCCTCGGCCTCAGAGTATTCCCCCCCCCCCACCCCAATGGCAGTCAGACTACCGCTTGGATAAGTCACTGCTGTAATTGTAAAGAATCCTTTCCTATTCTCCTGCTCATCCATTTTGTGTTGTTCCTGCAGTTCTGGCGTGTGGGAGACCTCAGGCCACAGCCGTGTACAAAGTGTCTGAATATGCCAGAAGATTCGGGGTGCCTGTCATTGCAGACGGTGGGATTCAGACGGTCGGGCACATTGCAAAGGCTCTGGCCCTTGGGGCGTCGACAGGTAAATGGTCGTCTACATGGCACTTTATTGGGATCAGTAAGTCTTTGTACAAAATACCTGCTGGCAAACATTACCCCCTTATGAATATGTGCATTGAAGCGCTGTCCAGGATTGGAAAAACGTAGCTGCTTTCTTTCAGAAACTGCACCCCCTCCCCCCCCCAACCGAGGCCTGTGTATGGGACGGCAGCTTCATTCCATTCACCTGGATAGGAGCTGCCGTTTAGTCCAGAAAGCAGCCAAGTTTCTATAATATTTGATAACTCCTTAAACTCTCTTACAATTGAAACTGATTTGTTTTTCTACTGTCGGCCTTAATTTCTGGGCAAATCTTATCGGGTACAGCCTGTAGGACAGGCCACTTATCGGGTACAGCCTGTAGGACCGGTCACTTATCGGGTACAGCCTGTAGGACAGGCCACTTATCGGGTACAGCCTGTAGGACCGGTCACTTATTGGGTACAGCCTGTAGGACAGGCCACTTATCGGGTACAGCCTGTAGGACAGGTCCCTTATCCGGGTACAGCCTGTAGGACAGGTCACTTATCGGGTACAGCCTGTAGGACAGGTCACTTATCCGGGTACAGCCTGTAGGACAGGTCACTTATCCGGGTACAGCCTGTAGGACAGGTCACTTATCGGGTACAGCCTGTAGGACAGGCCACTTATCGGGTACAGCCTGTAGGACAGGCCACTTATCCGGGTACAGCCTGTAGGACAGGTCACTTATCCGGGTACAGCCTGTAGGACAGGCCACTTATCGGGTACAGCCTGTAGGACAGGCCACTTATCGAGTACAGCCTGTAGGACAGGCCACTTATCGGGTACAGCCTGTAGGACCGGTCACATATTGGGTACAGCCTGTAGGACAGGTCCCTTATCCGGGTACAGCCTGTAGGACAGGCCACTTATCGGGTACAGCCTGTAGGACAGGCCACTTATCGGGTACAGCCTGTAGGACAGGCCACTTATCGGGTACAGCCTGTAGGACCGGTCACATATTGGGTACAGCCTGTAGGACAGGTCCCTTATCGGGTACAGCCTGTAGGACAGGTCCCTTATCTGGGTACAGCCTGTAGGACAGGCCACTTATCGGGTACAGCCTGTAGGACCGGTCACATATTGGGTACAGCCTGTAGGACAGGTCCCTTATCGGGTACAGCCTGTAGGACAGGCCACTTATCGGGTACAGCCTGTAGGACAGGTCCCTTATTGGGTACAGCCTGTAGGACAGGCCACTTATCAGCCAAGAAACTTTGCTCCCATCTTATTTCCGGCCAAGAAAGGTAAAGACCTGACAACCACTTGTAATCCAGACTTGTGCTCTCAGCAGTTGTCGCTATTCTTGGCACACGATACTTGTCAGCTGACATCGGCAGTGGGTGGTGACGGGCACAGGATTACGCTCCGTCCATAATGGGCATGTTGGGAGTTGATGATGTTGGTGCATTTCCAGGACGATAATCTGCTTATGTTTCTATCCATTTGCAGTGATGATGGGGTCACTCTTGGCCGCAACTACAGAAGCACCGGGTGAATATTTCTTCTCGGACGGTATACGGCTAAAGAAATACCGCGGTATGGGCTCTCTGGACGCCATGGATAAGAACGTGAGCAGCCAGAAGAGATATTTCAGGTGACTTTTGTGTCCAATCTTTGTGACTGCATTATAGGGTCCTGGATCTCACAGATGCTTTTTATTTCAGTGAGGCGGATAAGATTAAGGTGGCCCAAGGTGTATCTGGCGCTGTACAGGACAAAGGATCCATTCACAAGTTTATCCCATATTTGATTGCTGGAATCCAGCACTCCTGCCAGGATATAGGAGCCAAGAGCTTAACGCTTGTCAGGTCAGTGATCGGCTGCGTATGACGTCCTGGACTTACGATACATCCGAGGGTACGAGCACACGACATCTCTGTAAGTGGGCAAACCTGCACAGATTGTAAAGGGGGAGACTTTAGGAAATGCTGGTGTTTTGTTTTTTTTGTTAGCTTTTGTTTCATGGGCACTTTTTGACCACCAGTGGTATTTTTGAGTGTTTTTATGCGTCTTTTTATTGGGAACATCGGTCAGCCATGAAGAAATGGCTAGTAATTTAAGCATAAATTATGGCAAACCACTCGAGATGTTCAGCGTCTCATGTGCCCTACCAATGACCAGTATTATAAAGGAAAGAGCATCTTCATAGCTGAAAACTTGGCATCTTTGGAAACCTGAAATCCTAAGATGCTGAAAAGACTGGAACATATGTACAGCAAGTGGTTGTTACATAGAAAGGAATATGTTTTGCTCCAAGACCCACCTGAAAAATGTCGTGCACGTACGCTTATAGGAAACCTGACGGAACTGCACCCACTAATCTGCTCCTCTGCAGACCTGCATGGGCATCTGAGACTAGCATCTTCTGTAAGTGGTTAATGAGGGGCGGGAATCTGCCATAGCGCTAAATATTAAGGGTATGTGGACACTGGAACCATCGGTCACTGAATTTCTGCCGTTTCAAAAACTGCTTGATTTTTACAAGCATTTGTAATTTGCATGACTTAGGCTTAATATGCTGCAGGATTTAAAGTCATCGTAACTCTGAATATCAGCTGCAACCTTTGTCCACAGCACGTGGCTCAAATTTTGGGAATATAACTTTTTTTTTTTCGTGTCTGAGTAAAATCTATTTCATGTAATCTCCATGTGCAAATGATGTAACAGCCTGGAGAACACAGGGACGCATTGTGTCGAGCGCAGTGATGAGTGAGCGTGCTTGGATAAGGTGTTATCTGAGCATGCTTGTGTTTTAACCAAGTATTTTTGCCGTGCTAGGAAAAAATGCTCGAGTCCCCGTGGCTGTTTGTTAGGCAATCCCTGCCTGTGTTGTGGCTGTCGAACATGCAGTGGTGGCAACTCAAGAGTATTTTCGGCATGCTCAAAAAAAAAAAAAAAAAAATGCTTATTAGGATAAGAGCATGCTCAGATAACACCTTTATCCTCATCACTAGTAGGGTGTCATGTAAATTGACCACTTCTGCTTTGCTTTAGGGCGATGATGTATTCTGGTGAGTTGAAGTTTGAGAAGAGAACCATGTCTGCACAGGTGGAGGGAGGCGTCCATGGTCTTCACTCGTAAGTCATAATGCTGTGTGCTGGGTTGGAGCTCCTTTTCTGTACACTTTTGCAACTTTCCTTAACACAGTAAACGCTCTTGTACATGGTCATTCTGGTCTGGTGCACTTGCTAATCAAAAGACGCCGCAGATTGTGGCCGGTATGAGGCCGTTCCCAGGGCTCTCAGCCAGTGGCCACAGACCATGGTCCTGCGAGGCACTTCACTCCTATCCTTCTACGTATAGGTCAGCAATAGAGAAGCTCTGGCCGATCAGATGATATTAACCCCTTCATGACCTTGGGATTTTCCGTTTTTCTGTGTTCGTTTTTCGTTCCCCTCCTTCCCAGAGCCATAACTTTTTTATTTTTCCGTCAATATGGCCATGTGAGGGCTTTTTTTTTTTTTTGCGAAACGAGTTGTACTTTTGAACGACCTCATTGGTTTTACCATGTTGTGTACTAGAAAACGGGGGGAAAAATTCCAAGTGCGGTGAAATTACAAAAAAAGTGCACTCCCACACTTGTTTTTTGTTTGGTTTTTTTACTAGATTCACTAAATGCTAAAACTGACTTGCCATTATGATTCTCCAGGTCATTACGAGTTCATAGACACCAAACATGTATAGGTTCTCTTTTATCTAAGTGGTGAAAAAAAAATTCCAAACTTTGCTTAAAAAAAAAAAGCCATTTTCCGATATCCGTAGCGTCTCCATTTTTCGTGATCTGGGGTTGGTGAGGGCTTATTTTTTGCTTTCCAAACTGTTTTTATTGATACCACTTTTATGCAGATATGTTCTTTTGATCGACCGTTATTACATTTTAATGCAATGTAGTGGCAATCAAAAAAATGTAATTCTGGCGTTTCAAATTTTTTTCCCGCTACGCCGTTTAGTGATCAGGTTAATCCTTTTTTATTTTTTTTTTATTGATCGGGCGATTCTGAACGAGGCGATACTAATGTGCAGTTTTGATTTTTTTTTTTTTTATTTTTTTTTTTTTGAATGGGGTGAAAGGGGGGTGATTTAAATTTTCATATTTTTTTTTTTTTTCACATTTTAACTTTTTTTTTTTTTTTTTTTACTTTTGGCACAACTGGATTGGCCCTGCTACATAGCAGCGAGATCAGATCGCTCCTATGTAGCTGAATTCCTGCATTGCTATGAGCGCCGACCACAGGGTGGTGCTCATAGCAATCCGGCATCAGCAACCACAGAGGTCTCAAGGACCTCCTATGGTTACTATGCAGACGCATCGCTGACCTCCGATCATGTGACAGGGGTCGGCGATGCGCTCATTTCCGGCCCAATGGCCGGAAGCGCCGGTGAAATGTCGCTGTCAGCGGCATTTAACTAGTTAATAGCGGCAGGTGAATCACGATTTCACCTGCCGCTATTGCAGGCACATGTCAAAACAGCTGACATGTCCCGGCTTTGATGCGGGCTCACCGTTGGAGCCCACATCATAGCGGGGGTTCTGACCTCAGACGTACTATCCCGTCCGAGGTCAGAAAGGGGTTAATCATTCTAGCGTTTGGATACGAAGCTAAATTATACAGCTCCATTAACCCCTTTCTGCCATTAGACGTACTATTGCGTCCATGTGGGGTGGGCTTTACTTCCCAAGGACGCAATAGTACGTCATATGCGATCGGCAGCGCTCACGGGGGGAGCGCCGCCGATCGCGGCCGGGTGTCAGCTGTTTATCGCAGCTGACATCCGGCACTATGTGCCAGGAGCGGTCACGGACCGCCCCCGGCACATTAACCCCCGGCACACCGCGATCAAAGATGATCGTGATGTGCCGGCGGTACAGGGAAGCACCGCGCAGGGAGGGGGCTCCCTGCGGGCTTCCCTGAGCCCCCCGCAGCAACGCGATGTGATCGCGTTGCTGCGAGGGTCTCACCTCCCTCCCTGCTCCCTCCAGCCCCGGATCCAAGATGGCCGCGGATCCGGGTCCTGCAGGGAGGGAGGTGGCTTCACAGAGCCTGCTCAGAGCAGGCACTGTGAAGCAGCCTGCACTCCTATCAGATCAGTGATCTGACAGAGTGCTGTGCAAACTGTCAGATCACTGATCTGTGATGTCCCCCCCTGGGACAAAGTAAAAAAGTAAAAAAAAAAAATTTCAAATGTGTAAAAAAAAATAAAAAAAAATATTCCAAAATAATGAAAAAAAAAATAAAAATATTATTCCCATAAATACATTTCTTTATCTAAATAATAAAAAAAAAACAATAAAAGTACACATATTTAGTATCGCCGCGTCCGTAACGGCCCGACCTATAAAACTGGCCCACTAGTTAACCCCTTAATCCCATATGACGTACTATCCCGTCCAGGTGACCTGGGACTTAATTCCCATGGACGGGATAGTACGTCATATGCGATCGGCCGCGCTCACGGGGGGAGCGCGGCCGATCGCGGCCGGGTGTCAGCTGCCTATCGCAGCTGACATCCGGCACTATGTGCCAGGAGCGGTCACGGACCGCTCCCGGCACATTAACCCCCGGCACACCGCGATCAAAGATGATCGCGGTGTGCCGGCGGTGCAGGGAAGCATCACGCAGGGAGGGGGCTCCCTGCGGGCTTCCCTGAGACGATCGGTACACGGTGATGTGCTCACCGTGTACCGAGCGTCTTCTCCCTGCAGTCCCCGGATCCAAAATGGCCGCCGGGCTGCATCCGGGTCCTGCAGGGAGCACTTCCGGGTCAGGATCAGGCTGCAGCTGCAGCTCTAATCCTGCCCGGCTGTATGTCAGATCACCGATCTGATAGAGTGCTGTGCACACTGTCAGATCGGTGATCTGTGATGTCCCCCCCTAGGACAAAGTGAAAAAGTAAAAAAAAAAATTTCCACACTTGTAAAAAAAAAAAATAAAAAAAAAATTCCTAAATAAAGCAGAAAAAAAAAAATACTATTCCCATAAATACATTTCTTTACATAAAAAAAAAACAAAAAAACAATAAAAGTACACATATTTAGTATCGCCGCGTCCGTAACGACCCGACCTATAAAACTGGCCCACTAGTTAACCCCTTCAGTGAACACCGTAAGAAAAAAAAAAAAAAACGAGCCAAAAAACAACGCTTTATTATCATAACGCTGAACAAAGAGTGGAATAACACGCGATCAAAAAGACGGATATAAATAACCATGTTACCTCTGAAAACGTCATCTTGTCCCGCAAAAAACGAGCCGCCATATAGCATCATAACCAAAAAAATAAAAAAGTTATAGTCCTCTGAATAAAGCGATGCCAAAATAATTATTTTTTCTATAAAATAGCTTTTATCGTATAAAAGCGCCAAAACATAAAAAAAATGATATAAATGAGGTGTCGCTGTAATCGTACTGACCCGAATAATAAAACTGCTTCATCAATTTTACCAAACGCGGAACGGTATAAACGCCTCCCCCAAAAGAAATTCATGAATAGCTGGTTTTTGGTCATTCTGCCTCACAAAAAAATCGGAATAAAAAGCGATCAAAAACTGTCACGTGTCCGAAAATGTAACCGATAAAAACGTCAACTCGTCCCGCAAAAAACAAGACCTCACATGACTCTGTGGACCAAAATATGGAAAAATTATAGGTCTCAAAATGTGGAGACGCAAAAACTTTTTTGCTATAAAAAGCGTCTTTTAGTGTGTGACGGCTGCCAATCATAAAAATCCGCTAAAAAACTCGCTATAAAAGTAAATCAAACCCCCCTTCATCACCCCCTTAGTTAGGCTAGGTTCACATTGCGTTAATGGGTTAACGCTAACGGACAGCGTTGCACGGCGAAAATGTCACAATTAACGCCGTGCAACGGGTCCGTTAGCACAACCATTGACGGCAATGTGATTTTCAGGTGTAGCGCATCGCTAGAGCGTGCCATTTTCGGCTCGCGCTAGCAAGGTGCCATTCTTTTGTGGCGCGCCTCAGACGCTGCTTGCAGCGTCCGCGGCGCGCCCGAGGTCCGATCCCCGATCTTCCAGAGCGGGGACGTTAACGCGACCACTAAACACGACACCTAAAAAGACATTGTGTTAGCGCAATCCGCTAGTGCTAAACGGATTTCCCTAACGCAATGTGAACCTAGCCTTAGGGAAAAATAATAAAATTAAAAAAAATGTATTTATTTCCATTTTCCGGTTAGGGTTAGGGTTAGGGCTAGGGTTGGGGCTAGGGTTAGGGTTTGGATTACATTTACGGTTGGGATTAGGGTTGGGATTAGAATTAGGTGTGTGGTTAGGGTTACAGTTGGGATTAGGGTTAGTGGTGCGTTTGGATTAGGGTTTCATTTATAATTGGGGGGTTTCCACTGTTTAGACACATCAGGGGCTCTCCAAACGCGACATGGCATCCGATCTCAATTCCAGCCAATTCTGCATTGAAAAAGTAAAACAGTGCTCCTTCACTTCCGAGCTCTCCCGTGCGCCCAAACAGGGGTTTACCCCAACATATGGGGTATCAGCGTACTCGAGACAAATTGGACAACAACTTTTTGGGTCCAAGTTCTCTTGTTATCCTTGGGAAAATAAAAATTTGGGGGGCTAAAAATCATTTTTGTGGGAAAAAAAAGGATTTTTATTTTCACGGCTCTGCGTTGTAAACTGTAGTGAAACACTTGGGGGTTCAAAGTTTTCACAACACATCTAGATAAGTTCCATGGGAGGTCTAGTTTCCAATATGGGGTCACTTGTGGGTGGTTTCTACTGTTTGGGTACATCAGGGGCTCTGCAAATGCAACGTGACGCCTGCAGACCAATCCATCTAAGTCTGCATTCCAAATGGCGCTCCTTCCCTTCCGAGCTCTGCCATGAGCCCAAACAGTGGTTCCCCCCCACATATGGGGTATCAGCGTACTCAGGACAAATTGAACAACAACTTTTGGGGTCCAATTTATTCTGTTACCCTTGTAAAAATACAAAGCTGGGGGCTAAAAAATCATTTTTGTGAAAAAAAAAAGAATTTTTATTTTCACGGGTCTGCGTTATAAACTGTAGTGAAACACTTAGGGGTTCAAAGTTCTCACAACACATCTAGATAAGTTCCATGGGAGGTCTAGTTTCTAATATGGGGTCACTTGTGGGGGGTTTGTACTGTTTGGGTACATCAGGGGCTCTGCAAATGCAACGTGACTCCTGCAGACCAATCCATCTAAGTCTGCATTCCAAATGGCGCTCCTTCCCTTCCGAGCTCTGCCATGCGCCCAAACAGTGGTTCCCCCCCACATATGGGGTATCAGCGTACTCAGGACAAATTGGACAACAACTTTTGGGGTCCAATTTATTATGTTACCCTTGTGAAAATACAAAACTGGGGGCTAAAAAATTTTTGCGAAAAAAAAATAAATTTATTTTAACGGCTCTGCGTTATAAACTGTAGTGAAACACTTGGGGGTTCAAAGCTCTCAAAACACATCTAGATAAGTTCCTTAGAGGGTCTAGTTTCCAAAATGGTGTCACTTGTGGGGGTTTTTAATGTTTAGGCACATCAGGGGCTCTCCAAACCAACATGGCGTCCCATCTTAATTCCAGTCAATTTTGCATTGAAAAGTCAAATGGCGCTCCTTCCCTTCCAAGCTCTGCTATGCACCCAAAAAGTGGTTTACCCCCACATATGGGGTATCGTCGCACTCAGGACAAATTGCACAACAACTTTTGTGGTCTAATTTCTTCTCTTACCCTTGGGAAAATAAAAAATTGGGGGCGAAAAGATCATTTTTGTGAAAAAATAAGATTTTTTATTTTTACGGCTCTGCATTATAAACTTCTGTGAAGCACTTGTTGGGTCAAAGTGCTCACCACACATCTAGATAAGTTCCTTAAGGGGTCTACTTTTCAAAATGGTGTCACTTGTGAGGGGTTCCAATGTTTAGGCACATCAGGGGCTCTCCAAACGCAACATGGCGTCCCATCTCAATTCCAGTCAATTTTGCATTGAAAAGTCAAATGGCGCTCCTTTCCTTCCGAGCTCTGCCATGCGCCCAAACAGTGGTTTACCCCCACATATGGGGTATCGTCGCACTCAGGACAAATTGCACAACAACTTTTGTGGTCTAATTTCTTCTCTTACCCTTGGGAAAATAAAAAATTGGTGGCGAAAAGATTTTTGTGAAAAAATATGATTTTTTATTTTTACGGCTCTGCATTATAAACTTCTGTGAAGCACTTGTTGGGTCAAAGTGCTCACCACACCTCTAGATAAGTTCCTTAAGGGGTCTACTTTCCAAAATGGTGTCACTTGTGGGGATTTCAATGTTTAGGCACATCAGGGGCTCTCCAAACGCAACATGGCATCCCATCTCAATTCCAGTCAATTTTGCATTGAAAAGTAAAATGGCGCTCCTTCCCTTCCGAGCTCTGCCATACGCCCAAACAATGGTTTACACCCATATACGGGGTATCAGCGTACTCAGGACAAATTGGCCAACAATTTTTGAGGTTCAATTTCTTCTCTTACTCTTGGGAAAATAAAAAATTGGGGGCGAAAAGATAATTTTTGTGAAAAAATATGATTTTTTATTTTTACGGCTCTGCATTATAAACTTCTGTGAAGCAATTGGTGGGTCAAAGTGGTCACCACACATCTAGATAAGTTCCTTAGGGTGTCTACTTTCCAAAATGGTGTCACTTGTGGGGGGTTTCAATGTTTAGGCACATCAGTGGCTCTCCAAACGCAACATGGTGTCCCATCTCAATTCCTGTCAATTTTGCATTTAAAAGTCAAATGGCGCTCCTTCCCTTCCGAGCTCTGCCATGCGCCCAAACAGTGGTTTACCCCCACATATGGGGTATCAGCGTACTCAGTACAGATTGTACAACAATGTTTGGCATCCATTTTATCCTGTTACCCTTGGTAAAATAAAACAAATTGGAGCTGAAATAAATTGTGTGAAAAAAAGTTAAATATTCATTTTTATTTAAACATTCCAAAAATTCCTGTGAAACCCCTGAAGGGTTAATAAACTTCTTGAATGTGGTTTTGAGCACCTTGAGGGGTGCAGTTTTTAGAATGGTGTCACACTTGGGCATTTTCTATCATATAGACCCCTCAAAATGACATCAAATGAGATGTGGTCCCTAAAAAAAAATGGTGTTGTAAAAATGAGAAATTGCTGGTCAACTTTGAACCCTTATAACTCCCTAACAAAAAAAAATTTTGGTTCCAAAATTGTGCTGATGTAAAGGAGACATGTGGGAAATGTTACTTATTAAGTATTTTGCGTGACATATCTCTGTGATTTAAGGGCATAAAAATTTAAAGTTGGAAAATTGCGAAATTTTCGCCAAATTTCCGTTTTTTTCACAAATAAACGCAAGTTATATCGAATAAATGTTACTACTAAAATGAAGTACAATATGTCACGAGAAAACAATGTCAGAATCGCCAAGATCCGTTGAAGCGTTCCAGAGTTATAACCTCATAAAGGGACAGTGGTCAGAATTGTAAAAATTGGCCCGGTCATTAACGTGCAAACCACCCTCGGGGCTTAAGGGGTTAACCCCTTCAGTAAACACCGTAAGAAAAAAAAAAAAAAACGAGGCAAAAAACAACGCTTTATTATCATACCGCCGAACAAAAAGTGGAATAACACGCGATCAAAAAGACAGATATAACTAACCATGGTACCGCTGAAAACGTCATCTTGTCCCGCAAAAAACGAGCCGCCATACAGCATCATCAGCAAAAAAATAAAAAAGTTATAGTCCTGAGAATAAAGCGATGCAAAAATAATTATTTTTTCTATAAAATAGTTTTTATCGTATAAAAGCGCCAAAACATAAAAAAATGATATAAATGAGGTGTCGCTGTAATCGTACTGACCCGAAGAATAAAACTGCTTCATCAATTTTACCAAACGCGGAACGGTATAAACGCCTCCCCCAAAAGAAATTCATGAATAGCTGGTTTTTGGTCATTCTGCCTCACAAAAATCGGAATAAAAAGCGATCAAAAAATGTCACGTGCCCGAAAATGTTACCAATAAAAACATCAACTTGTCCCGCAAAAAACAAGACCTCACATGACTCTGTGGACCAGAATATAGAAAAATTATAGCTCTCAAAATGTGGTAACGCAAAAAATATTTTTTGCAATAAAAAGCGTCTTTCAGTGTGTGACGGCTGCCAATCATAAAAATCCGCTAAAAAACCCGCTATAAAAGTAAATCAAACCCCCCTTCATCACCCCCGTAGTTAGGGAAAAATTTAAAAAATGTATTTATTTCCATTTTCCCATTAGGGCTAGGGTTAGAGTTAGGGCTAGGGTTAGGGCTAGGGCTAGGGTTAGGGCTAGGGCTACAGTTTGGGTTGGGGCTAAAGTTACAGTTAGGGTTTAGATTACATTTACGGTTGGGAATAGGGTTGGGATTAGGGTTAGGGGTGTGTCAGGGTTAGAGGTGTGGTTAGGGTTACTGTTGGGATTAGGGTTAGGGATGTGTTTGGATTAGGGTTTCAGTTATAATTGGGGGGTTTCCACTGTTTAGGCACATCAGGGGCTCTCCAAACGCGACATGGCGTCCGATCTCAATTCCAGCCAATTCTGCGTTGAAAAAGTAAAACAGTGCTTCTTCCCTTCCGAGCTCTCCCGTGTGCCCAAACAGGGGTTTACCCCAACATATGGGGTATCAGCGTACTCAGGACAAATAGGACAACAACTTTTGGGGTCCAATTTCTCCTGCTACCCTTGGGAAAATACAAAACTCGGGGCTAAAACATATTTTTTGTGGGGAAAAAAAAGAATTTTTATTTTCACGGCTCTGCGTTATAAACTGTAGTGAAACACTTGGGGGTTCAAAGTTCTCACAACACATCTAGATTAGTTCCCTGGGGGGTCTAGTTTCCAATATGGGGTCACTTGTGGGGGGTTTCTACTGTTTAGGTACATTAGGGGTTCTGCAAACGCAATGTGACGTCTGCAGACCATTCCATCTAAGTCTGCATTCCAAATGGCGCTCCTTCCCTTCCGAGCTCTGCCATGCGCTCAAACGGTGGTTCCCCCCAACATACGGGGTATCAGCGTACTCAGGACAAACTGGACAACAACTTTTGGGGTCGAATTTCTCCTCTTACCCACGGGAAAATACAAAACTGGGGGCTAAAAAATAATTTTGGGGGGAAAGATTTTTTTTTTAATTTTCACGGCTCTGCGTTACAAACTGTAGTGAAACACTTGGGGGTTCAAAGCTATCACAACACATCTAGATGAGTTCCTTAGGGTGTCTAGTTTCCAAAATGGTGTCACTTGTGGGAGGTTTCTACTGTTTAGGTACATTAGGGGCTCTGCAAATGCAATGTGACACCTGCAGACCATTCCATCTAAGTCCTCATTCCAAATGGAGCTCCTTCCCTTCCGAGCCCTCCCATGCGCCCAAACAGTGGTTCCCCCCCACATATGGGGTATCAGCGCACTCAGGACAAATTGGACAACAAATTGTGGGGTCGAATTTCTCCTTTTACCCTCGGGAAAATACAAAACTGGGGGCTAAAAAATAATTTTTGTGGGAAAAAATTTTTGTTTTATTTTTACGGCTCTCCATTATAAACTTCTGTGAAGCCCTTGGTGGGTCAAAGCGCTCAGCACACATCTAGATAAGTTCCTAAGGGGGTCTACTTTCCAAAATGGTGTCGCTTGTGGGGGGTTTCTACTGTTTAGGTACATTAGGGGCTCTGCAAACGCAATGTGACACCTGCAGACCATTCCATCTAAGTCTGCATTCAAATGACACTCCTTCCCTTCTGAGCCCTCCCATGTGCCCAAACAGTGGTTCCCCCCACATATGGTGTATCATCGCACTCAGGACAAATTGGGCAACAAATTTTGGGGTCCAATTTCTCCTGTTACCCTCAGGAAAATACAAAACTGGGGGCTAAAAAAATAATTTTTGTGGGAAAAAAAATTTGTTTTATTTTTACGGCTCTGCATTATAAACTTCTGTGAAGCACTTGGTGGGTCAAAGTGCTCACCACACCTCTAGATAAGTTCCTTAGGGGGTCTACTTTCCAAAATGGTGTCACTTGTGGGGGGTTTCAATGTTTAGGCACATCAGTGGCTCTTCAAACGCAACATGACGTCCCATCTCAATTCCTGTCAATTTTGCATTGAAAAGTCAAACGGCGCTCCTTCCCTTCCGAGCTCTCCCATCCGCCCAAACAGTGGTTTACCCCCACATATGGGCTATCAGCGTACTCAGGACAAATTGTACAACAACTTTTGGGGTCCAATTTCTTCTCTTACCCTTGGGAAAATAAAAAATTGGGGGCGAAAAGATAATTTTTGTGAAAAAATATGATTTTTTATTTTTACGGTTCTACATTATAAACTTCTGTGAAGCACTTGTTGGGTCAAAGTGCTCACCACACCTCTAGATAAGTTCCTTAGGGGGTCTACTTTCCAAAATGGTGTCACATGTGGGGGGTTTCAATGTTTAGCCACATCAGGGGCTCTCCAAACGAAACATGGCGTCCCATCTCAATTCCAGTCAATTTTGCATTGAAAAGTCAAATGGCACTCCTTCGCTTCCGAGCTCTGCCATGCGCCCAAACAGTGGTTTACCCCCACATGTGGGGTATTGGCATACTCAGGACAAATTGTACAACAATGTTTGGGGTCCATTTTCTCCTGTTACCCTTGGTAAAATAAAACAAATTGGAGCTGAATTAAATTTTTTGTGAAAAAAAGTTAAATGTTCATTTTTATTTAAACATTCAAAAAATTCCTGTGAAGCACCAGAAGGGTTAATAAACTTCTTGAATATGGTTTTGAGCACCTTGAGGGGTGTAGTTTTTAGAATGGTGTCACACTTGGGTATTTTCTATCATATAGACCCCTCAAAATGACTTCAAATGAGATGTGGTCCCTAAAATAAAATGGTGTTGTAGAAATGAGAAATTGCTGGTCAACTTTTAACCCTTATAACTCCCTAACAAAAAAAAATTTTGGTTCCAAAATTGTGCTGATGTAAAGTAGACATGTGGGAAATGTTACTTATTAAGTATTTTGTGTGACATATCTCTGTGATTTAATTGCATAAAAATTCAAAGTTGGAAAATTGCGAAATTTTCATAATTTTCGCCAAATTTCCGTTTTTTTCACAAATAAACGCAGGTACTATCAAATAATTTTTACCATTGTCATGAAGTACAATATGTCACGAGAAAACAATGTCAGAATCACCAGGATCCATTGAAGCGTTCCAGAGTTATAACCTCATAAAGGGACAGTGGTCAGAATTGTAAAAATTGGCCCGGTCATTAACGTGCAAACCACCCTTGGGGGTAAAGGGGTTAATTGTGCAGAAGCTGCCTCTAATTAGCTCCTGTTCAAAAGATGACTTTGGGCAGACATGGGCTGAATAGGAACATTTCAGTATAAATGTGCAAAAAATCTAAAGTGAACAGACCTCGAGCTCAACTTTACTCGCACTCTTTCTTATCACTAACTGTAGAGTAATCCGACAACACAATTACACCGGTTTGTACAAATATTTATTGCCTATAGTAAAGTAATTCTAAGGCAGTGAGATTTGCCTTGGCTGTGGTGTAATGTGTGTTACCTGTGGACAAGAGACTATTACACTATATATGTCAGGCAGAGATACAGGTGCTTCTCACAAAATTAGAATATCATGAAAAAGTTAATTTATTTCAGTTCAATACAAAAAGTGAAACTCCTATATTATATAGAGTCATTACACACAGAGTGATCTACTTCAAGTGTTTTTTTTCTGTTAATGTTGATTATGGCTTACAGCCAATGAAAACCCAAAAGTCATTATCTCAGTAAATTAACAAACACCAGTAAAGGCTCCTAAGTGGTTAAACAGGTCCCTTAGTCTGTTGCCGTTGGCTCCACAATCATGGGGAAGACTGCTGACTTGATAGATGTCCAGAAGGCATCATTGACACTCCACAAGGAGGGGAAGCCAGAAAAGATCATTACGAAAGAGGCCGGCTGTTCACACAGTGCTGTATCCAAGCAGATTAATGGAAAGTGGAAGGAAAAAAAGTGTGGTAGAAAAAGGTGCACAAGCAACCGGGATAACTGCAGCCTGGAAAGGATTGTTAAGAAAAGGCCATTCACAAATGTGGGGGATTCACAAGGAGCGGACTGCTGCTGGAGTCATTGCTTCACCACACACAGACGTCTCCAGGACATGGGCTACAAGTGTCACATTCCTTGTGTCCGGCCACTCATGACCAACAGACAACGCCAGAAGCCTCTTACCTGGGCCAAGGAGGAAAAGAACCGGACTGTTGTCAGGGGTCCAAGGTGTTGTTGTCAGATGAAAGTAAATTTTGCATTTCATTTTGAAATTCAGGTCCCAGAGTCTGGAGGAAGAGTGGAGAGGACACAATCGAAGCTGCTGGAGGTCTAGTGTGAAGTCTCCACAATCAGTGATGGTTTGGGGAGCCATGTCATCTGCTGGTGTAGGCCCACTGTGTTTTATTTAACAAGACCAGCCGTCTACCAGGATATTTTAGAGCTCTTCATGCTTCCCTCTGCCGACAAGCTTTTTGGAGCTTTAAATGTCATTCTCCAGCAGGACTTGGCCCCTGTCCACACTGCTACAAGTACCAATACCTGGTTTACAAACACCAGTATTACTGGGCTTGATTGGCAGCAAACTCGCCTGACCTTAACCCTATAGAGGATCTATGGAATATTGTCAAGAGGAAGATGAGACACCAGACCCAACAATGCAGGCGAGGTGAAGGCTGCTATCAAAGCAACCTGGGCTTCCATAACCCCTCAGCAATGCCACAGACTGATCGTCTCCATGCCACGCCGCATTGATGCAAAAGGAGCCCCGACCAAGTATTGAGTGCATTTACTGAATATACATTTCAGGAGGCCAACGTTTCGGATTTTAAAATCATTTTTCAAGCTGGTGTTATAAAGTATTCTAATTTACTGAGATAATGACTTTTGGGTTTTCATTGGCTGTAAGACAATCATCAACATTAACAGAAACACTTGAAAAATAATCACTTTTTGATGATTTTCTAATTTTGTGAGACGCACCTGTACTTGCTTACACTGCCAACTTACAGAACAAAAAAAAATAGAATTTAACTTGATTGCATTTGATATTCCATACTGTAAAGTGATGGTATAGAGCTGGGATACGCCATCACCTTATGTTCGGTGGCAGTCTGATTCCTGGGACTCTTGCCTGTCCTGAGGGGCCGCAGTATTGCGTTCCCAGATGGTCACTGTGATCCCTGTACGATGGTCGGCAGAAACCCACTGCAAGAGGAACAGTGGTAATCCAGCACTAGATCCCTTTTATTTTCAGGATTGGTGAGGATCATGTAAATGTTTAACTCCCATACACTGACGGACCACTTTTGCTCCTCAATGGGTGACCAGATTAGGGGGTATTTCCTTGTATAGCATACTTTGAAGACTGAACAACTGGTACTGGCACATCTACTGCAGGGCAGGGAAGAATCTGTATGTCCTTGTTTCCATTACCCAGGGATACGGATCTGCATATGGTCTGACAGCCTTGTCGTGAGCCTTCTGCAATACAGTGATTTTACTATTCAATTCTTTTACAGATATGAGAAGAGACTCTTCTAACATCGTCTGTCACCACCGTCCACAGCACTGAATGTAGCCTGCATTGCATGACGTCCGCATGGAGATCCTCACGCCAGCAGCTGCCTTGTCTCCCATTGACCAGTCTTCACAAAAAGGACTCTGGGTATTTGGGATATACTGTTCATTGTTCATCACTGCCTCCAAAGTTTTTGCAATAAAAATTTAAAATCTTGTGCGTCTCTCTATTGAGCCAGTATTGGGATTACGAAACAAAAAGATTTAGAACTATGGCGATGGAAGATCTATAACCCTTGACCGGTAGGGGGCGCCCTCTGCTACACATCCAGATAAGTAGTTTAAGCAGAGACTGGGATGAGGGCGGCTGCGGTCACTCGTCGCTCGCTGGTCAGAAAGTTAAATGTGGCACAAGCATTGGCCTGGGGGATGAAAAACAAATGGTAAAAAGACCATCAAAGCAGGAGGCTGGATGCAGCACACAATGGTACAGTCACTCAAATATATTAGGTTTGTGCTCGTACACATGGACGTCATGGCTGAGCAGAAAAACCTAACATTACAGCATGTGTTAGTCTGGTCCAATTCCCAAAACAGAGGAATGCATGTACACAGTATACGGTTCCTGCGCATGTCTGAAAATGTCAGCGCTTGTCTGAACTTGGCCTCAGAATTGTTGCCACAACATATGAACAGGCGAGCAGATCGAGAACAGCGTTGGGCTGCAACGTACAAACACAGTATAGAGCCTCATTCAGACAGCAGTATTTTTGACATACACAAAAAAAAAAAAATGGTACTGTCAGTGATTTGCATCTGTACTTGAGCAGTGAGTGTCATCAGTATTTTTCATGTATGGATAAATAAATTAAAGCTTCTGCAATGTTACACACTCACAGCAGACAGATGCCATCTACATGCTGTCAGTGTTTCTCAAGGAGCCATAAATTTATATTGGCGCTTTTCATCCATGCGGCTGGAAATCTAACAGATGTGACTAGCCTCAGATTATGATGGTTATGTGTTATATCCAGAAAAAAAAAACAGATAGAATACGGACAACTGAATGAGGCCTTAAGTTCTGACATATGCGGCTCCATGTGTTCGCCTGCATCGCACATTGATGCAGGAACTATCTACTAGTGTTTCTCCAAAAATAAGACTGGTATATGTTTTGCTCCAAAAGACTGGTTAGTGTCTTTTTTACTTCAATGGACAGTCATGCACATTTATTGTTGGACAAAATTAAATCAACACTTGTTCAAATATAACATCAGCACAACTCCAAAACCTGAATTATAGCATGAATTTCTTGAGATACTATTTCTTTTTTCCATGTCCCACAAGCGACTCTTTGCACAGGCTGATGAAGAACAATCACTGATAGATCATTCCGTCCCCATACATATCATGCAATCGGCAGCACATCTCCTGTTTACACTGGGAGATGTGCAGGTTCAATGTATCAGAGCCATTGTTCTCGTTAGCACAAGCCAGTCTTATTCTTAATAAACAGGTTTACTGGAGTAAGATGCACCCAATTCATTAATAGGCACACACCACTTAATAAATTAGGAATCTTACAAGGTCCATGTGCCTCTAGCAAAACTGTACATACACATACAGCACATACATACCAGCCTGTTTCCCCATCACATCCAGCTTCCTGCAGTTGAGACCCTGGGCGACATCATGGTCACATTACTATCAGGACCGGTTTTAGACAAAGTGGGGCCATGGCAAAAGTTTAAAGCGAGTCCCCAAATGCTGACATGTAATTCGGCGCTTGTTTCCCGGCCTCTTTACTGCAACTGAGAAAGAATGACGGGCACATAACGATCACTAATAGATCAATCTGTCTTCATACAGTATCATGTTATCAGCAGCAGCTCTGCAGCGTACACCGGGAGATGTGCTGCTGAGAACAAGGGATTTTTGTTCCAGCATAATCCAATTATTCGATGAATAGGCAGCATTTTGCTTGTCTAGTACAATACACCCCATAGTCCTCCACATAGTATAATGCACCCCATGTTCCTCCATATGGTATACTTTAATACATTCCTCATAGTTCTCCATAAAGTATATGGAGGTATATGGGGCACATTATAATACGCTCCCCATAGGCCTCCCATATAGTATAATGCGCCCCATAGTACGCCATATACTTTTAATACACTCCCCATAGTCCTCCACATTGTATAATGCACCCCATAGTCTTGTACAGGTCCTTCTCAAAAAATTAGCATATAGTGTTAAATTTCATTATTTACCATAATGTAATGATTACAATTAAACTTTCATATATTATAGATTCATTATCCACCAACTGAAATTTGTCAGGTCTTTTATTGTTTTAATACTGATGATTTTGGCATACAACTCCTGATAACCCAAAAAACCGGTCTCAATAAATTAGCATATCAAGAAAAGGTTCTCTAAACGACCTATTACCCTAATCTTCTGAATCAACTAATTAACTCTAAACACATGCAAAATATACCTGAGGCTTTTATAAACTCCCTGCCTGGTTCATTACTCAAAACCCCCATCATGGGTAAGACTAGCGACCTGACAGATGTCAAGAAGGCCATCATTGACACCCTCAAGCAAGAGGGTAAGACCCAGAAAGAAATTTCTCAACAAATAGGCTGTTCCCAGAGTGCTGTATCAAGGCACCTCAATGGTAAGTCTGTTGGAAGGAAACAATGTGGCAGAAAACGCTGTACAACGAGAAGAGGAGACCGGACCCTGAGGAAGATTGTGGAGAAGGACCGATTCCAGACCTTGGGGAACCTGAGGAAGCAGTGGACTGAGTCTGGTGTGGAAACATCCAGAGCCACCGTGCACAGGCGTGTGCAGGAAATGGGCTACAGGTGCCGCATTCCCCAGGTAAAGCCACTTTTGAACCATAAACAGCGGCAGAGGCGCCTGACCTGGGCTACAGAGAAGCAGCACTGGACTGTTGCTAAGTGGTCCCAAGTACTTTTTTCTGATGAAAGCAAATTTTGCATGTCATTCGGAAATCAAGGTGCCAGAGTCTGGAGGAAGACTGGGGAGAAGGAAATGCCAAAATGCCTGAAGTCCAGTGTCAAGTACCCACAGTCAGTGATGGTGTGGGGTGCCATGTCAGCTGCTGGTGTTGGTCCACTGTGTTTCATCAAGGGCAGGGTCAATGCAGCTAGCTATCAGGAGATTTTGGAGCACTTCATGCTTCCATCGGCTGAAATGCTTTATGGAGATGAAGATTTCATTTTTCAGCACGACCTGGCACCTGCTCACAGTGCCAAAACCACTGGTAAATGGTTTACTGACCATGGTATTACTGTGCTCAATTGGCCTGCCAACTCTCCTGACCTGAACCCCATAGAGAATCTGTGGGATATTGTGAAGAGAAAGTTGAGAGACGCAAGACCCAACACTCTGGATGAGCTTAAAGGGAACCTGTCACCCCGTTTTTTGAGATTGAGATATAAATACTGTTAAATAGGGCCTGTGCTGTGCGTTACTATGGTGTATGTAGTGTACCCTGATTCCCCATGTATGCCGAGAAATACATTACCAAAGTCGGTGTTTTCGCCTGTCAATCAGGCTGGTCTGGTCAGGTGGGCGTGTTCACAGCGTTCTTTTCTTCCCCAGGTTTCCGTTGGTGGCGTTGTGGTGTGCGCATGTCTAAGGTCCGGATTCCCTGTGCCCACGTGAAGACACAGCGCGCGATCTGCGCTGTCATTCCTTTCATCGGTGCGGGCGGCCATCTTCCTGGGGCCGCACGTGCGCAGATGTAGTGCTCTGCTGCACGGGGCTTCAGGAAAATGGCCGCGGGATGCCGCGCGTGCGCAGAAGAGATCGCGGCGGCCATTTTCCCAAAGCCGAGATGCAAACTCGGCTTTGGGAAAATGGCCGCCGCGATCTCTTCTGCGCACGCGCGGCATCCCGCGGCCATTTTCCTGAAGCCCCGTGCAGCAGAGCACTACATCTGCGCACGCGCGGCCCCAGGAAGATGGCCGCCCGCACCGATGAAAGGAATGACAGCGCAGATCGCGCGCTGTGTCTTCACGTGGGCACAGGGAATCCGGACCTTGGACATGCGCACACCACTACGCCACCAACGGAAACCTGGGGAAGAAAAGAACGCTGTGAACACGCCCACCTGACCAGACCAGCCTGATTGACAGGCGAAAACGCCGACTTTGGTAATGTATTTCTCGGCATACATGGGGAATCAGGGTACACTACATACACTATAGTAACGCACAGCGCAGGCCCTATTTAACAGTATTTATATCTCAATCTCAAAAAACGGGGTGACAGGTTCCCTTTAAGGCCGCTATTGAAGCATCCTGGGCCTCCATAACATCTCAGCAGTGTCACAGGCTGATTGCCTCCATGCCACGCCGCATTGAAGCAGTCATTTCTGCCAAAGGATTCCCGACCAAGTATTGAGTGCATAACTGAACATTATTATTTGATGGTTTTTTTGTTTGTTATTAAAAAACACTTTTATTTGATTGGATGGGTGAAATATGCTAATTTATTGAGACAGGTTTTTTGGGTTATCAGGAGTTGTATGCCAAAATCATCAGTATTAAAACAATAAAAGACCTGACAAATTTCAGTTGGTGGATAATGAATCTATAATATATGAAAGTTTAATTGTAATCATTACATTATGGTAAATAATGAAATTTAACACTATATGCTAATTTTTTGAGAAGGACCTGTATACAGTATAATGTAGGTCCCATATAGTACACATAGTATAATGCACTCCCCATGGTCTTTGATAGAGTGTAATGCAGCCCCCATATAGTATAATGCAACCCATAGTCCTCAGAGTACAATGCGATCCCCTCAGAGTATAATACATACCCCCCACACACAGTGTAATGCAGACACACAGTATAATGCAGCCTCCCCTGCCCAACACACACACCGTATAATGCAACATCCAACTACCCCTACACACTATAATGCAGCCCAAACCCCTCTACAAACAGTATAATGCAGCCCCCAACCACACACACACACACACACAGCATAATGCAGCCCCCAAACCCCCCACAGTTTAATCCAGCTCCCCAACCCCACACAGTATAATGCAGCCCTCAGCCCCCCCCACATACAGTATAATGCAGCCAACACCACACACACTAAAATGCAGCCCGCAACCGAACACAGTAATGCAACACACAGTATAATGCAGCCAACTCCCTCCCCCACACACAGTATATAATGTAGACCCAAACCCTCACGCACGGTATAATGCAACCCCCAACACACAGTATAACGCAGCCTACACACACTATAATAAAGCCCCCAACCCCCCACACAAATACAGTATAATGCAGACCGCAATCCCCTTCCCCACACACAGTATAATGCAACCTCCTGCCCCCAAACACACAGTATAATGCAGTCCCCAACCCCTTTCCCCACACAGTATAATGCAGCCCTCAATCCCCCCACAATCAGTATAATGCAGCCTCCCCTCCACAGTATATTGCAACATAGTATAATTCAGCCTTCTCTCACACAATGTAATGCAGCCCCAACCCTCTCCCCACACACCAAAATGCAACCCCTCCCCCACACACCATATAATGCAGCCTCCATCCCCTCCCCCATACACAGTATAATGCAGCCCCAACCCCCTCTCCCCCACACAGTACAATGCAGCCCCAACCCCCTCACCCCCACACAGTATAATTCAACTCACAGTATAATGGAGCCTCCCCACACATACAGTATAATGCAGCCCCCAACCCCCCTCCCCACACAGTATAATGCAGCCCCAACCCCTCCTCCACACACAGGATAATACAACCCCCTCCCCCCACACAGTATAATGCAGCCCCCAACCCCTCGCCCCACACAGTATAATGCAGCCCCTAACCCCTCCCCAACACAGTATAATTCAACTCACAGTATAATGGAGCCTCCACACACACACAATATAATGCAGCTACCAACCCCCTCCCCCACACAGTATAATGCAGCCCCAACCCCTCCTCCACACACAGTATAATACAACCCCCTCCCCCCACACAGTATAATGCAGCCCCAACCCCTCCTCCACACACAGTATAATACAACTCCCTCCCCCCCACACAGTATAATGCAGCCCCCAACCCCTCCCCCCACACAGTATAATGCAGCCCCTAACCCCTCCCCAACACAGTATAATTCAACTCACAGTATAATGGAGCCTCCCCACACACACAATATAATGCAGCCACCAACCCCCTCCCCCACACAGTATAATGCAGCCCCAACCCCTCCTCCACACACAGTATAATACAACCCCCTCCCCCACACAGTATAATGCAGCTCCAACCCCTCCTCCACACAGTATAATACAACCCCCTCCCCCACACAGTATAATGCAGCCCCCAACCCCTCCCACACACAGTATAATGCAGCCCCCAACCCCTTCCCAACACAGTATAATGCAGTCCCAACCCCCTCACACAGTATAATGCAGCGCTCAACCCCCTCCCCCACACAGTATAATGCAGCCCCCAACCCTTCCCCCCACACACAGTATAATGCAGCCCCCAACCCTTCCCCCCACACACAGTATAATGCAGCCCTCAACCCCCTCCCCCACACACAGTATAATGCAGCCCTCAACCCCCTCCCCCACACACAGTATAATGCAGCCCTCAACCCCCTCCCCCACACACAGTATAATGCAGCCCTCAACCCCCTCCCCCACACACAGTATAATGCAGCCCTCAACCCCCTCCCCCACACACAGTATAATGCAGCCCTCAACCCCCTCCCCCACACAGTATAATGCAGCCCTCAACCCCCTCCCCCACACACAGTATAATGCAGCCCCCAACCCCCTCCCCCACACAGTATAATGTAGCCCCTAACCCGCTTACCTCACAGTATAATGCAGCCCCCAACCCCTACACACAATATAATGCAGCCCCCAACCCCCTCCCCCACACACAGTATAATGCAACCCTCAACCACACACTATAATGTAGCCTCCCCCTCCACACAGCATAATGCAACACACAGTATAATTCAGCCTCTCCACACACACAGTATAGTGCAGCCCCCAACCCCTTCTCCCCAGACAGTACAATGCAGCCCCCTACCCCCACATACAGTATAAGGCTACGTGCCCATGTTCTGGATTTTTAGCTTTTTTTAGCGTTATTGCGGCGGTTTTCCGGCTCAAAAACGCTTAAAAAAGCTTACATTAAGCATCCCATTATTTCAATGCATTCCACAGTTTTTGTGCCCATGTTGCGTTATTTTCTGTAAAAAAGCACATCGCGGAAAAAAACGCAGCATGTTCATTAATTCTGCGGATTTGCCGCTAAATTATTGTATTAGGAAGCTCCGGAAAAAAAAGCAAAAAAAAAAAACGCGAGCGGATTTCCTGCGAAAGGAGTTTGGTTTTGATCAGGAAAATTCTGCGAACAATCCTGAATGTGGGCACATAGCCTAAAGCAGCCCCCAACCCCCTCTCCCACACACAGTATAATGCAGCCCCCAACCCATCACCCCCACACAGTATAATGCAGCCTACAATCCCCTCCTCCCACACAGTATAATCCAACCCCCTCCCCCCACACAGTATAATGCAGCCCCCACCCCTCCCCCACACACAGTATAATCCAACCCCCAACCCTCTCCCCCACAGTATAATGCAGCCCCAAACCCCCTCCCCCACACACACAGTATAATCCAACCCCCTCCCCACATACAGTATAATCCAACCCCCTCCCCACACACAGTATAATGCAGCCCCCAACCACCACCCCACAAACAGTATAATGCAGCCCCCAACCACACACACTATAATGCAACACAGTATAATTCAGCCTCCCCCCACACACAGTATAATGCAGCCCCCAACCCCTCCCCCACAGTATAATGCAGCCCCAACTTCATCCCTCACACACAGTATGAGGCCACCAACCCCCTCTCCCACACAGTATAAAGCAGCCTCCTAATCCTCCCCCACACACAGTATAACACAGCCCCCTCCATACACACAGTAAAATTCAGACACACAAACACACAATAATGCACCCCCACAGTCCAGCAGTATTACACACATATTAATGCAGACACACACCTTACCTCTACCCGTTCCTCCGCTGCCCTGGCTTATGCAGCAAGTCTCATTGGCTCCACTGCTGGCACAGCATGGTGCATGATAAAGTAAGGTCATCACGCGCCCGCTGAGTCAGAAGAAGAGCGGAGGGAGCGTCATCTGACGCGGTCTCTTCCATCACTGCTTTCTTTCAACTGTATCGGCGTCTATGATGACGATAAGTTGAATGTGTGATGAGGGGAGGGGGGCACGGCGTCAGGCCCCTCTTACGGACTCCATAGTGGCTGCGTGGCATGCCACTATTAGCGGCACCCCACTGGCTGGGGGCCCCGGGGGGAGTGCGAGCCCTAGGCAGCTGCCTAGTCTGCCTGCCCTGATTACTGTGATGTCACCAAAAGACATAGCAAAAGAAATGCTGGGGGCCCTGGGCGATTGCCCAGCTTGACTCCCCCTAACTCCAATCCTGACTAGGTTTTACTTTTGGACTAGGGCTTATATTTCAAGCATACTCCAAAAATCCTGTAAAATCAGGCTAGGCATTATTTTCAGGGAAACACTATATTTATATGCTCTTGTCTGTTCTGTAAATGGGACCAGATTGGCTCATGCAACAAATCGCCTGCACCCCATGTGTAACCTAATGCCCTAATCCACTCCCTTCTGGACTACTGTAACGCTCTATTAATTGGCCTCCCCCTCACTCGACTTTCCCCTCTCCAGTCTATCCTTAATGCAGCAGCCAGGGTCGTCCATTTGGCTAATCGTTACTCGGACGTGTCCGCTCTTCGCCAGTCGTTACACTGGCTGCCCATTCATTACAGGATACAATTCAAAGTACTTGTTCTCACCCACAAAGCTCTCCACAGTGCGGCACCCCCTTACATCTCCTCCCTCATTTCTGTCTATCGGCCTAGCCGACCACTGCGCTCTGCAAACGACTTTCGACTAACCTCTGCACTAATCCGTACCTCCCACTCCCGACTCCAAGACTTCTCCCGTGCTGCGCCAATCCTCTGGAATGCTCTACCCCAAGATATTAGGACCATCCACAACTTGCATAGTTTTAGGCGCTCGCTCAAAACACATTTGTTCAGAGCGGCCTATCACGTTCCCTAATCAAACTCATTTTATGTTTGTCCAATACATGAGGAGATGAATGAAAGCAGCACTCACCCGTGATCTTCAATGATAATATAGTCCTGTCTGTCTCGTCTCTGCACCCTCCCTCACCGCTCCCTCCTCATGTTGTAACCTGCCTTGTTCCTAGCTGGGAATGTTGAGCCACGGTCAATAAAGGACTATATTATCATTGAAGATCACGGGTGAGTGCTGCTTTCATTCATCTCCTCATGTATTGGTGATTCAGCTGCGTCTTGTGCATGCACCGCCCCGTCTTCAGAAGAAGCTTACCTCGTCTGGTCTCTAAGGAGAATTTGTGGAGGTCTGAATGTGAGAAAGCTCGTTCGGTGCCGATCGACTGACCTCTTGTGACTGTGTATGCTTACTGCTCATTTTATGTTTGTGTGTGTGTAGCCCATTCAGTATCTCCATCTACCCCCCACTCCATGAAGATGGCTGGACCATCATTGTAAATACATCATTGTAAATACACACCTGTACTTTGTATCTCCCCCTCCTCATTGTAGATTGTAAGCTCTCACGAGCAGGGGCGGCTTATTTTGTCTTATTTTGCTTTATTACTGTATTGTTAACATTGTTACCTATGACTGTTGTGTTTGAAACTGTTAAACTGTAAAGCGCTGCGGAATATGTTGGCGCTATATAAATAAAGATTATTATTATTATTATTATTAATGCCCTGATTAACACCGCTCTGATTGGTTTTCTTTCCACATGTACAGTAATTGGGCTGGAAACGCTTTTTCTGAATTTACAATAAAGAAAAACAAAAGCAATGAGTTCACCTCCAGTAAAGCGATGTTCATGCCTCGGAGCACAGCGGGGGTCCAGCTTAGTATCAAAATACAAAACAAATTCCTGCTCAAATCTACCGTAATATTAAAACTTCATAGTCCAAAATATTATAATACATTTTTAATGATTTTATCTTCATTGAGCTGGAATATATTTGGAATTTTCATACTCGGGGCTCATGCAAATCGGTCCGATAATGTAATTTCCAGACTGGCCGTGGCTCTGCGGACCCCAATATTGTGAGCCTCATGGAAATATAAGAAGCGTTCCGGAGCGCCGCAGCCAGTCCGTGCATCGCGGTCTGAGATCGGACAGATTTGCATGGATGTCGGCCTGAGCCCCAATTGTTGTGCAGCTTTCAATCCATTGTGTTACATGGGCAAAATCAACTCGCAGTGCATTTAATATACACGGATGCGCCACTCCAGAACAATCCGGGGTGAAGCAATGATGCAAATTGTCACAGGCTCAAAACTGGAGCGTAAAACTTTCCTCGATGCCAGATGGACACATTCCCGCTGCCGTATTGCGGTGCGGACACTTAGGTTCCCTGATTCATATTAAAGGGATCATCCAGAAGGAGGAAAACGATTGACGCCGCGCCGGATCACGGTTTGTGTCTGCAATCTACTTGTATGGAGCGGAGTTGCAATACCATTAAAGGTCAGGGGTGGCGCTATTCTTAAAAGCCTATAGCCGTGTTATTCTTTTCCTTAACATCCCCATAATTTTCACCACCTTCTTATTACTTACCGTGTCTTGGACTTCTAGGGCCACTCCTTTCTGTCGCATAAACCTGGAGATGGCGGGATCTAATCTCTGCACCCGGTCTCCGGTGCCCAGCACCAGGATTTCTACCACAGAGGATGAAGAGCGTTAGAGATCACAGTATACAGAGGTGGATGAATAGACGAGCAAAATTCCTTTAGTACGGCATTGTCCGGACAGATTTACATGCGGTTTCTGGATTATGAAATGGTCACTGGAAGAGTTAACCATCGAGGCTCCGGATTAGTCGTCTTTGCACAGACTTCAGGGAATCCATTTTCTCTCTCACTTTACTTCCAGGAACAATTGGGAAACAATTGTAACTTCCGGACTATTGGATGCCGGAGAAAAGGAATTTTACAATATATTCATGCACAGAGGAGATGGAAGGTGGGAGAGATTATAGGGGATTAAGAGAAGAAAGAATGTAATGGGGAATTATTTGAATGGTGCTGAGCTGCAATACCTTGTGGAGCCCATGGAGTGGCGCTGTTTAAAATAAAGACTGCCCTTACCTATTTTGGGAACCAGGAGATGAAACAAGGATAAGCTCTCCAATGAGACGTCCTTATAGGAAGCCACCTAGACAGAGAAAAGATCCAGCCCATCAACACAGAACACCGCATCGCTTCTCTGGATTTTTTTTTTCTTAACATGGAAATAAAAAAATCTATCTGAACCTCCAAATATTAAAATAATGACGCTCTGGGGCGGCCACCCTGTCTGAGCGACTGTTAGCAGCATTCAGACTGCATCACAGCAGCCTCAGTGAATGGTGGATCCTGTGTTATCTACTGTATACAGAGGTGTTATCAGTCATTCTACAGGAGGAGGAGGTGAGCTGTGACATCACCTATTGTGAATGGTGGATCCTGTGTTATCTACTGTATATAGAGCTGTTATCAGTCATTGTACAGGAGGAGGAGGAGGTGAGCTGTGACATCACCTATTGTGAATGGTGGATCCTGTGTTATCTACTGTATATAGAGCTGTTATCAGTCATTGTACAGGAGGAGGTGAGCTGTGACATCACCTATTGTGAATGGTGGATCCTGAGGTATCTACTGTATATAGAGGTGTTATCAGTCATTGTACAGGAGGAGGAGGTGAGCTGTGACATCACCTATTGTGAATGGTGGATCCTGAGGTATCTACTGTATATAGAGGTCTTATCAGTGATTGTACAGGAGGAGGTGAGCTGTGACATCACCTATTGTGAATGGTGGATCCTGTGTTATCTACTGTATATAGAGGTGTTATCAGTCATTGTACAGGAGGAGGAGGTGAGCTGTGACATCACCTATTGTGAATGGCGGATCCTACGTTATAAACTGTATATAGAGGTGTTATCAGTCATTGTACAGGAGGAGGAGGTGAGCTGTGACATCACCTATTGTGAATGGTGGATCCTGTGGTATCTACTGTATACAGAGGTTTTACCTTTCATTATAAACCTGTATGTGATAAGGAATCTCAAAACTAATCTCTAAGGAACAGAACGTGTCATCCTAACATGAGTCTTTGCAATACCCACGGTCCCATCACTCACGTTCCACTGCAGGATGCTCCGGGGCAGGACGGCGCAGGGCCCCACTACTTGGTCTCCATTGATGATGAAGCCAATGGAGCTGTAACTCTCAATGAGCATCATCTCTGCGGAGTCCCTCTCGATACGAGTCACTGTGGTCTTCTCATAGAGTTCGTCTCCAGCTGGTGACAGTCGGTGGGATCTACTCTGTTGCCTATGAAAAAAATAACATTAATTTAATCCATAAGCACCCAGTAATCCAATGATGGAGGCAGATGGGGCGACAGTGAAGGACATTCTCAATGTCGGCAGATTTCGGATGATTATTTAGGCAGCAGAGACGAACGGTGAATGTGGGGGAACTGGATGTACTTACCATGCATGTGCAGCGATGGACGGCCGATACTTCACCAACCGCGGAGCCGACAGGCGCAGAAGAGGAAGACCTAACGAAATTAGAGGCGCCATAGGGTCCACTGGACTCAACACTGGAAAAATACAGAAGAATACGATTGGCCCCCGTATCCCTCCATGTCACTGGCAGAAATGAGAAGCTGAAGAGATTTATAGGCAGCTCCTTATATCCCAGCGGAGGAATAGTACGTAGCGGCGCAGCTTTTCGCACTGATATTTTCTAGCTTCAAAAGAGGCGCTGTCTGGATCCCAAACATAAATATCCTCACTGAAGAACAGCGCCACTCTGTGCATAGGTCGTGTCTGGTACTGCAGCTCACTGTGAGTAGAGAGAATGAGCTAAACTGCAATACCAGACATAACCTTGGGATGGGGGGCATACCTGGGACCCTCACTGCTAATCCGGGTCCAGTCCCCCCTCCCTCCTCCGGACTCGTGAGACACTGCAGCGGAGCATCAATGCATACACACAACCAAACGACAAAACACTGCAAAACTGTGGTAGGAGTCACCCAGACTGCAGAACACATGCAAAACCTAGGCGAGCAGAAGAAACATGTCTGATGGGAGTTGTCCTCATACCTATAGAAGCAGCAGGACCATGACAAGAAACCGGCACAGAGCGTGTCCTTGTACACACAACATGGCCGGCAGAACAGGACACGGATCATAGAGAGCAGCCATGCAGACGCTCCCCGCATCCTCTGCCGGCGCACGCTACTGCCTCCATGTGGTTAGACGAGCACAAACTGTGCTGAAGACCTCCCAGAGCTCAGTGCTGCCACCCTGTGGTTATAAGTATAACAGGCTGTGCTGAAGGCGTCCCGACTCTCACTGCTGCCACCCTGTGGTTATAAATATAACAGGCTGTGCTGAAGGTGTCCCGGCTCTCACTGCTGCCACCCTGTGGTTATAAGTATAACAGGCTGTGCTGAAGGTGTCCCGGCTCTCACTGCTGCCACCCTGTGGTTATAAGTATAACAGGCTGTGCTGAAGGCGTCCCGACTCTCACTGCTGCCGTCCTGTGGTTATAAGTAGTGTTGAGCATTCCGATACCGCAAGTATCGGGTATCGGCCGATATTTGCGGTATCGGAATTCCGATACTGAATTCCGATACTTCCCGCGTATCGGATACCGGAATCGGAAGTTCCCAGAATTCAAATTGAACGCAGCAGCCAATGAGGAATGAATGAAAGTGTGGGCACATCCTGTTTAGCATGGTGGGCATGTAAGTACTGGCAAGGCTTGGATTGGCTGCTGAAATGATGTCACTCTGCACTATAAAAAAGCGCTGCCGCCATTTTGCGCTCACTCTGCTGTGATTTCAGTTAGGGACAGGACGCTGTGTTCTAACTGAGGGCCAGTTGAGCTAGCTAATTGCTTTATTTTCCTTTCCAAAGGCTAATTTAGCAAAACGCTGTGTGTTCTTCACTGTTCACCTTGCTCTTGCCTTGCAGCGCTGTTTTAACAGCGTTCTGCAAGGTCTCTGTGTGTGTGTGTGTGCAGCTCACTCTGTAGTCTGTGTGCAGCCATATACCCGGTTGTATTCAGCTCAGGGGGGGTTCACACTGCCTCACACAGTTGTTCTTTTTTGCTCTTAGTGCAGCCTGCTGCACATTTTTTCTCAAATTTCCTATTAGTGTTTTTCCACCAGTCTCCAGCTCTATTGTGGAAAAACACTACATAGGATAACCTAGAGGGGGGTTTTTGGGCCTTGCAGCGCCGTTTACGGCTGTCTGCACGGTCTCCGTGTGAGCCCAGCTCGCCCTGTAGTCTGTGTGCAGCCATAGCCGGTTGGATTCAGCTCAGGGTTCGTTACTGGCTCATACCTTGAGAAAAATTTTCCTTTTTTTCAAATAGTGCAGCCTGTTTAAAATTTGAAAAAAAAAATTCCTATTAGTGTCTTTCCACTCGTATCCAGCTAAATAGTGGAAAAACACTATATAGGATAACCTAGAGGAGGGTTTTTTGGCCTTGCAGCGCCGTTTACGGCTGTCTGCACGGTCTCCGTGTGAGCCCAGCTCGCCCTGTAGTCTGTGTGCAGCCATAGCCGGTTGGATTCAGCTCAGGGTTCGTTACTGGCTCATACCTTGAGAAAAATTTTCCTTTTTTTCAAATAGTGCAGCCTGTTTAAAATTTGAAAAAAAAAATTCCTATTAGTGTCTTTCCACTCGTATCCAGCTAAATAGTGGAAAAACACTATATAGGATAACCTAGAGGAGGGTTTTTTGGCCTTGCAGCGCCGTTTACGGCTGTCTGCACGGTCTCCGTGTGAGCCCAGCTCGCCCTGTAGTCTGTGTGCAGCCATAGCCGGTTGGATTCAGCTCAGGGTGCGTTACTGCCTCATACCTTGAAAAACAATTTCCTTTTTTTCAAATAGTGCAGCCAGTTTAAAATTTGAAAAAAAAAATTCCTATTAGTGTCTTTCCACTTGTATCCAGCTAAATAGTGGAAAAACACTATATAGGATAACCTAGAGGAGGGTTTCTTGGCCTTGCAGCGCCGTTTACGGCTGTCTGCACGGTCTCCGTGTGATTTAAACTAGCTCTGTAGCCCGATCTGCACCAAAAAAAAGGTTAAGTTCACCAAACACAACTTACACTTGTGTAGGCCACATTTGAAAAATAATAAAGTTTAGTCCACAATTTACAACATTAGTGTTTCTTACACCTGTTAGGAGGAGCATTACAGGAATAAGCACACTAAGGCCTTAGTACTTTTCTGCTTATCTTTATCTGTCAACCAAGATGAAGAGGGCAGGGAGTAAGGCACGTGGGCGTGGGCGCGGAGCAGGGAGAGGAGCAGGGAGAGGACGTGGTGATTCTGTGCCTGCTGCGGGCGCCGGTGACTCGTCGTCACTCAGTTTCAGCAGGGAACAGTCCTTCATGCGCAGCTTTGTCGGAGAGCGCCGTGCACCGCTGCTGCGTGAAGACCAAATTGAAGCCGTTGTCGGGTGGATGGCAGCTAACGCCTCGGCATCGACTTCAGTTAGTGCCACATCCTCTCAGGCACAGAGCACTGGAGAGCAGCCATCTGTCTCTTCACCACCTGCCAAATTGGCCAGGCAGTCAGAGAGCCCAGGACAGGAGCCGTCTCTACTTCTGTTCTCTGAATCTCTTGGCTTGGAAACAGGGGGCCAGCCAAGCAGCATTGGAGAAATGGAAGAAGAGGCAGTGTGCAGTGATGCCCAACACCTTTTTCTCTCTGACTCTGAAGAGGCAGGTGGGCCAGTGCCTCCGGTGACCACAGCGCAGTACGCATCTGATGATGAAACTCAGGTGCCGCTTTCTCGTGCGTACTGTGCTGCTGAGACTACCCAGGAGGAGCAGTTGGTGGCAGAGGGTAGTGGAGATGATGAGGTCCTTGACCCATCGTGGCGTGAGGAACAGGAAGGTGGTGGGAGCAGCTCAGAGGAAGAGCTTCCTCTTACGGGCCAAAGAGGGAGAGGGAGGGGGAAGACTGCGGAGCCTGTAGCCTCCACTTTGGCACCCGTTAGGAGCCTGTCTCTTTCCAAAGCCAAAAAGGGCGCTCCCAAGACTTGCAGTGCCTGGTCCTTTTTTGACACAGTTGCAGATGACATTTGTTTTGTCAAATGCAAGCTGTGTCATCATAAAGTAAAAAGAGGGAAAAATGTCAGCAACCTCAATACCACAAATATGTGGAAACATGTGCGGACCAGGCACGCGGTGGAGTTACAGAAACACACTGAAGATGTAGGCCAACCAACAGCGGCAGCTACCACCTCTTCAGCTCGTGTTGCCTCTTCCTCCAGCTCACGCACAGCTGGTTTGGCTTCCTCCCAGAGACCTTGTGTAATTCCACCCACAGCACCACCTTCCCAGTCATCCTCACACTCCCAGTCTACTCTACAGCCATCGGTAGTACAGGCATGGGAGAAAAGGCGGGCATTCTCGGCCAACCACCCCCGAGCACAGGCTCTGAATGCAGGCATTGCCAAACTGTTGTCCCTGGAAATGCTCTCGTTCAGGCTGGTGGAGACTGACAGCTTCCGTGACTTGATGGCATTGGCAGTCCCACAGTACAAGGTGCCCAGCCGCTTTTACTTCAGCAGGCAGGCTGTCCCTGCCCTGCACAGGCATGTTGAGGCAAACATAAAACATGCGCTACTGAACGCCGTCAGTAGCAAGGTCCACCTCACCACCGATGCGTGGACCAGTCAGCATGGACAGGGGCGATATGTTTCCCTCACTGCCCATTGGGTTAATGTTGTTGAGCCAGGTACAGATCGTGCGAGTGGCGCAGGACGTGTCCTGCCCACTCCAAGGATTGCAGGAATCCAGTCTGTACGCATCGACTCCTCCTCTTACACCAGTTCCTCTGATTCCTCTCTGCAGGATCCGTCACAGTCCACCCCCACATGGACCCGTGAACGTTTACCTATGACCGACATGAGCACAGCCGTGGCCAAACGTCAGCAGGCCGTCTTGAAACTAGTTTCATTGGGGCATCGAAGCCACACAGCGCAGGAGCTCTGGAATGCCATAAAGCAGGAGAGCGATGTGTGGTTACTGCCAGCGAATCTCCAGCCAGGCATGGTAGTGTGTGACAATGGCCGAAATCTGGTGGCAGCTTTGGCCCTTGGCAACCTCACTCACATCCCATGTCTGGCACATGTGCTCAATTTGGTTGTGCAGAGTTTTCTGAGGGACTATCCGGATCTTGATGCCCTGCTGCACAAGGTCCGCCTAGAGTGTGCTCACTTGCGGCGTTCCAGCTTGGCCAGATCCCGCATTGCTGCTCTGCAGCGCCGATTCCGCCTTCCGGAACACCGCATCATATGTGACCTACCTACCCGGTGGAATTCCACGTTACATATGTTGGAGCGGTTGTGTGAGCAGCAGCAAGCAGTTATGGAGTACCAGCTGCATCAGGCGCAAAGAAGTCGCAGTCAGCGCCGATCAGACTTCACAACCACAGAGTGGGCCACTATGAAGGACGTCTGCCAGGTTTTGCGTCCTTTTGATTATTCCACGCGGATGGCAAGTGCAGATGATGCACTAGTCAGCATGACTGTCCCCCTTATCTGCCTGCTTCAGCAAACTTTGCAAGGGTTAAGGGATGATGTGGTGGAAGAGGTGGAGGATGAGGAGTCACCTTTTCCATCAGCTTCTGGAGAGTCAGCGCCACGTGGTTCCTCACAAAGGGGTACGCAGGGGCCAATTTGTGAGGAGGATGAGGAGGAGTCAATGGAGGAGGAAGAGCTCCGTCCAGAGGAGGGAGCGACACAATTGTCCAGTGGTCAGTGTGTACAGCGAGGGTGGGGTGATGACGAGCGGGCAGAGATCATGTCTCAAGCAGGGGACAGCGTTTCTGGGCCGGTTGGCACTCTGCAGCACATGGTGGATTTCATGCTGCAGTGCCTGAGAAACGACCGCCGCATCGACCACATTCTCAACATGCCTGATTATTGGGTGTTCACCCTCCTCGATCCTCGCTACCGGGACAACGTCCAAAACCTCATCCCTGCGTTGACCCGGGAGCGTAAATTGCGGGAGTACCACGACACACTGGTGAATTCCATCATCTTCTCCTGTCCAACTGAGAGGAGTGCTGCTAGTGCTTTACAAAGCAGCTCAGTGCGTCGAGGCAGTGGGGGAGGCTCTGCCCAAAGAGGGAGCAGAAGCAGTGCCTCTGCCCAAGGCAAGCCCAGTATGGCACAACTCTGGCACACTTTTGTGTGCCCGCCCCAAATGTCTACACCATCACCGGCGGCTCCAGTCAGCAGGAGGCAACGGTTCCGTCAGATGGTGACAGACTACATGGCTTGCCCTCTTACTGTACTCCCAGACGGCTCTTCCCCGTTCAAGTTTTGGGTCTCTAAGCTGGATACATGGCCAGAGCTAAGCCAGTATGCATTGGAGGTGCTGGCTTGCCCTGCGGCTAGTGTCTTATCGGAACGTGTCTTTAGTGCCGCAGGTGGTGTACTAACAGACCGTCGCATGCGACTATCCTCCGATAACGTTGACCGGCTTACTTTCCTGAAAATGAACCAGGCCTGGATCTCGCAGGAATTTGCCACTCCTCTGCCTGATTAAGTAATTGGGTGTCATCCAGGTCTCCTGCTGTGTTCATCTTTCTACCACCTGAACTGCTATTCCTGGGCTCCAACACCGCCAGTTGCGGCTCAGAAGTGCAGGCTGCACAGTAAAAACATACGACCCAGTGTTATTGGGTTTCAGTAACGTCAGCTGATCCCCAGCTGTGTAGCCGGCAATGTGTCCTGCGACCGCCACGCTGGCACAACAACCTAAATGTAAGGGAACCTGTCCCCCCCCCCCCCCCCCCGTCGTTTGTTACTGAAAGAGCCATCTTGTGCAGCAGTAATGCTGCACAAGGAAAAGGTAGCTCTTTTTTTTTAGCTCTTTGCACACGCAGAACTTAACACTTATAAAATGTGTTCACTGATACCGTTATACCGTCCCGGAGCTGGGACTTTCCTTCGTAATGTGACGCAGCACAGCCGTCATTCCTACCCCCTTGGTGCCATGCGCTGCCTCCTCAGCGTTGTTTTAAGCTGTCACGGAGCCTGCGCTGTTCTGTTATCCCTTGGGCATGCCCTATTTGCGCTGCCTGTCTTCTGACATAATTTGGTGTCAGGCTGGCTGCGCCTGTGCGGCCGCGGTGCCCGAGATCCCGCCTCGCAGTGTCTTCTGATTGAGTCACACTGCGGGCCTGGGATCCATGGGCATGCGCAGTGCATATCTTCCCCTCGGGCTCTCGCTCATTTCCCTCCGCCTTCTTTAGACTGTGCGCCGTCAGCTGATCCCTAGCATGCCACGGCCGTGACACCGCACAGTCTGAAGAAGAGGGAAGGAGGGGAGTGAGAGTCGAGGTTATGCACTGTGCATGCCCATGGTTCCAAGGCCCGCAGTGGGATTACGTTAGATGAGACTGCGAGGTGGGATCTGGAGCAGCGTGGACGCACAGGCACTGACAGCCTGACACCAAATTATGTCAGAAGACAGGCAGCGCTAATTGGGCATGGCCAAGGGCTAACAGAACAGCGCAGGCTCCGTGGCAGCTTAAAACAACGCTGAGGAGGCAGCGCACGGCATCAAGGGGATAGGAATGACAGCTGTGCTGTGTCCCATTACGAAGGAAATTCGCACCTCCGGAACGGTTTAACGGTATAAAGGGACACATTTTTAGTGTTTACTTCGGTGTTTGCAAGGAGCATAATTAAAAGAGCAACCTTTTCCTTTTGCATCCTTAGTGCTGCACAACATGGCTCTTTCAGCTACAAACGTCTTGGGGGGGGGGGTTAAAGGTTTCCTTTCAACTTGCTCCAATCAGGCTTCGGCCTACACTCTGTTCCTCTGCTCCTCCTGCTGTCCCTGGGCTCTAACACCGCCAGTTGGTGCCTGGAAGTGCTGTGTGCACAGTCAACAGTCGCTCCTCTGTTATTGGGGTTCAGTAACGTCAGCTGATCCCCAGCTGTGTGTGCGGCAATACCTCCAATCTGCTCCTCCTGCTGTCCCTGGGCTCTAACACCGCCAGTTGGTGCCTGGAAGTGCTGTGTGCACAGTCAACAGTCGCTCCTCTGTTATTGGGGTTCAGTAACGTCAGCTGATCCCCAGCTGTGTATCCGGCAACGTGTCATGCGACCGCCACGCTGGCACAACTAAAATGTAAGGGGACCTGTCCCCCCCCCCCCCTAGGCGTTTGTTACTGAAAGAGCCACCATGTGCAGCACTAATACTGCACAAGGGAAAGGTCGCTCTTGAAATTATGCTCCTTGCAAACGCTGAACTACACACTCATGTAATGTGTCCCCTCACACCGTCCAACCGTCCCGGAGGTGGGACTTTCCTTTGTAATGTGACACAGCACAGCCGTCATTGCTACCCCCTTGGCACCGTGCGCTGCCTCCTTAGCGTTGTTTGATTCCGTCATGGACCCTGCGCTGTTATGTTATCCCTTGGCCATGCACAGTTTGCGCTGCCCGTCCTCTGACATCATTTGTTGTCGTCCTGGCTGCGCCTGTGCGTCCACGCTGCCCGAAATCACACCTCGCAGTGTCGTCTAATGTGATCCCACAGTGGGCCTGGTATCCATGGCCATGCGCAGTGCATATACTAGCCTCTCACTCCCCTTCTTCACGCTTCTTCAGACTAGGCGGCGTCAGCTGATCCCTAATAGCATGCCACGGCCGTGACGCCGCACAGTCTGAAGAAGCAGGAAGGAGGTGAGTGAGAGGCGATGATATGCACTGCGCATGCCCATGGATCCCTGGCCCGCAGTGGGACTACATTAGATGACACTGCAAGGTTGGATCTCGGGCAGCTTGGACGCACAGGCACTGCCAGCCTGACACCTACATGATGTCAGAAGACGGGCACCGCTAACTGTGCATGGCCAAGGGATAACATTACAGTGCGGGCTCCGTGACAGAACCAAACAACGTTGAGGAGGTGGTGCCCGGCACCAAGGGGGTTGGAATGACGGCTGTGCTGTGTCACATTACAAAGGAAAGTCCCACTTCCGGGATGGTTTGACGGTGTGAGGGGACACATTATATGAGTGTGTACTTCAGCGTTTGCAAGGAGCATAATTTTCGGAGCCACCATTTTCCATGTGCAGTATTACTGCTGTACAAGATGGCTCTTTCAGCAACAAATGCCTGGGGGGGGGGTTAAAGGTTCCCTTTCAACTTGCTCCACTGCAGGCTTCGGCCTACACTCTGCTCCTCTTTGATTCCCTGGGTTTCAACACTGTCAGTTGCCACCTGGAAGTGTTGTCTACACAGAAAAAAACACTAGGTGATGTGTCAGTGGGGTTCAGCACCGCCAGCTGTTCCCCTGCTGTGTAGTCGGCAACGTGTCCAGCACAAGCCACGCTGGCACAACAGAACAAAAGCTGCCACCAGTGCAGGCTTCGGCCTACACTCTGCTCCTCTCCTCCTCCTGCTGACCCTGGGCTCAAACACCGCTAGTTTTTGCCCGGAAGTGCTAGCTGCACAGAGAAAAACACCAGCCAATGTGTTAGTGGGGTTCAGCAACGCCAGCTGTTCCCCTGCTGTGTAGCCGGCAACGTGACCTGCAAACGCCATGCAGGCACAGGAACTGAAATTAAAAGGGAACCTGGCCCCACCCCCCCAGGTGTTTCTATGTATAACAGCCACCTAGTACAGCAGTACTGCTGCATTTGTACAAGGTGGCTGACTTTTTCTCCTTGCCCACGTGGAACTCAACACGTACAAAATGTGTCTCATTGAGACCATTCCACTGTCCCTGAGGTGTGACTTTCCTTTGTAATGATACGCAGCACCCCCCTTGGTAGCGTTTCCCGTCTTTTGTCATCATGGTTAGCTGGCTGCGCCTGTGCATCCGCCCTGCTAGAAACAACGCCCCTCGTTGTCATATTTATTTTGTCAGCGAGGGTGTGGTTTATGGGCACGAGCAGTGCATATGTTCGCCTGTCTTAACTCATCTCCTTCCGCCTTCTTCAGACTGTGCGGCCTCCTGGCCGTGGTAGGCGATAAGGGATCAGCTGAGGCCGCCCAGTCTGGAGCCGGTGTAAGGACATGTGTAAGCGGCAAACCTATTTACTGCACAAGGCCACGAATCCCAGCCACGTAGTGTGATTGTTTGAAAACACACTGTGGGTCTGGGATTCATGTCCATCGCTAACCGCAACGGCCGACATGAAATGAGGTCAGAAGACAGGAAGCGCTCACAGCGCATGGCCAAGGGATCACAATAGCGCAGACTCCTGTACAGCAAATAACAACGCTCAGGAATCTGCGCCCAGTACCTAGGTGCAAATTTTGACACCTGTGCTGCGTCTCGTTAAAAAGACAAGTCACGCCTCCACAACTGTTTGACAGTATAATGGGCTAAATAGTGTACGTGTTTTAGTCAGCGTGTGCAAGGAGCAAAACAAATAGAGCAACCTTTTACTTGTGCAGCATTAATGCTGCACAAGGTGTGGCTCTTGTACCTTGCAACACCTGAGGGGGGGGTTAAAGGTAACCTTTGAAATTGGTTCAACTAGGCTTCGGCCTACACTCTGCTCCTCTACTCCTCCTGCTGACCCTGGGCTCAAACACCGCTAGTTTTTGCCCGGAAATGCTAGCTGCACAGAGAAAAACACCAGCCAATGTGTTAGTGGGGTTCAGCACCGCCTGCTGTTCCCCCGCTGTGTAGCCGGCATCGTGTCCAGCACAAGCCACGCTGGCACAACCGACCAAAAGCTGCCACCAGTGCAGGCTTCGGCCTACACTTTGCTCCTCTCCTCCTCCTCCTGCTGACCCTGGGCTCTAACACCGCTAGTTTTTGCCCGGACATGCAATCTGCACAGAGAAAAACACCAGTCAATGTGTCAGTGGGGTTCAGCAACGCCAGCTGTTCCCCTGCTGTGTAGCTTGCAACGTGACCTGCAAACGCCACGCAGGCACATGAACTGAAATTGAAGGGAGCCTGCCCCCCACCCACAGGTGTTTCTATGTATATCAGCCACCTTGTACAGCAGTACTGCTGCATTTGTACGAGGTGGCTGACTTTTTCTCCTTGCCCACGTGGAACTCAACACGTACAAAATGTGTCTCATTAGAGACCATTACAATGTCCCTGAGGTGTGACTTTCCTTTGTAATGACACGCAGCACCACCCTTGTTAGCGCTGCCCGTCTTTTGACATCATTGGTTAGCTGGCTGCGCCTGTGCATCTCCCCTGCTCGAAACAACGGCCCTCGGTGTCTTATTTTTTTGGACAGCGAGGGTGTGATTGATGGGCATGTGCAGTGCATATGTTTGCCTGTGTTCACTCATCTCCTTCCGCCTTCTTCAGACTGGGTGTCCTCATGGCCGCGGCAGGCGATAAGGGATCAGATGAGGCCGCCCAGTCTGAAGCAGGTGTAAGGACATGTGTGAGCGGCAAACATATTTAGTGCACCAGGGCACGAATCCCAGCACCGCAGTGTGATTTTTTAAAAACACACTGTGGGTCTGGGATTCATGTCCATCGCTAACCGCAACGGCCGACATGAAATGAGGTCAGAAGACAGGAAGCGCTCACAGCGCATGGCCAAGGGATCACAATAGCGCAGACTCCTGTACAGCAAATAACAACGCTCAGGAATCTGCGCCCAGTACCTAGGTGCAAATTTTGACACCTGTGCTGCGTCTCGTTAAAAAGACAAGTCACGCCTCCACAACTGTTTGACAGTATAATGGGCTAAATAGTGTACGTGTTTTAGTCAGCGTGTGCAAGGAGCAAAACAAATAGAGCAACCTTTTACTTGTGCAGCATTAATGCTGCACAAGGTGTGGCTCTTGTACCTTGCAACACCTGAGGGGGGGGTTAAAGGTAACCTTTGAAATTGGTTCAACTAGGCTTCGGCCTACACTCTGCTCCTCTACTCCTCCTGCTGACCCTGGGCTCAAACACCGCTAGTTTTTGCCCGGAAATGCTAGCTGCACAGAGAAAAACACCAGCCAATGTGTTAGTGGGGTTCAGCACCGCCAGCTGTTCCCCTGCTGTGTAGTCGGCAACGTGTCCAGCACAAGCCACGCTGGCACAACCGACCAAAAGCTGCCACCAGTGCAGGCTTCGGCCTACACTTTGCTCCTCTCCTCCTCCTGCTGACCCTGGGCTCAAACAACGCCAGTTTCTGCCCGGACATGCTAGCTGCACAGAGAAAAACACCAGCCAATGTGTTAGTGGGGTTCAGCACCGCCTGCTGTTCCCCCGCTGTGTAGCCGGCATCGTGTCCAGCACAAGCCACGCTGGCACAACCGACCAAAAGCTGCCACCAGTGCAGGCTTCGGCCTACACTTTGCTCCTCTCCTCCTCCTGCTGACCCTGGGCTCAAACAACGCCAGTTTCTGCCCGGACATGCTAGCTGCACAGAGAAAAACACCAGCCAATGTGTTAGTGGGGTTCAGCAACGCCAGCTGTTCCCCTGCTGTGTAGCTTGCAACGTGACCTGCAAACGCCACGCAGGCACATGAACTGAAATTGAAGGGAGCCTGCCCCCCACCCACAGGTGTTTCTATGTATATCAGCCACCTTGTACAGCAGTACTGCTGCATTTGTACGAGGTGGCTGACTTTTTCTCCTTGCCCACGTGGAACTCAACACGTACAAAATGTGTCTCATTAGAGACCATTACAATGTCCCTGAGGTGTGACTTTCCTTTGTAATGACACGCAGCACCCCCATTGTTAGCGCTGCCCGTCTCCTGACATCATTGGTTGGCTGGCTGTGCCTGTGCGTCCCCCCTGCCCGACACAACGCCCCCCGTTGTCTCATATATTTTGACTGCGAGGGTGTGATTGATGGGCACGAGCAGTGCATATGTTCCCCTGTTTTCACTCCCCTCCTTCCGCCTTCTTCTGACTGTGCGGCCTCATGGCCGCGGCATGCGATAAGGGATCAGCTGAGGCCGCCCAGTCTGAAGCAGGTGTAAGGACATGTGTGAGCGGCGAACATATTTACTGCACAAGGCCACGAATCCCAGCACCGCAGTGTGACTTTAGGAAAAGCCACTGTGGGTCTGGGATTTATGGCCATCGTTAACCGCACCGGCCAACATGAAATGAGGTCATGAGACGGCCTGCACTAACAGGGTATTGCCAAGGGATAACACAAGAGCGCAGACTCCTGTACAGCAAATAACAACGCTCAGGAATCTGCGCCCAGTACCTAGGTGCAAATTTTGACACCTGTGCTGCGTCTCGTTAAAAAGACAAGTCACGCCTCCACAACTGTTTGACAGTATAATGGGCTAAATAGTGTACGTGTTTAATTCAGCGTGTGCAAGGAGCAAAATTAAATAGAGCAACCTTTGACTTGTGCATCATTAATGCTGTTCAAGGTGTGGCTCTTGTACCTTGCAACACCTGAGGGGGGGGTTAAAGGTAACCTTTGAAATTGGTTCAACTAGGCTTCGGCCTACACTCTGCTCCTCTACTCCTCCTGCTGACCCTGGGCTCAAACACCGCTAGTTTTTGCCCGGAAATGCTAGCTGCACAGAGAAAAACACCAGCCAATGTGTTAGTGGGGTTCAGCACCGCCAGCTGTTCCCCTGCTGTGTAGTCGGCAACGTGTCCAGCACAAGCCACGCTGGCACAACAGAACAAAAGCTGCCACCAGTGCAGGCTTCGGCCTACACTTTGCTCCTCTCCTCCTCCTCCTGCTGACCCTGGGCTCTAACACCGCTAGTTTTTGCCCGGACATGCAATCTGCACAGAGAAAAACACCAGTCAATGTGTCAGTGGGGTTCAGCAACGCCAGCTGTTCCCCTGCTGTGTAGCTTGCAACGTGACCTGCAAACGCCACGCAGGCACATGAACTGAAATTGAAGGGAGCCTGCCCCCCACCCCCCCAGGTGTTTCTATGTATAACAGCCACCTTGTACAGCAGTACTGCTGCATTTGTACAAGGTGGCTGACTTTTTCTCCTTGCACACGTGGAACTCAACAAGTACAAAATGTGTCTCATTACAGACCATTACAATGTCCCTGAGGTGTGACTTTCCTTTTTAATGACACGCAGCACCCCCATTGTTAGCGCTGCCCGTCTCCTGACATCATTGGTTGGCTGGCTGTGCCTGTGCGTCCCCCCTGCCCGACACAACGCCCCCCGTTGTCTCATATATTTTGACTGCGAGGGTGTGATTGATGGGCACGAGCAGTGCATATGTTCCCCTGTTTTCACTCCCCTCCTTCCGCCTTCTTCTGACTGTGCGGCCTCATGGCCGCGGCATGCGATAAGGGATCAGCTGAGGCCGCCCAGTCTGAAGCAGGTGTAAGGACATGTGTGAGCGGCGAACATATTTACTGCACAAGGCCACGAATCCCAGCACCGCAGTGTGACTTTAGGAAAAGCCACTGTGGGTCTGGGATTTATGGCCATCGTTAACCGCACCGGCCAACATGAAATGAGGTCATGAGACGGCCTGCACTAACAGGGTATTGCCAAGGGATAACACAAGAGCGCAGTTTCCTGTACTGCAAATAACAACGGTAAGGAATCTGCGCACAGCACCTAGGTGTAAATTTGTACACCTGTGCTGCGTCTCCTTAAAAAGACTAGTAGTCACGCCTCCACTACTGTTTGACAGTATAATGGGCTAAATAGTGTACGTGTTTAATTCAGCGTGTGCAAGGAGCAAAATTAAATAGAGCAACCTTTGACTTGTGCATCATTAATGCTGTTCAAGGTGTGGCTCTTGTACCTTGCAACACCTGAGGGGGGGGGTTAAAGGTAACCTTTGAAATTGGTTCAACTAGGCTTCGGCCTACACTCTGCTCCTCTACTCCTCCTGCTGACCCTGGGCTCAAACACCGCTAGTTTTTGCCCGGAAATGCTAGCTGCACAGAGAAAAACACCAGCCAATGTGTTAGTGGGGTTCAGCACCGCCAGCTGTTCCCCCGCTGTGTAGCCGGCATCGTGTCCAGCACAAGCCACGCTGGCACAACCGACCAAAAGCTGCCACCAGTGCAGGCTTCGGCCTACACTTTGCTCCTCTCCTCCTCCTCCTGCTGACCCTGGGCTCTAACACCGCTAGTTTTTGCCCGGACATGCAATCTGCACAGAGAAAAACACCAGTCAATGTGTCAGTGGGGTTCAGCAACGCCAGCTGTTCCCCTGCTGTGTAGCTTGCAACGTGACCTGCAAACGCCACGCAGGCACATGAACTGAAATTGAAGGGAGCCTGCCCCCCACCCACAGGTGTTTCTATGTATAACAGCCACCTTGTACAGCAGTACTGCTGCATTTGTACGAGGTGGCTGACTTTTTCTCCTTGCCCACGTGGAACTCAACACGTACAAAATGTGTCTCATTAGAGACCATTACAATGTCCCTGAGGTGTGACTTTCCTTTGTAATGACACGCAGCACCACCCGTGTTAGCGCTGCCCGTCTTTTGACATCATTGGTTAGCTGGCTGCGCCTGTGCATCTCCCCTGCTCGAAACAACGCCCCTCGGTGTCTTATTTTTTTGGACAGCGAGGGTGTGATTGATGGGCATGTGCAGTGCATATGTTTGCCTGTGTTCACTCATCTCCTTCCGCCTTCTTCAGACTGGGTGTCCTCATGGCCTCGGCAGGCGATAAGGGATCAGATGAGGCCGTCCAGTCTGAAGCAGGTGTAAGGACATGTGTGAGCGGCAAACATATTTACTGCACCAGGGCACGAATCCCAGCACCGCAGTGTGATTTTTTAAAAACACACTGTGGGTCTGGGATTCATGTCCATCGCTAACCGCAACGGCCAACATGAAATGAGGTCATAAGACAGGAAGCGCTCACAGCGCATGGCCAAAGGATCACAAGAGCGCAGACTCCTGTACAGCAACTAACAACGCTCAGGAAGCTGCGCCCATGCAAAAAGGTGTTTTCGACACCTGTGCTGCTTTTCTTTAAAAAGACAAGTCACGCCTCCACTACTGTTAAACAGTATAATGGGCTAAATAGTCTACGTGTTGCATTCAGCTTGTGCAAGTAGACAAATTAATAGAGCAACCTTTTACTTGTGCAGCATTAATGCTGCAGAAGGAGTGGCTCTTGTTCTTTGTAACACCTGAGGGGGGGTTAAAGGTAACCTTTGAAATTGGTTCAACTAGGCTTCGGCCTACACTCTGCTCCTCTCCTCCTCCTGCTGACCCTGGGCTCTAACAACGCTAGTTTTTGCCCGGAAATGCTAGCTGCACAGAGAAAAACACCAGCCAATGTGTTAGTGGGGTTCAGCAACGCCAGCTGTTCCCCCGCTGTGTAGCCGGCATCGTGTCCAGCACAAGCCACGCTGGCACAACCGACCAAAAGCTGCCACCAGTGCAGGCTTCGGCCTACACTTTGCTCCTCTCCTCCTCCTCCTGCTGACCCTGGGCTCAAACACCGCTAGTTTTTGCCCGGAAATGCTAGCTGCACAGAGAAAAACACCAGCCAATGTGTTAGTGGGGTTCAGCAACGCCAGCTGTTCCCCCGCTGTGTAGCCGGCATCGTGTCCAGCACAAGCCACGCTGGCACAACCGACCAAAAGCTGCCACCAGTGCAGGCTTCGGCCTACACTTTGCTCCTCTCCTCCTCCTCCTGCTGACCCTGGGCTCAAACACCGCTAGTTTTTGCCCGGAAATGCTAGCTGCACAGAGAAAAACACCAGCCAATGTGTTAGTGGGGTTCAGCACCGCCAGCTGTTCCCCTGCTGTGCAGCTTGCAACGTGACCTGCAAACGCCACGCAGGCACATGAACTGAAATTGAAGGGAGCCTGGCCCCCACCCCCAGGTGTTTCTATGTATAACAGCCACCTTGTACAGCAGTACTGCTGCATTTGTACAAGGTGGCTGATGTTTTCTCCTTGCCCACGTGGAACTCAACACGTACAAAATGTGTCTCTTTGAGACCATTCCACTGTCCCTGAGGTGTGACTTTCCTTTCTAATGATACGCAGCACCCCCCTTGGTAGCGCTTCCCGTCTTCTGACATCATTGGTTGGCTACTTGCGCCTGTTCGTCCGCCCTGCCTGAATAAAATGCTCCTCGTTGTCTTAATTATTTTGACTGCGAGGGTGTGATTGATGGGCACGAGCAGTGCATATCTTCGCCTGTCTTAACTCATCTCCTTCAGCCTTCTTCAGACTGTGCAGCCTCATGGCCGCGGCATGCAAGAAGGGATCAGCAGAGGCCGCCCAGTCTGAAGCAGGTGTAAGGACGTGTGTGAGCGGCCAAAATATTTACTGCTCAAGGCCACGAATACCAGCACCGCAGTGTGGCTTTATGAAAAGACACTGTGGGTCTGGGATTTATGGCCATCGTTAACCGCACCGGCCAACATGAAATGATGTCATAAGATGGGCAGCGCTAAGGCTACGTTCACATTAGCGTTGCGCCGCCCTGCGTCGGCGACGCAACGCGCGACGCATGTTAAAACGCGCGCAAACGCGCGCAAAAACGCGCGCGTTTTGCGACGCGTGCGTCGTTTTTGACAAAAATCGGACGCACAGAAAATGCAACTTGTTGCATTTTCTTGCGTCCGACGCTAGCGTCGGAAACGACGCACGTGGCGAAAAACGCCACCCAAAAAACGCACGCGTCCCCTATGTTAAACATAGGGGCGCGTCGCCGCTGCGTCGCCGCTGCGTCGCCGACGCAACAGCGGCGCAACGCTAATGTGAACGTAGCCTAACAGGGCATTGCCAAGGGATAACACAAGAGCGCAGACTCCTGTACAGCAAATAACAACGCTCAGGAAGCTGCTCCAAGCACCAAGGCGTTATTTTGGACACCTGTGCTGCGTCTCATCAAAAAACCAAGTCACGCATCCACTACAGTTTGACTGTAGAATGGGGTAAATTGTGTATGTCTTTCATTCAGCGTGTGCAAGTAGACAAATTAATAGAGCAACCTTTCACTTGTGCAGCATTAATACTGCACAAGGTGTGTCTCTTGTACTTTGTAACACCTGAGGGGGGGGTTAAAGGTTTCCTTTGAAATTGGTTCAACTAAGCTTCGGCCTACACTCTGCTCCTCTCCTCCTCCTCCTGCTTCAACACGGGCTCTAACATCGCTAGTTTTTGCCCGCAAGTGCTAGCTGCACAGAGAAAAACACACGCCATTGTGTTAGTGGGGTTCAGCAACGCCAGCTGTTCCCCCAGTGTGTAGCCGGCAAAGTGTCCTGCAAACGCAACGCAGACACAAAGCTGCCTCCAGTGCAGGCTTCGGCCTACACTCATCTCCCCCTGCTTACCCTTTGCTCCAACACCGCTAGTTGGGGCTCTAGGAAGACAATCTTTAATAGGCAAGGCAACGCATCCGGGTTCCAGCACCGCCAGCTGGTTCTCGGCAGTGTTCTTGTCACAGGTACTCCCTCGTGCCAAGCCTGGTTTCAGCACCGTCAGCTGTTTCCGGGTTGTGTCAACTTCACTGAGACGCCTATGCTTGCCCCGTCGTGGTGCGGTCGAGTTAGCCAACTCCAGGGTGCCTCCAGTTTAGGAGCTTCCTATGTGGGCTGCGTGAACTGGTAGTCAAGGCTGGTTCTGTAGTGCCAGTAGGCCCAGCTCCCCCTGTAGGACTGTTGGGGTTCGGTAACTGCGGCTGCCTCGCGGCCTAGCTGTTCTCTCCTCTCCTGTGGGCCTTGGGGTCCACCACCTGGTTCCAGCACCGTCAGCTGGTTCCGGGCCGAGCCTTTGGCTTAGGTGCCTCCTCCTGGGTATCCGAGTTCCGCCAACGTCAGGCGGTCCTTGGTAGTGCTTTTAAGCGCGGGCACCTACAGCTTAGTAACCGGGTTCCAGCACCGTCAGCTGGTCCTCGGTCGTGCCATTGGCTCTTGCACACTGGGGCAACGCATCCGGGTTCCAGCACCGCCAGCTGGTTCTCGGCAGTGTTTTTGTCACAGGTACTCCCTCGTGCCAAGCCTGGTTTCAGCACCGTCAGCTGTTTCCGGGTTGTGTCAAGCTCACTGAGACACCTATGCTTGCCTCGTCGTGGTGCGGTCGGGTTAGCCAACTCCAGGGTGCCTCCAGTTTAGGAGCTTCCTATGTGGGCTGCGTGAACTGGTAGTCAAGGCTGGTTCTGTAGTGCCAGTAGGCCCAGCTCCCCCTGTAGGACTGTTGGGGTTCGGTAACTGCGGCTGCCTCGCGGCCTAGCTGTTCTCTCCTCTCCTGTGGACCTTCGGGTCCACCACCTGGTTCCAGCACCGTCAGCTGGTTCCGGGCCGAGCCTTTGGCTTAGGTGCCTCCTCCTGGGTATCCGAGTTCCGCCAACGCCAGGCGGTCCTTGGTAGTGCTTTTAAGCGCGGGCACCTACAGCTTAGTAACCGGGTTCCAGCACCGTCAGCTGGTCCTCGGTCGTGCCATTGGCTCTTGCACACTGGGGCAACGCATCCGGGTTCCAGCACCGCCAGCTGGTTCTCGGCAGTGTTTTTGTCACAGGTACTCCCTCGTGCCAAGCCTGGTTTCAGCACCGTCAGCTGTTTCCGGGTTGTGTCAAGCTCACTGAGACACCTATGCTTGCCTCGTCGTGGTGCGGTCGGGTTAGCCAACTCCAGGGTGCCTCCAGTTTAGGAGCTTCCTATGTGGGCTGCGTGAACTGGTAGTCAAGGCTGGTTCTGTAGTGCCAGTAGGCCCAGCTCCCCCTGTAGGACTGTTGGGGTTCGGTAACTGCGGCTGCCTCGCGGCCTAGCTGTTCTCTCCTCTCCTGTGGGCCTTGGGGTCCACCACCTGGTTCCAGCACCGTCAGCTGGTTCCGGGCCGAGCCTTTGGCTTAGGTGCCTCCTCCTGGGTATCCGAGTTCCGCCAACGCCAGGCGGTCCTTGGTAGTGCTTTTAAGCGCGGGCACCTACAGCTTAGTAACCGGGTTCCAGCACCGTCAGCTGGTCCTCGGTCGTGCCATTGGCTCTTGCACACTGGGGCAACGCATCCGGGTTCCAGCACCGCCAGCTGGTTCTCGGCAGTGTTTTTGTCACAGGTACTCCCTCGTGCCAAGCCTGGTTTCAGCACCGTCAGCTGTTTCCGGGTTGTGTCAAGCTCACTGAGACACCTATGCTTGCCTCGTCGTGGTGCGGTCGGGTTAGCCAACTCCAGGGTGCCTCCAGTTTAGGAGCTTCCTATGTGGGCTGCGTGAACTGGTAGTCAAGGCTGGTTCTGTAGTGCCAGTAGGCCCAGCTCCCCCTGTAGGACTGTTGGGGTTCGGTAACTGCGGCTGCCTCGCGGCCTAGCTGTTCTCTCCTCTCCTGTGGACCTTCGGGTCCACCACCTGGTTCCAGCACCGTCAGCTGGTTCCGGGCCGAGCCTTTGGCTTAGGTGCCTCCTCCTGGGTATCCGAGTTCCGCCAACGCCAGGCGGTCCTTGGTAGTGCTTTTAAGCGCGGGCACCTACAGCTTAGTAACCGGGTTCCAGCACCGTCAGCTGGTCCTCGGTCGTGCCATTGGCTCTTGCACACTGGGGCAACGCATCCGGGTTCCAGCACCGCCAGCTGGTTCTCGGCAGTGTTTTTGTCACAGGTACTCCCTCGTGCCAAGCCTGGTTTCAGCACCGTCAGCTGTTTCCGGGTTGTGTCAAGCTCACTGAGACACCTATGCTTGCCTCGTCGTGGTGCGGTCGGGTTAGCCAACTCCAGGGTGCCTCCAGTTTAGGAGCTTCCTATGTGGGCTGCGTGAACTGGTAGTCAAGGCTGGTTCTGTAGTGCCAGTAGGCCCAGCTCCCCCTGTAGGACTGTTGGGGTTCGGTAACTGCGGCTGCCTCGCGGCCTAGCTGTTCTCTCCTCTCCTGTGGGCCTTGGGGTCCACCACCTGGTTCCAGCACCGTCAGCTGGTTCCGGGCCGAGCCTTTGGCTTAGGTGCCTCCTCCTGGGTATCCGAGTTCCGCCAACGCCAGGCGGTCCTTGGTAGTGCTTTTAAGCGCGGGCACCTACAGCTTAGTAACCGGGTTCCAGCACCGTCAGCTGGTCCTCGGTCGTGCCATTGGCTCTTGCACACTGGGGCAACGCATCCGGGTTCCAGCACCGCCAGCTGGTTCTCGGCAGTGTTTTTGTCACAGGTACTCCCTCGTGCCAAGCCTGGTTTCAGCACCGTCAGCTGTTTCCGGGTTGTGTCAAGCTCACTGAGACACCTATGCTTGCCTCGTCGTGGTGCGGTCGGGTTAGCCAACTCCAGGGTGCCTCCAGTTTAGGAGCTTCCTATGTGGGCTGCGTGAACTGGTAGTCAAGGCTGGTTCTGTAGTGCCAGTAGGCCCAGCTCCCCCTGTAGGACTGTTGGGGTTCGGTAACTGCGGCTGCCTCGCGGCCTAGCTGTTCTCTCCTCTCCTGTGGACCTTCGGGTCCACCACCTGGTTCCAGCACCGTCAGCTGGTTCCGGGCCGAGCCTTTGGCTTAGGTGCCTCCTCCTGGGTATCCGAGTTCCGCCAACGCCAGGCGGTCCTTGGTAGTGCTTTTAAGCGCGGGCACCTACAGCTTAGTAACCGGGTTCCAGCACCGTCAGCTGGTCCTCGGTCGTGCCATTGGCTCTTGCACACTGGGGCAACGCATCCGGGTTCCAGCACCGCCAGCTGGTTCTCGGCAGTGTTTTTGTCACAGGTACTCCCTCGTGCCAAGCCTGGTTTCAGCACCGTCAGCTGTTTCCGGGTTGTGTCAAGCTCACTGAGACACCTATGCTTGCCTCGTCGTGGTGCGGTCGGGTTAGCCAACTCCAGGGTGCCTCCAGTTTAGGAGCTTCCTATGTGGGCTGCGTGAACTGGTAGTCAAGGCTGGTTCTGTAGTGCCAGTAGGCCCAGCTCCCCCTGTAGGACTGTTGGGGTTCGGTAACTGCGGCTGCCTCGCGGCCTAGCTGTTCTCTCCTCTCCTGTGGACCTTCGGGTCCACCACCTGGTTCCAGCACCGTCAGCTGGTTCCGGGCCGAGCCTTTGGCTTAGGTGCCTCCTCCTGGGTATCCGAGTTCCGCCAACGCCAGGCGGTCCTTGGTAGTGCTTTTAAGCGCGGGCACCTACAGCTTAGTAACCGGGTTCCAGCACCGTCAGCTGGTCCTCGGTCGTGCCATTGGCTCTTGCACACTGGGGCAACGCATCCGGGTTCCAGCACCGCCAGCTGGTTCTCGGCAGTGTTTTTGTCACAGGTACTCCCTCGTGCCAAGCCTGGTTTCAGCACCGTCAGCTGTTTCCGGGTTGTGTCAAGCTCACTGAGACACCTATGCTTGCCTCGTCGTGGTGCGGTCGGGTTAGCCAACTCCAGGGTGCCTCCAGTTTAGGAGCTTCCTATGTGGGCTGCGTGAACTGGTAGTCAAGGCTGGTTCTGTAGTGCCAGTAGGCCCAGCTCCCCCTGTAGGACTGTTGGGGTTCGGTAACTGCGGCTGCCTCGCGGCCTAGCTGTTCTCTCCTCTCCTGTGGGCCTTGGGGTCCACCACCTGGTTCCAGCACCGTCAGCTGGTTCCGGGCCGAGCCTTTGGCTTAGGTGCCTCCTCCTGGGTATCCGAGTTCCGCCAACGCCAGGCGGTCCTTGGTAGTGCTTTTAAGCGCGGGCACCTACAGCTTAGTAACCGGGTTCCAGCACCGTCAGCTGGTCCTCGGTCGTGCCATTGGCTCTTGCACACTGGGGCAACGCATCCGGGTTCCAGCACCGCCAGCTGGTTCTCGGCAGTGTTTTTGTCACAGGTACTCCCTCGTGCCAAGCCTGGTTTCAGCACCGTCAGCTGTTTCCGGGTTGTGTCAAGCTCACTGAGACACCTATGCTTGCCTCGTCGTGGTGCGGTCGGGTTAGCCAACTCCAGGGTGCCTCCAGTTTAGGAGCTTCCTATGTGGGCTGCGTGAACTGGTAGTCAAGGCTGGTTCTGTAGTGCCAGTAGGCCCAGCTCCCCCTGTAGGACTGTTGGGGTTCGGTAACTGCGGCTGCCTCGCGGCCTAGCTGTTCTCTCCTCTCCTGTGGACCTTCGGGTCCACCACCTGGTTCCAGCACCGTCAGCTGGTTCCGGGCCGAGCCTTTGGCTTAGGTGCCTCCTCCTGGGTATCCGAGTTCCGCCAACGCCAGGCGGTCCTTGGTAGTGCTTTTAAGCGCGGGCACCTACAGCTTAGTAACCGGGTTCCAGCACCGTCAGCTGGTCCTCGGTCGTGCCATTGGCTCTTGCACACTGGGGCAACGCATCCGGGTTCCAGCACCGCCAGCTGGTTCTCGGCAGTGTTTTTGTCACAGGTACTCCCTCGTGCCAAGCCTGGTTTCAGCACCGTCAGCTGTTTCCGGGTTGTGTCAAGCTCACTGAGACACCTATGCTTGCCTCGTCGTGGTGCGGTCGGGTTAGCCAACTCCAGGGTGCCTCCAGTTTAGGAGCTTCCTATGTGGGCTGCGTGAACTGGTAGTCAAGGCTGGTTCTGTAGTGCCAGTAGGCCCAGCTCCCCCTGTAGGACTGTTGGGGTTCGGTAACTGCGGCTGCCTCGCGGCCTAGCTGTTCTCTCCTCTCCTGTGGACCTTCGGGTCCACCACCTGGTTCCAGCACCGTCAGCTGGTTCCGGGCCGAGCCTTTGGCTTAGGTGCCTCCTCCTGGGTATCCGAGTTCCGCCAACGCCAGGCGGTCCTTGGTAGTGCTTTTAAGCGCGGGCACCTACAGCTTAGTAACCGGGTTCCAGCACCGTCAGCTGGTCCTCGGTCGTGCCATTGGCTCTTGCACACTGGGGCAACGCATCCGGGTTCCAGCACCGCCAGCTGGTTCTCGGCAGTGTTTTTGTCACAGGTACTCCCTCGTGCCAAGCCTGGTTTCAGCACCGTCAGCTGTTTCCGGGTTGTGTCAAGCTCACTCAGACACCTATGCTTGCCTCGTCGTGGTGCGGTCGGGTTAGCCAACTCCAGGGTGCCTCCAGTTTAGGAGCTTCCTATGTGGGCTGCGTGAACTGGTAGTCAAGGCTGGTTCTGTAGTGCCAGTAGGCCCAGCTCCCCCTGTAGGACTGTTGGGGTTCGGTAACTGCGGCTGCCTCGCGGCCTAGCTGTTCTCTCCTCTCCTGTGGACCTTCGGGTCCACCACCTGGTTCCAGCACCGTCAGCTGGTTCCGGGCCGAGCCTTTGGCTTAGGTGCCTCCTCCTGGGTATCCGAGTTCCGCCAACGCCAGGCGGTCCTTGGTAGTGCTTTTAAGCGCGGGCACCTACAGCTTAGTAACCGGGTTCCAGCACCGTCAGCTGGTCCTCGGTCGTGCCATTGGCTCTTGCACACTGGGGCAACGCATCCGGGTTCCAGCACCGCCAGCTGGTTCTCGGCAGTGTTTTTGTCACAGGTACTCCCTCGTGCCAAGCCTGGTTTCAGCACCGTCAGCTGTTTCCGGGTTGTGTCAAGCTCACTCAGACACCTATGCTTGCCTCGTCGTGGTGCGGTCGGGTTAGCCAACTCCAGGGTGCCTCCAGTTTAGGAGCTTCCTATGTGGGCTGCGTGAACTGGTAGTCAAGGCTGGTTCTGTAGTGCCAGTAGGCCCAGCTCCCCCTGTAGGACTGTTGGGGTTCGGTAACTGCGGCTGCCTCGCGGCCTAGCTGTTCTCTCCTCTCCTGTGGACCTTCGGGTCCACCACCTGGTTCCAGCACCGTCAGCTGGTTCCGGGCCGAGCCTTTGGCTTAGGTGCCTCCTCCTGGGTATCCGAGTTCCGCCAACGCCAGGCGGTCCTTGGTAGTGCTTTTAAGCGCGGGCACCTACAGCTTAGTAACCGGGTTCCAGCACCGTCAGCTGGTCCTCGGTCGTGCCATTGGCTCTTGCACACTGGGGCAACGCATCCGGGTTCCAGCACCGCCAGCTGGTTCTCGGCAGTGTTTTTGTCACAGGTACTCCCTCGTGCCAAGCCTGGTTTCAGCACCGTCAGCTGTTTCCGGGTTGTGTCAAGCTCACTGAGACACCTATGCTTGCCTCGTCGTGGTGCGGTCGGGTTAGCCAACTCCAGGGTGCCTCCAGTTTAGGAGCTTCCTATGTGGGCTGCGTGAACTGGTAGTCAAGGCTGGTTCTGTAGTGCCAGTAGGCCCAGCTCCCCCTGTAGGACTGTTGGGGTTCGGTAACTGCGGCTGCCTCGCGGCCTAGCTGTTCTCTCCTCTCCTGTGGACCTTCGGGTCCACCACCTGGTTCCAGCACCGTCAGCTGGTTCCGGGCCGAGCCTTTGGCTTAGGTGCCTCCTCCTGGGTATCCGAGTTCCGCCAACGCCAGGCGGTCCTTGGTAGTGCTTTTAAGCGCGGGCACCTACAGCTTAGTAACCGGGTTCCAGCACCGTCAGCTGGTCCTCGGTCGTGCCATTGGCTCTTGCACACTGGGGCAACGCATCCGGGTTCCAGCACCGCCAGCTGGTTCTCGGCAGTGTTCTTGTCACAGGTACTCCCTCGTGCCAAGCCTGGTTTCAGCACCGTCAGCTGTTTCCGGGTTGTGTCAACTTCACTGAGACGCCTATGCTTGCCCCGTCGTGGTGCGGTCGAGTTAGCCAACTCCAGGGTGCCTCCAGTTTAGGAGCTTCCTATGTGGGCTGCGTGAACTGGTAGTCAAGGCTGGTTATGTAGTGCCAGTAGGCCCAGCTCCCCCTGTAGGACTGTTGGGGTTCGGTAACTGCGGCTGCCTCGCGGCCTAGCTGTTCTCTCCTCTCCTGTGGGCCTTCGGGTCCACCACCTGGTTCCAGCACCGTCAGCTGGTTCTCGGCAGTGTCTTTTGCTCTTGTACCTTCTGCTCCCCATCCTGGTTCCAGTACCGTCAGCTGGTTCCGGGCAGAGCCTTTGGCTTAGGTGCCTCCTTCTGGGTATCCAAGTTCCACCAACGTCAGGTGGTCCTTGGTAGTGCTTTCAGGCACGGGTACCTCCTGCTTAGTAACCGGGTTCCAGTAACGTCAGCTGGTCCTCGGTAGTTCCATTGGCTCTTGGACCTTCGGCTACCCATCCGGGTTCCAGTACCGTCAGCTGGTTCTCGGCAGTGTCTTTTGCTCTTGTACCTTCTGCTCCCCATCCTGGTTCCAGTAACGTCAGCTGGTTCCGGGCAGAGCCTTTGGCTTAGGTGCCTCCTTCTGGGTATCCGAGTTCCGTCAACGTCAGGCGGTCCTTGGTAGTGCTTTTTAGCACGGGTACCTCCTGCTTAGTAACCGGGTTCCAGTAACGTCAGCTGGTCCTCGGTAGTTCCATAGGCTCTTGAACCTTCGGGTAGCCATCCGAGTTCCAGTTCCATCAGCTGGTTCTTGGCATTTTCTCAGCCTTCTTGTACCTTCTGCTACATTTCCAAGTTGAAGACCCTAACGTCGACGACCCGGAAGACCACCACGATGACGACGACACGGAAGACCACCCCGATGACGACGACGACGACGGCGGAGATGACGACACTGGAGACGACGACCCTGGAGACGACAACATGGAAGACCGAGAAGCAGAAGAACAAGAGGCTGCAGAACAAAGAGCAGAAGAACATTAAGCATAAGACTTAATATCAGAGCAAAAGATATTATCTAAATTATATGCAGAAGAAGACTAAGCAGTGTATGGGGGTGAGTCCGTTCCTCCTCGTGGTGCCCCTGGATAAAGCCTGATGCTGCAGGCCAAACTGAACGCGGACAAATGTAACTTTTGTGACTGGCAGAACGGAAGGTGTAATCTTCAAACTTTTATAGATAACAACTACGGGAATGCCTGTCACAAATGAGAATATGATGAAGAAGTAGAATAGGAAGAATAATAACAGTGGAATAAAAAGAATATGTAGAATAAGAAGAATAATAATAGTTGAATAAAATGAATATGAAGAATGTAATAAAAAAAAAAAAATAGGTAGAAGATGAAGAAGAAGATGAATAAGGTGAAGAAGTTGATGTCAAAGATGCTGATGATGATGAAGATGAAAGTGTGGGAAAAGAAAAAAAAAAAGAAAAAAAAGAAGGGGAAGGGCGTGGAATAGTGAAACATCAATATCTGACAAAATAAAAAAAAAATTTACATAGTCAATATCTTTGTCACTCCGAACGTCTTAAAAAAAAACAAAAAACATGCTATTCTATTTGATTGGGATAAACCTCTATGACTTTAATGTCTCCGCCACCTCCCCAAATACATCCGGCATTATTCTTAGTTGTTTTCCTTCATGTAGAATGAACCTACAAGGAAAGAAAGGGTTTATTTTAATTCCGATATTTTGGTCCCATTGACTTGCATTGGGATCGGGTATCGGTATCGGCGATATCCGATATTTTTTGAATATCGGCCGATCCAAACCGATACCGATACTTTCCGATATCGGAAGGTATCGCTCAACACTAGTTATAAGTATAACAGGCTGTGCTGAAGGCGTCCCGGCTCTCACTGCTGCCACCCTGTGGTTATAAGTATAACAGGCAGTGTTGAATGTGTCCCGGCTCTCACTGCTGCCACCCTGTGGTTATAAGTATAACGGGCTGTGCAGAAGATGTCCCGGCGCTCACTGCTGCCACCCTGTGGTTATAAGTATAACAGGCTGTGCTGAAGATGTCCCGGCGCTCACTGCTGCCACCCTGTGGTTATAAGTATAACGGGCTGTGCTGAATGTGTCCCGGCGCTCACTGCTGCCACCGTGTGGTTATTAGTATAACAGGCTGTGCTGAAGGCGTCCCGGCGCTCACTGCTGCCACCCTGTGGTTATTAGTATAACAGGCTGTGCTGAAGATGTCCCGGCGCTCACTGCTGCCACCCTGTGGTTATAAGTATAACGGGCTGTGCTGAATGTGTCCCGGTGCTCACTGCTGCCACCCTGTGGTTATAAGTATAACGGGCTGTGCTGAAGACGTCCCGGCGCTCACTGCTGCCACCCTGTGGTTATAAGTATAACGGGCTGTGCTGAAGGTGTCCCGGCGCTCACTGCTGCCACCCTGTGGTTATAAGTATAACGGGCTGTGCTGAAGGTGTCCCGGCGCTCACTGCTGCCACCCTGTGGTTATAAGTATAACGGGCTGTGCTGAAGACGTCCCGGTGCTCACTGCTGCCACCCTGTGGTTATAAGTATAACAGGCTGTGCTGAAGATGTCCCGACTCTCAGTGCTGCCACCCTGTGGTTATAAGTATAACAGGCTGTGCTGAAGACGTCCCGGCGCTCACTGCTGCCACCCTGTGGTTATAAGTATAACAGGCTGTGCTGAAGGTGTCCCGGTGCTCACTGCTGCCGTCCTGTGGTTATAAGTATAACAGGCTGTGCTGAAGGTGTCCCGGTGCTCACTGCTGCCACCCTGTGGTTATAAGTATAACAGGCTGTGCTGAAGGTGTCCCGGTGCTCACTGCTGCCGTCCTGTGGTTATAAGTATAACAGGCTGTGCTGAATGTGTCCCGACTCTCACTGCTGCCACCCTGTGGTTATAAGTATAACGGGCTGTGCTGAAGATGTCCCGACTCTCACTGCTGCCATCCTGTGGTTATAAGTATAACAGGCTGTGCTGAAGATGTCCCGGCGCTCACTGCTGCCACCCTGTGGTTATAAGTATAACAGGCTGTGCTGAAGACGTCCCGGTGCTCACTGCTGCCACCCTGTGGTTATAAGTATAACGGGCTGTGCTGAAGACGTCCCGGTGCTCACTGCTGCCACCCTGTGGTTATAAGTATAACAGGCTGTGCTGAAGATGTCCCGACTCTCAGTGCTGCCACCCTGTGGTTATAAGTATAACAGGCAGTGCTGAAGACGTCCCGGCGCTCACTGCTGCCATCCTGTGGTTATAAGTATAACAGGCTGTGCTGAAGGTGTCCCGGTGCTCACTGCTGCCGTCCTGTGGTTATAAGTATAACAGGCTGTGCTGAATGTGTCCCGACTCTCACTGCTGCCACCCTGTGGTTATAAGTATAACGGGCTGTGCAGAAGACGTCCCGGCGCTCACTGCTGCCACCCTGTGGTTATAAGTATAACGGGCTGTGCAGAAGATGTCCCGGCGCTCACTGCTGCCACCCTGTGGTTATAAGTATAACAGGCTGTGCTGAAGATGTCCCGACTCTCACTGCTGCCTCCCTGTGGTTATAAGTATAACAGGCTGTGCAGAAGACGTCCCGGCGCTCACTGCTGCCACCCTGTGGTTATAAGTATAACGGGCTGTGCTGAATGTGTCCCGGTGCTCACTGCTGCCACCCTGTGGTTATAAGTATAACGGGCTGTGCTGAAGACGTCCCGGCGCTCACTGCTGCCACCCTGTGGTTATAAGTATAACGGGCTGTGCTGAAGGTGTCCCGGCGCTCACTGCTGCCACCCTGTGGTTATAAGTATAACGGGCTGTGCTGAAGGTGTCCCGGCGCTCACTGCTGCCACCCTGTGGTTATAAGTATAACGGGCTGTGCTGAAGACGTCCCGGCGCTCACTGCTGCCACCCTGTGGTTATAAGTATAACGGGCTGTGCTGAAGGTGTCCCGGCGCTCACTGCTGCCACCCTGTGGTTATAAGTATAACGGGCTGTGCTGAAGACGTCCCGGTGCTCACTGCTGCCACCCTGTGGTTATAAGTATAACAGGCTGTGCTGAAGATGTCCCGACTCTCAGTGCTGCCACCCTGTGGTTATAAGTATAACAGGCAGTGCTGAAGACGTCCCGGCGCTCACTGCTGCCATCCTGTGGTTATAAGTATAACAGGCTGTGCTGAATGTGTCCCGACTCTCACTGCTGCCACCCTGTGGTTATAAGTATAACGGGCTGTGCTGAAGATGTCCCGACTCTCACTGCTGCCATCCTGTGGTTATAAGTATAACAGGCTGTGCTGAATGTGTCCCGGCGCTCACTGCTGCCACCCTGTGGTTATAAGTATAACAGGCTGTGCTGAAGACGTCCCGGTGCTCACTGCTGCAACCCTGTGGTTATAAGTATAACGGGCTGTGCTGACGGTGTCCCGGTGCTCACTGCTGCCACCCTGTGGTTATAAGTATAACGGGCTGTGCTGAAGATGTCCCGGCTCTCACTGCTGCCACCCTGTGGTTATAAGTATAACAGGCTGTGCTGAAGATGTCCCGACTCTCACTGCTGCCACCCTGTGGTTATAAGTATAACAGGCTGTGCTGAAGATGTCCCGACTCTCACTGCTGCCACCCTGTGGTTATAAGTATAACAGGCTGTGTTGAAGGTGTCCCGGCTCTCACTGCTGCCACCCTGTGGTTATAAGTATAACAGGCTGTGCTGAAGATGTCCCGACTCTCACTGCTGCCACCCTGTGGTTATAAGTATAACAGGCTGTGCTGAAGATGTCCCGGCTCTCACTGCTGCCACCCTGTGGTTATAAGTATAACAGGCTGTGCTGAAGATGTCCCGACTCTCAGTGCTGCCACCCTGTGGTTATAAGTATAACAGGCTGTGCTGAATGTGTCCCGGCTCTCACTGCTGCCACCCTGTGGTTATAAGTATAACGGGCTGTGCTGAAGACGTCCCGGTGCTCACTGCTGCCACCCTGTGGTTATAAGTATAACAGGCTGTGCTGAAGATGTCCCGACTCTCACTGCTGCCACCCTGTGGTTATAAGTATAACAGGCTGTGCTGAAGACGTCCCGGTGCTCACTGCTGCCACCCTGTGGTTATAAGTATAACGGGATGTGCTGAATGTGTCCCGGTGCTCACTGCTGCCACCCTGTGGTTATAAGTATAACAGGCTGTGCTGAATGTGTCCCGGTGCTCACTGCTGCCACCCTGTGGTTATAAGTGCTGCCATCCTGTGGTTATAAGTATAACAGGCAGTGCTGAAGACGTCCCGGCGCTCACTGCTGCCACCCTGTGGTTATAAGTATAACAGGCTGTGCTGAAGACGTCCCGGTGCTCACTGCTGCCACCCTGTGGTTATAAGTATAACAGGCTGTGCTGAATGTGTCCCGGTGCTCACTGCTGCCACCCTGTGGTTATAAGTATAACGGGCTGTGCTGACGGTGTCCCGGTGCTCACTGCTGCCACCCTGTGGTTATAAGTATAACAGGCTGTGCTGAATGTGTCCCGGTGCTCACTGCTGCCACCCTGTGGTTATAAGTATAACGGGCTGTGCTGACGGTGTCCCGGTGCTCACTGCTGCCACCCTGTGGTTATAAGTATAACGGGCTGTGCTGACGGTGTCCCGGTGCTCACTGCTGCCACCCTGTGGTTATAAGTATAACGGGCTGTGCTGACGGTGTCCCGGTGCTCACTGCTGCCACCCTGTGGTTATAAGTATAACGGGCTGTGCTGACGGTGTCCCGGTGCTCACTGCTGCCACCCTGTGGTTATAAGTATAACAAGCTGTGCTGAAAGTGTCCCGGCTCTCACTGCTGCCACCCTGTGGTGATAAATATAACAGGCTGTGGTGAAGACGTCGCGGCGCTCACTGCTGCCACCCAGTGGTGAGAAGCAGAACAGGCTGTGCGGAAGATGTCCGGGGTTCACTGCTGCCACCTTGTGGTTAGATAGAAACGGAACAGGCTGTATTGAAAACATCTGGGGTTCACTGCTGCCACCCTGTGGTTAGAAACAGAATAGGTTTTGCTGAAGACGTCCGGGGTTCACTGCTGCCACCCTCTGGTTAGAAACGGAGCAGGCTGTTCTGAAGACGTCCTGGGGTCATTTTCTTTGTAAAATAAGAGTTTTTACATCTATATTGAGCTATTCCTTTTATGTTGTTTTTTTCATGTCTGGTTGTGGGTATAAAATACATGGTGGGAGCGCCCCTTAGTGGAGGCTTCAGAAAGTCAGAATTGTATCGTTTAACCCCTTCATTACTGGGCCTTTTTTTTTTTCTTTTCTTCATTTTTGTGCTTTTATTTTTTCCTCTCTTTCTTCCAAGAGTCATAACTTTTTATTTTTCCGACTCCATAGCTCTATATGAGGTTTAGGTTTTTTTTTCAGGATTAATTGTAGCTCCAAATGACACCATTAATTTTATCAAATAATAATTAACTGAAAATTAGTTAAAAAAATGTGATTTTGCTTTTACAGTATTCACTTTATGGTAAAAATGAGCTGGTCACTTTCTTCTATAAGTTGGTACATTTATGGCGATACTAAATTCATGTTTTAGAGGTCTGTTTTAATTTTTTTTTTTTAAATAAAAAAAGATATTGCAAATATGCCAGCCGCTGCCATAAATATATATTTGAGGTCAACACAATTATATCAGGAGATATTTTTTGTGATACCAGCTGTAGTTTTTATCAGCACTGTTTTAGGGTCCATACTGTTTCTGGTCTCCTTTTAATTTATTGCTTTTTTTGGGGGGGGGGGAATCACCATTGCAATCTATTTTTATGGTTCGATGCTCACTGTATGGGATAAATATTAACAATAATAGTTTATTAGTTCAGGCAAAGACTTACGCAGAAATACTTACGTTTTGTTTTTTTCTGACTATTTACAATTGGGGAGAAGGGCGGTGATTTAAACGTTTATACATTTTTTACAAATATTATTGATGGTTTCTACATGTAATTAGTCCTTTTATGGGATATGATCCTGTGATCACTTATTCAATACATATAAAGCAGGGGCGGACATATCATGGTGCAAACTGTGAAGCCGCACAGGGGCCCAAGAGGTAATGGGGCCCAACTCCACCTCAAAAACGTGGAATTGTTCCTTATGATGAGCTACTGGACTACAAAGGGCCCTTTTTACTGTTCTTGCTCAGGGGCCCTTTTCTGTCTGTGTCCGCCAATAATGTAAAGTATCGGTAAACTGACGATCTCCTATGAAGCTCAGCCGCAGATATGGGGGTCTTCAGTGGGCCTCCAGCTACCATGATAACCCATCAGCATCCGATCATTCCTTCACAGCAAGAAGGGGGCAATGGGCATCTGAATCGACCCCCCACCTTCCCTCCTGCTTTCTTAACCTCAATCTTAATTTACAGTAGTATCTAAGAGGTTAAACTACTGCGATCAAAGCTAAATCAACCACAATAATTATTCTCGGGGGCCGGCTGTGAGCCATCGCCATATAGCGAGTCCACACTTCCATACGTGGATGGAGAGCATCACGAGAGGGTCAATCAAGCCATTTATTTCAGGGGGATTTTCCACTTTTCTTTGCCTGTATAAGTCCGTGCTCACACAACACTTTCCCAATGGAGTTTTTTTTTTCGCCCACAATTTTCTAAAACTGCGCTAAAATCAACACAATTTTACTGCTTTCTTCAAAGTCGCAGCAATAAAAACTCCTCGCGAGAACAAGGCCTAATAATAAATAAATAATAACATTCTGTGTTTGAGTCTTTTCCACGGATAGCAGACAAAATCGCGCAACACACTGTAGTATTTCGTGAGGACACCATGACAAACCCAGACAGACCCCATTATAGTCAATGAGGTCCATCCGTTGCTGCGGGGGCCTGGCGCTTCTATGGTACATTGGAATTAGGAAAGAAAGGCGTGAAAAGAGCAATGGACATGTTAAACAAGTTGGTGTGAAAGGGTTAATAACTATGGCCTTCTAAGATCTGGGCTGATGAAGCTGGGGGGAGTTGTGGCGCTAGCGGCAAGTGGACAGGTGTCGGGATCTCGCCACGCCTGGCCGCATCCATAATTGTTCCACACACCAGATTTGTTTCCCACCATGTAAGGAATGGGACCATTAAGATGTGGAAAGTACCTAAGTCTTTGACATTTTGGGTTTTGCGATATTGTCATCTCATGTATCACGAGGCGTTGTCCATGCCATGACCACAGGATCATCAATCTTCATTCCCGCTGACAGGTTAGACGCTGGTGAAGCGATGATTACGGGGCAGATGGAGCGGCACTGCCGAAACCCATTTTATCCTTGTAATTAAGCATGTGGCGGCTCAGCAAGGTGGCACTTTATCAATTTTATAGAAAATGTAAATCTTCAACGAAACAGGATTTCAGTTTTGGCCAAATGTTTGGATCCTGCAGTACAAACCCCAATATTTTTCAGTGTTCGGTGACTGTGAAACTGGGCGATGGCATAATAAAGAGACAATTGTGCCCCCTTACACTACTTTGAGAGACATTTGGATATGTGTTGCCCGTTGGCGCAGGTTAAAGAGCCTGGAGATCCACTGTTATGACCCCTTCATAGTTTAGCCTCCATTGTGATAAAGTTGCCATCATGGTTGATCTAGTTTTGGGGGGACATCCCTGCCAGTCCATCTTACAAGATCATCCGTGATGACCCAGTGATTCATTGAAAATAATTTAAATTGATGTTTTATTCACCACCCCTAGAGATCTAGTGGTCACTACTGGTGATCAATTAGTTGGGTGATCTTCCCCGAAGGACAGCGTCATTGTGCGAGATCTTCAAGTCCAGTAATTTACTGAAACGTCAGCGATTATTATTTCGGTTTATTCACAATCCCTAAAGATCTAGTGGTCATTCCTGGTGATCATTCCTGGTTTGGTGATCAACAATGATGGTTCGTGGCCACGTCAGGAGATGGGATTTGTGAAGGTGGCAAATAGTCAACTCATCATAGATAAATACGGTCAACAAATTTATATTAAAATGTCTTCAACGCTTTATTCCAAATTGTTTAAAGTAGGTAAAGCAAACTGATAAGAAATCCGTACGACCAACGCGTTTCCAGCATCACCCTGATGATCTACTGACCATCATGTCCTTGACAAACTGTAAAAAGTTTTGTTCTTGTCCACCCAAAGACCAAGCATTCATAGTGGTTCAGTTGCCATTCCGGGTGATCTAGTGACCTTCCCTGGTGGTCTCCTGGTTTGGTGAGAGAGAAGGGCCTCCTGTGAAGTCCAATGATCATCTCAGATCACAGTTTAGTGACCTTCCCTGCAGATATTGTCATCTTTGATTCCTGGTTTATTGGCAGTCACTAGTAATCCGGTGGTCATCCTATAATTCCCTGATTCCAAGGGCAAAATATAAACAAATATAAGATATAACCTACAGCAACCGCACGGCTCCACAAAGCAATGGATGTAGAGTCACATGCATAATGAAGATGAAAAAAAACATGGCCTCCTTCTTCTCCATACAGCGCTACCTCTGTCCATAGAGGGAGTCTGGTATTGGAGCTCAGCTTCATAGAACTGAATAGGGTTAGGTTGCAATACCACAAACAACCTGTGGACTATTGTGGCGCTCTATGTGAACGTGAACATGGGTTTTATTCTGGGAAAACCCTTGGTGACAACCTATGTGACAGCTAATGGTGGTCATATTAGTTGTCATCCAGGTTTCCATCAAGGAAATAGAACTTAGAAATGGTTGGACACAATCTTCAGAGGATGAATATTTACCAGGAATTTATAATTTTAGAGTGAACTTCACTTGCCATAAATATCTATATATTCTGTGACCTAAATGCCGCTGGTCTCCTGAATCCGGCGGTGTTTTTCTTTTGCTCCTGCGACTCTCTATTCCTGAGATACAGCCCCTTTCTTTTTTTACATAAATCTGGTCATTTTATCCAAGTGGCTGTCCATCAAAATTTATCTGTGGGCGTGTTCTAGGGGACCACACCCACTTGGTCAACAAGACTAAATTTATACACAAGGAAAAACAGGCCATATCTCAGGAACGGAGAGGCGCAGGAAGAAACGGAAAACAACGCCGGATTCAGGAGAACAGCGGCATTTACACCAGGGGGAAGAAAAAAAATTACATGTTTATGGGACGTGACAGGTCCTCGTTAAAGGGGCTAACCATCAGTACTGTAAGCGCCAGATATGGTGAGGAAGTAGTTAAGAAAATCTCCTGGTTTGTTTTCCTGGGAATGAGGATAATGAGAGTGTCGGTTACAGGGGCCATCTGTGATGTATCCGCCCTCCCCGAACAATACACCAACAATCAGACGTGTCACCAGCTTGGGGACATCTTCTCTCCCAGAGTGGCCACCGCCATCCTGCACAGGCTGCTGTTGTTTTCTTCTGTAGACGGGTGTAATTGTAGCCTGCGCCCGCTCTCCTGATTAATAGGCATCGCCTTGGAGGTAATTAAATAGTCACAAAGACTAGGAGACAGGTGCGCAGGAGTGGAGGCGTTTTTGGGAAAATCTCACAAACCTGCAAGTCAATAGGATAGTTGGGTTTTAGGAAAGCCGGGGAGGACCAATATGGCGGCCATTGCAGCCCCTATAAGTGGTCCCTATATTATTGAACATCACGTCCCTTTACTCCAGCACCATTCTCCGCTGTGATCGTTTGGCACAGTTACCGCCAAGATAGTAAAACGGAAATATCTGTGACAGTTTGATGGTATCTGTGCTCCGCACTATGGTCTGAAGTCCAACAGACGGCCTGCGACGCGATAGCTTTCATCAGATACAGGGGTGCTTATGAATAATTGCACTCCAGCAGCGGTCTCCAACAGGGGGATGGAGAACTACAACACCCAGCATGCTTAGGAGCTGATGTTTTGCAATAGCTGGAGGTTGGAGTGAAGAGCCGCAGAGTCCGTGAAGTGGCTGATACCGCGTCACCTTGTAATGACAACGTCCCCCACTAGGTGGCGACATTCACTTACATAATATTCCCTAGTTATGATTGGCTGATTCACGTCATCAGCTTCGGTTATGGGGAAATTGATGTACAGTGGGGGAAAAATAGTATTTAGTCAGCCAGTAATTGTGCAAGTTTTCTCACTTATAAAGATGAGAGGCGTCTGTAATTGACATCATAGGTAGACCACAACTATGAGTGTCAAAGTGAGAAAACAAATCCTGAAAATCACCATGTATGATTTGGGAAGATTTATTTTGCAAATTATGGTGGAAAATAAGTATTTGGTCACCTAAAAACATGCAAGATTTCTGGCTCTCACAGACCTGTAACTTCTTCTTTAAGAGGCTCCTCTGTCCTCCACTCATTATCTGTAGTAATGGCTCCTGTTTGACCTTGGTATCAGTATAAAAGAGACTCCAAACTCCACTATGGTGAAGACCAAAGAGTGATCAAAGGACACCAGAAACAAAATTGTAGCCCTGCACCAGGCTGGGAACACTGAATCTGCAATAGGCAAGCAGCTTGGCGTGATGAAATCAACTGTGGGAGCAATAATAAGAAAATGGAAGACATATAAGACCACTGATAATCTCCCTCCATCTGGGGCTCCACGCAAGATCTCACCCCGTGGTGTCAGAATGATCACAAGAACGGTGAGCAAAAATCCCAGAACCACACGGGGGGACCTAGTGAATGAACTGCAGAGAGCTGGGACCAATGTAACAAGGCCTACCATAAGTAACACACTACGCCACCATGGACTCAGATCCTGCAGTGCGAGACGTGTCCCACTGCTTAAGCCAGTACATGTCTGGGCCCATCTGAAGTTTGCTAGAGAGCATTTAGATTATCCAGGAGAGTATTGGGAGAATGTCATATGGTCTGATGAAACCAAAGTAGAATTGTTTGGTAGGAACAACACTCGTCGTGTTTGGAGGAGACTGAATGCTGAGTTGCATCCAAAGAACACCATACCTACTGTGAAGCATGGGGGTGGCAACATCATGCTTTGGGGCTGTTTTTCTGCAAAGGGAGCAGGATGACTGATCCATGTACATGAAAGAATGAATGGGGCCATGTATCGTGAGATTTTGAGTGCAAGCCTCAATCCATCAGCAACGACATTGAAGATGAAACGTGGATGGTTTTTCAGCATGATAATGATCCCAAGCACACCGCCAGGGCAATGAAGGAGTGGCTTCGTAAGAAGCATATGAAGGTCCTGGAGGGGCCTAGCCAGTCTCCTGAAATCAACCCCATAGAAAACCTTTGGAGCCAGCTGAAAGATGGGAGAACTTGCACAATTGGTCGCTGACTAAATACTTTGTTCCCCACTGTAAATGCTATGACTGTATTAGATCATAATAGATAACTAGAGTATAATGAGACAATCCTTTAATAGATAATGCTAATAAGTCATCCTTGTGTCAAAAACTTTACTCCACTTTTGGGATACAGATTCACAGTTTTTCTTTAATAAGTGGCGTTTTGTGACATTTGCATTTCTCCGATTAATATAAAACAACAAAAGAAACAACCTTAGAAATGGTCCTGATTAAAAAAAAAAAAAATCTCCCCCCTCGTTTTTTGTATACAGCTACAATGCAGAGTAATGCGTTATCATAGTTACAGTGCTGGGTGTAATGTGAAGCATTCGCACATCCTGCGGTCATACAGTAAGCCTCGTGTCGGCGTTTCCTAATGTAATTGTTGTGACTGAAGTGCAGGACAACAAAAGTTACATCAGCGTCGGACTCCAGGTTACATCATGCTTCCAGGCTAGAGAAGCTGACCCCTTGATACTGTGTTTGTCCTCTGCCTGTGTACTCTGCTCCTGTGACTTCCCTTTCCTGCCTTCTCACTTTGTCTTAGTGTTCGCTCCCTGTTCTTGGACCCCTTGGTATGTGACCCGGCTTGGCTTCTGACCTGTTTTACTGTTCCACCTCTCGGTTATATCTGCTCCTATCTGGCTCTGACTTCTGGCTTGTATTTCACATGTATTGCTCTGACCTCTGATACTTTTTGTCCTGACGGTTTCTGACTCGGCTCGTCTGACCACTCTTTCGCCACTCGGTGGTGCTTGTGCTGCTGCTCAGTGGTGTTACGCTGTGTGTGCACCCTCTCTTCCTTCACCAGCATCCCCTGGTGGAGGTTGCGCTATACTGCACTGCAGCAGCATTACACTGACACTGTTTATGGAGACATCACTCGCTAGCTCCGACAATGGGGGCACTCTCTACCTGGCACAGTTTATGAGGCCACACTCTACCTGATGCTGTTTATGGAGACATTACTCGCTGGCTCCGATTATGGGGACACTCTCTAGCTGGCTCTGATTATGGGGGCACTCTAGCTGGCATTCCTTATCTGGACACTATTTATGACAACACCGTCTTGTTCTGTAGGTGGGCACGCTCTTTTTGGCACGGATTATGGGGGAACTCTCTAGCTGGCATTCTTTATGTGAACACTATGTATGACAACACTGTCTTGTACTGTAGTTGGGCACTCTCTGCCTGGCTCTGATTATGGGGGCACTCTCTAGCTGGCATTCTTTATGTGGGCACTATTTATGTCTTGTTCTGTAGGTGGGCACTCTCTTTCTGGCTCTGATTATGGGGGCACTCTCTGGCACTGATTATGTGGGCACTCTCTTTCTGGCACTGTTTATGGGGACACTTTGAATGGTACGGAGACACTTTTCGCTGGCACTGCTTATAGGGACACTGGTTAGCATCATTCATGGTCACTCTTAGAGGCCACGCTGCCGGAGCTTTGCTGCAAAACTACAGATCCCCCCAGGATGTGAGGACATGCTGGGGGTTGTAGTTCTCTTTGGGGAGAGTGACATGCACTGCATCACTGATGTGAGAATGGCACGGGGATTGTAATTCCGCCATTATACCGCCAGTCTGCAGAGTCCTCACCCACTTCTACAAGTCATTCCAACTTTCCTGCCTTGAAAGAAAAAGTGATTTTTTTTTGTGTCACCACAGAGTAAAAGGGGAAGTAGACATGAGCGTGATTGGACGATGATAAATTTGTAGAGGGCAGGAGGGGTGGGAGGAGGGGTGTGGGTGACAGGCAATATATAGACACAATGCGTCCCAACAGGTATCAGACGGAGCCCCGGACGGGTGAGTAGAGATTATCGTTTTTTTTCCTTTATTGCACAACGCATTTAACCCTTCCACGCCCGGCCATGTGCAGCGTTGTAACCGCTGCAAACTAACGCTGACTTTACCTGCCCGTTATTGGCAGATCGGTTCAGTTTAGGAATTGATTGCTGCGTTTTGCCATTTTTAGGCCGGGTTCATAAATTGGCGTCAGAGTCCAATGTGGTGTACAACGTGCAAACATTGCACATAGAGTGAATTCCAATATCAGGGGTCAATGGGTGTAAATATGCAGCAAAAGTGCCCCAGAAATGTCTGGCGGGGATTGGTCCTTACCTTGCAAAATAAATGCCCACCTTGTGGTACATACAAAATAATTAGAACTGTTCAATGATTATAGAACCACAAGCTTCAGCATGCCATATGTTGGCACCAGGCCAGGCCTGGTACAGTAGCTCCAGTAGCCCCTTTCTTGCAGTATATTTTGGCAGTGCCCTGTGCACAGAAAGGTGGCACCTGAGATGTGCAGACAATGGGCAGGAGGTGAACAGGTGGGACAGACAGGTCTTATCTACTAGCGAAAGCTGCAATAAAGGGCAGGTGCAGACCTGAGCATTGTTAACCCTTTGTGAAGGGCTTCTACGATACAGTGCTGGGGTATAGGAATAGTGTGTGGCGGCGATTACTCCAGAGGACCTTTGGTTGGGTGGATAGACAGACCGATGGGTGGGATACTGCAGCCTGTGGGAATTCTATAGAGGAAGGCCGGGTCTTTGCAGCCCCCTCTCCTCCCCCATAAGCCAGGTTAATTGCAGAGAGGTGTTTTGCTTTGTGTGGGAAGATCATGTAAGGTGAAACCCGGGGACAATCCCACGGCATTGTCACCAGCGAACGCTCACGATAACCCAGGTGTTTTCACTGAGAAGTTATCCAGTGTCCGGGATTCCGTTTGAAAAAGGAATAATCATGGCTGGCAGTGCCATGTGCGGGCAGAAGGAAGCAGGCTTGTTACAGGGGTGTGGCAGGGGAACAAAGCTCTATGCCCGGTACTTCTCAAAACTACCGCTGAGGGCAGGCCTGTATTACCAGGAGGGAAACTGAAAATACTGACAGACGAAAAGGGAACTTACTAACGAACTGTTCTGAATGGAAATCACAAAAAAACATCATCGATATACCAACCACAGAATCTACAAGGCTGTCATCTCGCCCCTATGTATCTATGTAGCCATGTATCAAGATCAGATCTAACTATCAATCTGTCCGGAAAACTAAATGCAGCACAGACTCCTGTAGTGGCTGCAAAATGATCGCTGCTAAATCCAGATACAATATAACCAAAAGACAGAGGCAGAACTCCAATAATAGGGAAGACACCATTATCAATGGAGTGCTCCCCCTCCTTAGATAGGTAGATAGATAGATACTAGATAGATGATAGGTAGATAATAGATAGATGATGGGTAGATAATAGATAGGTAGATAGATAGATAGATGATAGATAAAGATAATAGATAGATATAGATAAAAGATAGATAGATAATAAATAATAGATAGATAATAGATAGATAGATAGATAGATAGATAGATAGATATAATAGATAATGAATAATAGATAGATATTAGATTGATAGATAATAGCTAGATATAGATAATAGATAGATAGATAGATAGATAATAAATAATATATAGATAATAGATAGATAGATGATAGATAGATAGATAGATAGATAGATAGATAGATAGATAGATAGGCTGTAAGAGTTTAACACAAATTTCCCTTATTGAGCACATTTGTTTATCTGTCTTCATTTTCTACAAATTTACATCTGGAGGTTTGGGAACAAATATTCACTTCAAAAATTGTAAATTCCATATATTTTCCATTATTGTTGGCAGCAAATCTCCCGTTTAGTTTACACTAGAGAACGTTCTACCCGTCAGTAATGAAATATGATTTATTATTGTATCTCTGGACACCTTTATACGGAGCCATAATGGGGAGCAAGTGTTCCAAAGATTATCAGCCCATGTAATATGCCTGTAACTCATATCTATTAGTGAATAGTGAGGTGTTATCCGAGTGTCTTCGGCAAGCTTAAAAATTATGTTGGATCCCCGCTCCTGCCTGTCACCCGGCTGTTCGACAGCTGCACCACATGCATGGGTTACCTGTTTGTTAGGCGCGGGGACTCAAACATATTTTTCAAGCTTGCCATAGACACTCGGTTAGCACACAAGCATGCTCATCACTAATATCTCTCATGATATACAAACTGCATTACCGCTATATAGAATATCTATAAAATGAATGTACTTAACTCACAAATTGGCCAATTCGTCCACCAGCCACAACAAGGCGACCTTTCTTTGACGAGACCTTAACCTTTTTATCATATTAACCTCTCTTGAGCCAAGGAGAACAAATTTAAAGGGCCAGTAGGATCCAGTACTAATTAAAACCAGTCATAAGGGGAATTTACACTGAAGATACTGTAATTGTCACACAATGAACGAGTGAAACGCTTGTTCACTGGGTGAAATCATCTTTCATGCAGCATAAAATATCATCATTCTCAGCGGTGCATCATCTATCTAAAAGCTTTTTTTTGGTGTACGGTCTACAGTTTTGCTTTTTTCTCTGGATGGTTTGGTATGTGCCAAAGGGAGGCTTTGCACCCTCATTTTCTTTTTAAAGTGCTGCTTTATTTTTCTATGCATTGTATCTATCAAATTGTGTTGTTCCTTATTTTTACAACAAAAGTCCATTGTTATGAGCAGCAAAAATAACTAAATTGTCAGTGAGCTTAGGACACAGAGGTCTCATAGATGCTGGTCAATATTCATTCCAGGGCAGTTAGTCTTTGTCCTAGATTTTTGTTGAATTTAAAGGGATAGTCCATGATTGCTAAAAACAGCGACACCTCGGGCAACAGGTTGTGTGTGGTATTGCAACTTATCCTCAGTCATCTCAGAACAGCAGATGTAAGCCATGCGCAGGTGTGGAACGGTTCCTTAAAAATCAGCTATATTTTTCTAATTTATAGTGACCTATCACTGCAATGCAAATTTTCTCAAATCCTGTCATTTCCTCTATGGAAAAAGGGCCATAATTTGGAGTGCAGAGCTATTTTAATGACATGATTTGCTGCCGCTGAACACGGGAGGGTTAATGAAACGTTCTGGTTGAACACTTCAGTACGTCTTAGTTAAACTTTCATCTCAAGAATTCTGAAAGAATTTGTCGCGGTGAAGAGGTTTGAAAAAGGCATCGATCCCAAGGGTGAACATCGAGGCCATTGTGTCTTCTTCTTCTTCTTCTCGACATTTCAATGGGACATTTAACGACTATCATATCTAATAGATAATACATGAATCTGCCTGACTGATGAGTGAATCAGGTCAACAATCCAGGGGCTTTGGTGACACTATCAGGGGCTGTCACAGAAGTGAATTTGTGGTTTGGGCACTGGGTGACAACAGCTCGGTTTATTTGCAGTACTCATCGTTGCCGTTTACATACGCCATCTTGTCCTGCTCACATGTCTCCTCCATATATACCCCGGGATGTTGTCTACAGAACACAAGCCTCCAGCTATGTGATGTGGAGGAGCGATAAAACTGCAGAACTCGTACCTCTGCCTCACACAGGGCCGGATCAGGACTGAGAAGGCCCCTTAGTGACTCAATATGGGACGGGATAAAAAAAAAAAATATCTGAGAAAGATTATATAATACCATTCTACCCATGTAGATTTTTCCAAATAATACTGCCATACAGTGCACTGAAAATGAACAATCATTTCTTGTTCAAATGGTTTTTATCAAACATTTTGAAATCTTTTGAAGTTTAACCTTGGGTTAAACTTGAGCAAAGGCAAGATTGTACATATATCATAGTAAATTTAACATATAACCTTGAGTTAATCTTGAGTAAAAGCAAGATTGTATATATGAACCATCATTTCTAACCAACAGTGCTGTGAACTTATAATACTGCCGTACAGTGATACAGCCATCGAGCTCATCGTGTCCCATACGGTAATCACATAAAACTGTCATCTAGTGTCCAGATAATACTACCGTTTACTGATGAAAACAAAGCTGTACACCTAAATGGAACAATACTGCCATATATACAGGATTGATGGAGTAAGCCACCAAGCTTGTATGTCTATCCTGCGACATCCACGTCTGACGTCCAACCCCCACGTTCACCACTTTTCCCCTATTTTAGTATTTCAAGTGTCCAGATACCTGTAGACTTGTCTATACGGTAAGTGACTAGTAATTGTATGCTGGGAAAAAGGAAGTTGGGGTGTTTCTCCTTTTTTTCCGCTATATCTCATATACACATACTGTAAATCAATCTCATATAGAACTGTGCAGATACGTGGATACAGGTTCCTCATATGATATTATACCCAGCACCGGGGAGCGGTATAGCAGATAAAGGGATCACTCACCAACCTAGATGGGGGCAAAGAGACCAAATGCAAAGCAATATTTAGGCATTTAAAGGGGACCTGTCACTTGCCAGAAATATGTGCATTTTTTAACTGGTGTAAACGCCGCTGTTCTCCAGAATCCGGCAATGTTCTTTTTCTTGTTCCTAAGATTTGACCCCCTCTTTCCGGTTAGCAAATCTAGTCTTTTTTGTTGTTGTTGTTATTGTTAGCCAACTGGGTGTGTTTCTGAATAAAACTCCCACAAATAAGGCCACGCCCACTTGGTAATAATACTAGATTAATTTGCGGAGAAGAGGGGGCCATACCTCAGGAACAAAAGAAAAAACAATGCTTTATCAGAATTTACACCAGTGTACATCTTTATGGCAAGTGACGGGTTTAAAGGGTGACTCCATCTAATGACAACCACAGCTGTAACGTTCCTTCAAGCAATAAAAGTAATGTTGGCTGAACAATCTGTGTCGAAAGTAGATTTAATTTTAATAGAATGAAAAGATAATCGGCCTCCAGATACCACAGACGCCGCTGATCTGTGAGGAATAAGAGCGAAGACATTAGAAGTTCAGGCCATAGGGGCTCACTGCATTTATATAACACTAGATGGTGGCCCGATTCTAACGCATCAGGTATTCTAGAATATGCATGTCCACGTAGTATATTGCCCAGCCACGTAGTATATTGCCCAGCCACGTAATATATTGCCCAGCCACGTAGTATATTGCCCAACCACGTAGTATATTGCCCAGCCACGTAGTATATTGCCCAACCACGTAGTATATTGCCCAGCCACGTAGTATATTGCCCAACCACGTAGTATATTGCCCAGTCACGTAGTATATTGCCCAACCACGTAGTATATTGCCCAGTCACGTAGTATATTGCCCAGCCACGTAGTATATTGCCCAGCCACGTAATATATTGCCCAGCCACGTAGTATATTGCCCAACCACGTAGTATATTGCCCAGTCACGTAGTATATTGCCCAGCCACGTAATATATTGCCCAGTCACGTAGTATATTGCCCAGCCACGTAGTATATTGCCCAGCCACGTAGTATATTGCCCAACCACGTAGTATATTGCCCAGCCACGTAGTATATTGCCCAACCACGTAGTATATTGCCCAGTCACGTAGTATATTGCCCAACCACGTAGTATATTGCCCAGTCACGTAGTATATTGCCCAGCCACGTAGTATATTGCCCAGCCACGTAATATATTGCCCAGCCACGTAGTATATTGCCCAACCACGTAGTATATTGCCCAGTCACGTAGTATATTGCTCAACCACGTAGTATATTGCCCAGTCACGTAGTATATTGCCCAGCCACGTAGTATATTGCCCAGCCACGTAGTATATTGCCCAGCCACGTAGTATATTGCCCAGCCACGTAGTATATTGCCCAGCCACGTAGTATATTGCACAGCCACGTAGTATATTGCCCAGCCACGTAGTATATTGCACAGCCACGTAGTATATTGCCCAGTCAAGTAGTATATTGCACAGCCCACGTAGTATATTGCCTAAATACGTAGTATATTGCCCAGCCATGTAGTATATTGCACAGCCCACGTAGTATATTGCCCAACCACGTAGTATATTGCCCAGCCACGTAGTATATTGCCCAGCCACGTAGTATATTGCACAGCCCACGTAGTACATTGCCCTGCCACATAGTATATTGCCCAGCCACGTAGTATATTGCCCAGCCACGTAGTATATTGCCCAGCCACGTAGTATATTGCCCAGTCATGTACTATACTGCCCAGTAACGTAGTATATTGCCCAGCCACATAGTATATTGCCCAGCCACGTACTATATTGCCCAGTCACATAGTATATTGCACAACCCCCGTAGTATATTGCACAGCCCGGGTAGTATATTGCACAGCCCGCGTAGTATATTGCACAGCTTGCGTAGTATATTGCCCAGTCACGTAGTATATTGCACAGCCCGTGTAGTATATTGCCCAGTCACATAGTATATTGCCCAGTCACATAGTATATTGCACAGCCCGCGTAGTATATTGCCCAGTGTGCGTAGTACATTGCCCAGCCCGCGTGGTATATTGCCCAGTCACGTAGTATATTGCACAGCCCGCGTAGTATATTGCCCAGCGTGCGTAGTATATTGCCCAGCCCGCGTAGTATATTGCCCAGTCAAGTAGTATATTGCACAGCCCGCGTAGTATATTGCACAGCCCACATAGTATATTGCACAGCCCGTGTAGTATATTGCCCAGCCTGTGTAGTATATTGCACAGCCCGCGTAGTATATTGCACAGCCCGCGTAGTATATTGCACGGCCCTCGTAGTATATTGCCCAGTCAAGTAGTATATTGCCCAGCCACGTACTATATTGCCCAGTCACGTAGTATATTGCCCAGTCACGTACTATATTGCCCAGTCACGTAGTATATTGCACAGCCACGTAGTATATTGCCCAGCCACGTAGTATATTGCACAGCCACGTAGTATATTGCCCAGTCACGTAGTATATTGCACATCCCACGTAGTATATTGCCCAACCACGTAGTATATTGCCCAGCCACGTAGTATATTGCCCAGCCACGTAGTATATTGCACAGCCCACGTAGTACATTGCCCTGCCACGTAGTATATTGCCCAGCCATGTAGTATATTGCCCAGTCATGTACTATACTGCCCAGTAACGTAGTATATTGCCCAGCCACATAGTATATTGCCCAGCCACGTACTATATTGCCCAGTCACATAGTATATTGCACAACCCCCGTAGTATATTGCACAGCCCGCGTAGTATATTGCACAGCCCGCGTAGTATATTGCACAGCTTGCGTAGTATATTGCCCAGTCACGTAGTATATTGCACAGCCCGTGTAGTATATTGCCCAGTCACATAGTATATTGCCTAGTCACATAGTATATTGCACAGCCCGCGTAGTATATTGCCCAGCCCGCATGGTATATTGCCCAGTCACGTAGTATATTGCACAGCCCGCGTAGTATATTGCCCAGCGTGCGTAGTATATTGCCCAGCCCGCGTAGTATATTGCCCAGTCACGTAGTATATTGCACAGCCCGCGTAGTATATTGCACAGCCCGCGTAGTATATTGCACAGCCCGCGTAGTATATTGCCCAGTCACGTAGTATATTGCACAGCCCGCGTAGTATATTGCCCAGCGCGCGTAGTATATTGCACAGCCTGTGTAGTATGTTGCCCAGTCACATAGTATATTGCCCAGTCACATAGTATATTGCCCAGCCCGCGTAGTATATTGCCCAGTCACATAGTATATTGCACAGCCTGCATAGTATATTGCCCAGCGTGCGTAGTATATTGCCCAGCCCGCCTAGTATATTGCCCAGTCACGTAGTATATTGCACAGCCCGCGTAGTATATTGCCCAGCCACGCAGTATATTGCACAGCCCGTGTAGTATATTGCCCAGTCACATAGTATATTGCCCAGTCACGTAGTATATTGCACAGCCCGCGTAGTATATTGCACAGCTCGTGTACTATATTGCACAGCCCGCGTAGTATATTGCCCAGCCCGCGTAGTATATTGCCCAGTCACGTGGTATATTGCACAGCCCGCGTAGTATATTGCCCAGCGCGCGTAGTATATTGCCCAGTCACGTGGTATATTGCACAGCCCGCGTAGTATATTGCACAGCTCGTGTACTATATTGCCCAGTCATTTTGTATACTGCCCAGTCACGTAGTATATTGCCCAGCCACATAGTATATTGCCCAGCCACGTACTATATTGCACAGCCCGCGTAGTATATTGCCCAGCCCGCGTAGTATATTGCCCAGTCACGTAGTATATTGCCCAGCCACGTACTATATTGCACAGCCCGCATAGTATATTGCCCAGCCACATAGTATATTGCCCAGCCACGTACTATATTGCACAGCCCGCGTAGTATATTGCCCAGCCCGCGTAGTATATTGCCCAGTCACATAGTATATTGCCCAGCGCGCGTAGTATATTGCCCAGCCCGCATAGTATATTGCCCAGTCACGTAGTATATTGCACAGCCCGCGTAGTACATTGCCCAGTCACGTAGTATATTGCACAGCCCGCGTAGTATATTGCCCAGCCACGTAGTATATTGCCCAGTCACGTAGTATATTGCCCAGTCACGTAGTATATTGCCCAGTCACGTAGTATATTGCACAGCCCGCGTAGTACATTGCCCAGTCACGTAGTATATTGCCCAGCCACGTAGTATATTGCCCAGCCACGTAGTATATTGCCCAGTCACGTAGTATATTGCCCAGTCACGTAGTATATTGCCCAGTCACGTAGTATATTGCCCAGTCACGTAGTATATTGCACAGCCCGTGTAGTATATTGCCCAGCCCGTGTAGTATATTGCCCAGTCACGTAGTATATTGCCCAGTCACGTAGTATATTGCCCAGTCACGTAGTATATTGCCCAGTCACGTAGTATATTGCCCAGCCACGTAGTATATTGCCCAGTCACGTAGTATATTGCCCAGTCACGTAGTATATTGCCCAGTCACGTAGTATATTGCCCAGTCACGTAGTATATTGCACAGCCCGTGTAGTATATTGCCCAGCCCGTGTAGTATATTGCCCAGTCACGTAGTATATTGCCCAGTCACGTAGTATATTGCCCAGTCACGTAGTATATTGCCCAGTCACGTAGTATATTGCACAGCCCGTGTAGTATATTGCCCAGCCCGTGTAGTATATTGCCCAGTCACGTAGTATATTGCCCAGTCACGTAGTATATTGCCCAGTCACGTAGTATATTGCCCAGTCACGTAGTATATTGCCCAGTCACGTAGTATATTGCCCAGCCCGTGTAGTATATTGTCCAGCCACGTAGTATATTGCACAGTCACGTAATATATTGCACAGCCCACGTAGTATATAGCAATGTGGGCACCATATCCCTGTTAAAAAAAATTAAAATAAAAAATAGTTATATACTCACCTTCCGTTGGCCCCTGGATCCAGGAAGCATTTACCGACGCTCCTCGCGCGCTCCGGTCTCAAGAGTGCATTGCGGTCTCGCGAGATGATGACGTAGCGGTCTCGCGAGATCGCAATGCATGGACCGGTCACCGGAGCGTCGCGAGGAGCGGGAAAGGCGCCGGAAGGTGAGTATATGATGATTTTTTATTTTTTTTTTATTTTTAACATTAGATCTTTTTACTATTGATGGTGCATAGGCAGCATCAATAGTAAAAAAGTTGGTCACACAGGGTTAATAGCAGCGTTAATGGAGTGCGTTACACCACGGCATAACGCAGTCCATTAGCGCTGCCATTAACCCTGTGTGAGCGCTGACTGGAGGGGAGTATGGAGCGGGCACTGACTGCGGGGAGGAAGGAGCGGCCATGTTGCCGCCGGACTGTGCCCGTCGCTGATTGATCGTGGCAATGGTCGTGGGCGTTTTGCCACGACCAATCAGCGACTTGTATTTCCATGACAGACAGAGGCCATGACCAATGAATATCCGTGACAGAAAGACAGACAGACGGAAGTGACCCTTAGACAATTATATAGCAGATTGTGTGCGCCCTCTAGTGGTGGCAACAGGCACAGAGAACTGCAATGTCTGACTGCTGGGTCCATAACAGGAATAGAAATCATTTTTAGTGAACTTTATCCAAATCTCTGAACTTTAGTTGTTGCTGTTTCTTTTTCCTGCACGTGCTTGGGCAAAATCATCTTGCTCAACCTACCCGGTGACTCACATATATTACAAAATGCACAAAATGCAGTCATCTCCACAATTGATATAATTAGCATGTAAAGAGCTTATTTATAAGAAAGTATTTTTTAGGGGGAAAAAAAAGGCATGAACAGAATACGTCACCTGCTTGAATCCTATTTACTCTGGGTGCTTTGTTATAATTATACTATATAAAGTATCTGCGGTTATGGACTAGTAGCTCTGTGAACTGTTCAACACATTTTCCCATTAAGGTAATTGTGTCAACACAGAATTACTTTTTGTTTAAATCACATTTTTATTTTAAATTACTTTTTCTTACTTCTTGATCGTCTATATTTCCATTTTTCCATAGCACTATAACAAAAAATAGAATCTTGCCAATTTCACGCTGGTCTGGTGAAATATACTAGACTCATACTTCCAGTTCTGTACGGATGACTTTTCAGCAGTCTCATTATCATCACAGACCATATATAATATATAATCTGATAGTGTATATATATATATATATATATATATATATATATATATATATATATATATATATATATACACACACATATATCTATATCAGAAAACACAGGATCCACCATTCACAATAGTAATGGTCACAGCTCACCTCTTCCCCTCCCTGCACAATGACCTTTGCCCAGATTTAAGGATTCTAAGGAAAAGCTTCTATGCAAATACTACTGACTAATGCAGCAAATATCCATGGGTCCAACAGGAAGCAGGAGTCTAATATTAGGCCTGAACATAAAAACCTCAAGTGAACATTTTCTGAGGACAGAATGAGGCCTAAGGCTAAGTGGCGCCCATCTTTTCTATGGTCCTAAATAACCAATGCAGTAATATGGGACAATATTGGGCAGATTTGCCATTCTGGATTTTAGAAAAGCTTGGTGATACCAATGGAGGGAGGTCTGATGGTGACCATACTGGATGTAACTCAGAAAGCACAGGACACAATCTTTAATGAACAGGACCGAAGAGGAATACTCAGCTTTTAGGGGGACCGGTTATGTCCTGCTGTATGTAATTTCACCCCACAGGTGAGGAACAAAGCTGAGAACGAGGGACGGGGCACATTACCTCCCTCATTATACCAGCTGATGGTGTCCGATTTCCCCCTTTTATGACGGTTTTGTTCTGCATTATTAACCACTTCACTGAACCCATTAGAAGCTCTAAGAAATAAGGATCCCAGAAGAGTATGGCGGTCGCGCAACCTCTAATATTAACCCTATTGTTCCCCAATGGCCTTAGCGCCACCATGAACAGCTGCCGCCTCTGAGAGGCAATTAGCAGGGGGATGTGCACAATATTCACTTATGGTCTGAGAAGTTTTCCTGCCATTTCTTTTACAATGTGGATCTGTCCTTTATAGCAACTAATCAGATCATTTTCACCTCCCTTCTGGCAGATAAGAGCTGAGCTTTGACTTGTCTCCATAGCCAAATGCTTCACACCTCTCCACAACACTTTTCATGAACCTTACACATGGAAATCCATACACAAAAGTATATTACAGCTCAGTGACACCATTACGGTAATTACATTTTAATTCCCCTCTAACAAAGAAGTTAAAGAGGAAATCTCAATGTCACAACAACTACACGTCTATATAACTACATGATATATATAACTGCTATAATACTGCCCTCTATGTACAAGAATATAACTACTATAATACTGCCCCTATGTACAAGAATATAATTACTATAATACTGCCCCTATGTACAAGAATATAACTACTATAATACTGCCCCTATGTACAAGAATATAACTACTATAATACTGCCCCTATGTACAAGAATATAACTACTATAATACTGCCCCCTGTATACAAGAATATAACTACTATTATACTGCCCCTATGTACAAGAATATAACTACTATAATACTGCCCCCTATGTACAAGAATATAACTACTATAATACTGCTCCTATGTACAAGGATATAACTACTATAATACTGCTCCTATATACAAGAATATAATTACTATAATACTGCCTCTATGTACAAGAATACAACTACTATAATACTGCCCCTATGTACAAGAATATAATTACTATAATACTGCTCCTATGTACAAGAATATAACTACTATAATACTGCTCCTATGTACAAGAATATAACTACTATAATACTGCTCCTATGTACAAGAATATAATTACTATAATAGGAAAAAAAGTATAAATAGAGACCGCGCATAAGGGAGTACAATAGAACAAGAATAAATATGCGATACCGCGGCACTTAATGGTATATAATAGAACTAAAAGGTCCCTTAGTTGCTGTGGACCAATACAATCAACAAACAGCGATCCATAAAGAGGCCAGGGCAAAAACACTAAAACCAAAATAAATACATATATAGTAACACACCAAAGAGATGGGCTATGTCCCTCGGCATATATGGTGATCGTACCTGTAAGCGCCGGTGTGTTTAGTATCATATAGATATAATTACTATAATACTGCTCCCTATGTACAAGAATATAACTACTATAATACTGCCCCTTATGTACAAGAATATAACTACTATAATACTGCTCCTATGTAGAAGAATATAACTACTATAATACTGCTCCTATGTACAAGAATATAACTACTATAATACTGCTCCTATGTACAAGAATATAACTACTATAATACTGCCCCTATGTACAAGAATATAACTACTATAATACTGCTCCTATGTACAGGAATATAACTACTATAATACTGCCCCTATGTACAAGAATATAACTACTATAATACTGCTCCTATGTACAAGAATATAACTACTATAATACTGCCCCTATGTACAAGAATATAACTACTATAATACTGCTCCTATGTACAGGAATATAACTACTATAATACTGCTCCTATGTACATGAATATAACTACTATAATACTGCCCCTATGTACAAGAATATAACTACTATAATACGGCTCCTATGTACAAGAATATAACTACTATAATACTGCCCCTATGTACAATAATAGAACTACTATAATGCTGCCCCTATGTACAAGAATATAACTACTATAATACTGCTCCTATATACAAGAATATAACTACTATAATACTGCCCCTATGTACAATAATAGAACTACTATAATGCTGCCCCTATGTACAAGAATATAACTACTATAATACTGCTCCTATGTACAGGAATATAACTACTATAATACTGCTCCTATGTACAAGAATATAACTACTATAATACTGCCCCTATGTACAAGAATATAACTACTATAATACTGCCCCTATGTACAATAATAGAACTACTATAATGCTGCCCCTATGTACAAGAATATAACTACTATAATACGGCTCCTATGTACAAGAATATAACTACTATAATACTGCCCCTATGTACAAGAATATAACTACTATAATACTGCCCCTATGTACAATAATAGAACTACTATAATACTGCCCCTATGTACAATAATAGAACTACTATAATTTATCAAAAGAAAATTTAGCTTTAATGATGGAGAAAACTAATAACATAGTGTGTTGTTGTTTTTAGAAGAAAGTAGCCATCTATATATATAATTGTCTAAGGGTCACTACCGTCTGTCTGCCCTTCTTTCACGGTTATTCATTCGCTGATTGGTCTCGGCAGCTGCCTGTCATGGCTGCCGCGACCAATCAGCGACGGGCACAGTCCGGAAGAAAATGGCCGCTCCTTACTCCCCGCAGTCAGTGCCTGTCGCCCGCATACTCCCCTCCGATCACCGCTAACACAGGGTTAATGCCGACGGTAACGGACCGCGTTATGCCGCGGGTAACGCACACCGCTACCGCCGCTATTAACCCTGTGTGTACCCAAGTTTTTACTATTGACGCTGCCTATGCGGAATCAATAGTAAAAAATGTCATGTTAAAAATAATTTTTAAAAAAACCTGCTATACTCACCCTCCGTTGCAGCTCGCGCCGGCCGCCATTTTCCGTTGCAGGTTCCGGTGGCAGAAGGACCTGCCATGACGTCACGGTCATGTGACCGCGACGTCATCACAGGTCCTGCGCTAATACCAACCCTAGGACCGGAACCTGCCGTGGATTACAAGGGCTCCCTCGGAAAGGTGAGTATATGATTATTTTTTATTTTTTCACCTGTGACAAACCTGGCTGGGCAATATACTACGTAGCTCTGTGCTGTATACTACTTCGCTGTGCAATATACTACGTGGCTGGGCAATATAGTACGTCACTGGGCAATATACTACGTCACTGGGCAATATACTACGTGACTGGGCAATATAGTACGTCACTGGGCAATATACTACGTCACTGGGCAATATACTACGTGGCTGGGCAATATACTACGTGGCTGGGCAATATACTACGTGGCTGGGCAATATACTACGTGACTGGGCAATATAGTACGTCACTGGGCAATATACTATGTCACTGGGCAATATACTACGTCACTGGGCAATATACTACGTCACTGGGCAATATACTACGTGACTGGGCAATATACTACGTAACTGGGCAATATACTACGTGACTGCGCAATATACTACGTGGCTGGGCAATATACTACTTGGCTGGGCAATATACTATGTGGCTGGGTAATATACTACGTGGCTGCGCAATATACTACGTGACTGGGCAATATACTACGTAAATGGGCAATATACTATGTGGCTGGGTAATATACTACGTGGCTGTGCAATATACTATGTGACTGCGAAATATACTACGTGGCTGGGCAATATACTACGTGACTGGGCAATATACTATGTAAGTGGGCAATATACTACGTGGCTGGCCAATATACTACGTCACTGGGCAATATACTACGTGGCTGGGCAATATACTACGTGGCTGGGCAATATACTACCTCACTGGGCAATATACTACGTGGCTGGCCAATATACTACGTCACTGGCCAATATACTACGTGGCTGGCCAATATACTACGTCACTGGGCAATATACCACGTAACTGGGCAATATACTACGTGACTGCGCAATATACTACGTGGCTGGGCAATATACTACGTGCCTGGGCAATATACTATGTAAGTGGGCAATATACTACGTGGCTGGCCAATATACTACGTCACTGGGCAATATACTACGTGGCTGGGCAATATACTACCTCACTGGGCAATATACTACGTGGCTGGGCAATATACTACATGCCTGGGCAATATACTATGTGGCTGGGCAATATACTATGTGGCTGGGCAATATACTACGTCACTCGGCAATATATTACGTGGCTGGGCAATATACTACGTGGCTGGGCAATATACTACATGCCTGGGCAATATATTACGTGGCTGGGCAATATACTACGTGGCTGGGCAATATACAACGTGGACATGCATATTCTAGAATACCCGATGCGTTAGAATCGGGCCACCATCTAGTGTCTTTATAATTTTGGAACATACATGTAACAGATATACGGACCATGTTCCGAGGTGCATCTGTAGATACCGTAATGAGTACATTACATTATATTGGAGCACTCTTGACTGATCTCTGGGAACAAACTTCCTGACTTTCTGTTCTATTTTGCAGGACCCTCTGGACTTCCTCTTGTATTTAAATTCCCTAAAAGAAGCGAGAGATTGAACAACGGAATCCCAAAAGCAGCTGTGGTGAACAATTCAGCTGCAGTTGGGATCCGTTAGCTGATCTCCTGCAAGTTCGTCAAATCTGTAGTTTAAAAAAAAACAAAAGTCTTCCAGCCAGCGGACGAGGCACGATTTCAGTCTTGCAAAATGATCTTGAAATAACGCACCGTCCAGAACTTCTCTAGCTCTTATGTTTTAATGATCATTGATCAACTAAGAATGTGGCACAGAAGAGCCCTCGTCACTGTGTAAGGAGGAAGAACGGAAAAAGTTCTGCACAGAGAAGGCGAAAAGGACTGTCTGCAAAACGTCTGCCATAGGAAGGTACAGAACAATCGTGGGTCCATAGGGTGCAAGTCCCAAAGACTATTCTTACACATAATAGTGCTATAAATGGTATGTGATAGTTGGGGGAATATTTTACAGATTTTGAATCAGATTCTAGATTATTAATACAGTGCTGTCAGTAACAGAAATCTCTGCAAGCTAAAAAAGACAATATATATTACCAAAATTAAACAAAGAACGCAAGAAGGCTAGGTAAGCAAGGGGATAGTATGGGTGACCTATGTTTTTGCCAGTGCTCTTTAAGATGCTTGTATAGCTTCTTTATACATGATCCTCTGTACTTTGTAACACTCTGTATCAGCTATAACCAGAGCCCCTATCGTGAAATATTTATATATCCTCCATCCTGGCATACATGTCCCTTATCCTGGCCCCATCCTGGTATATGTCCCCATTCTTTAATGTATAGAAAATAATAAACCATTATACTCACCAGGAGCGTATATAAAAATCATGGGGCCCCATAGCAGAAGTATAATGCACTTCCCATAGTCCTCCACATACAGTGACATGTAAAAGTTTGGGCACCCCTGGTCAAAATTACTGTTACTGTGAAAAGTTAAGCAAGTTGAAGATTAAATGATCTCTAAAAGGGTTAAAGGTAAAGAGCAGGGGTGTCAAACTGCATTCCTCGAGGGCTGCAAACAGGTCATGTTTTCAGGATTTCCTTGTACTGCACAGGTGATAATTTAATCACCAACACAAATAATGAGTTGGTGATTAAATTATCACCTGTGCAGTACAAGGAAATCCTGAAAACATGACCTGTTTGCAGCCCTCGAGGAATGCAGGTCGACACCCCTGGTAAAGAGGACACATTTCCTCAGAATTTTAGGCAAAAAAAAAATTGGCTTTTTTTTAATTCTAAAAATTATAAAAAGAAAATGGGCCAATGCAAAAGTTTGGTTATCCTTGGAGATTTGTATGTTCAGATAACTTTGACCAAAGTTTCAGATCTTAATTAGCCTGTTAGGATTATGGCTTGTTCACCATCATCGTTATGGAAGGTGAGGTGATGTAAATTTCCCAGCTTTATAAAAACCCAGCCTCCTCCAACCTCGTGCCAAAAAGAAGCAGCCATGGGTTTTTCTAAGAGGCTGCCTAGCACTCTGAAAGTGGAGGTGATGAAGGCCCACAAAGCTTTCAAGTTGTCCTTTCCTCAGTTTGAAATATAATTAAGAAAAGACAGTTACCAAGAACAGTGGAGGTCAAGATAAGGTCTGGAAGACCAAGAAAAGTTTCAGTGAGAGCTGCTCGCAGGATTGCTAGAGAGGCAAATCAGAACTCTTGCTTGACTACAAAAGACCTTTAGAAAGATTTAGCTGACTCTGAAGTTGTAATACATTATTCTACTGTTCAGAGACATCTGCACAAATATGGCCTTCATGGAAGAGTCATCAGAAGAAAATCTCTCTTGCATCCTCACCATAAAAGTCAGCATCAGAAGTCTGCAAAAGAACATCTAAACAAGCCTGATGCTTTTTGGAAACAAGTTCTGTGGACCGATGAGGTTAAAATAGAACTCTTTGGCCACAGTGATCAAAGGTACAGTATGTGTGGAGAAAAAAGGGCACAACATTTCAAGAATAGAACATCTTGCCAACCATTAACCCCTTTGCAACATGCGCTGTACATGTACAGCGCATGTCGTGTCTCCCCCTTTAATGTGGGCTCAGGCGCTGAGCCCACATCTTTCCTGGCACATGTCAGCTGTTTTGAACAGCTGACAATAATGTTGTTGTTTTTTTTTTTACTAAAATACAAAGGAAATGTGTCATCTTTAACTTTAACCCTTTTAGAGATAATTTAATCTTCAACTTGCTTTACTATTCACAATGACAGTAATTTTGACCAGAGGTGCCCAAACTTTTACATGCCACTGTAGTAGAATGCATACAACATCCCTCCAAATAATATATTGCAAGTCCTCCATATAGTATAATTCACCTCCTTAATGGTATAATGCACAGCCTATGTCCTTCGTATAGTATAATCCACTCCCCATAGTCCTCTATAGAGCATAATGCACCCCTATAGTACAATACACAGCCTATAGTCCTCTATAGAGTATAATGCACCTCACAGTCATCCATAAATCACACCAAAACAAACCTAATATTAAGTATAACAAAAATTTGATTAAATAAGTTACAAATCTTTATTTTAATGTGCCACCACAAATAACTAATTTAATTATTTATTTAGCCATAATCTAATTAAATATTTTTTCCTTTTCATGTGTAGTGTGATAAATCTAAAGATAATTACTGACTTCCTGCATGAAACCACATTTGCCGTTACAAAAAAGCCCCAAAACAATACACATGGCAGTGCCATACCTCACCCTGCATCAGGCGACATCAGGCGATGTTTGTAAATGGGCCTCTGTGTAACTTAGAGAGGAAGATGTTGGGTCAGATAGGATTGTGGTTACAGCGGTGTGGGCCGCCATTCCTTTATCAGTCTTCAGCTCAATGAAGGACATGGAGCCACCAACCATTAGACTGTTTTGCAAAAACGCGTGACCAAAGTGCAACCAGTTCCCCTTTCATTTTGTAACAACTCTGCTGGCATCACGACATGGCCTCTCATCTCTCACACTATCTTACCCACTGCTCCAGGTCATGTTGCAGTTTCTGTTTCTAGCCAGTGCCATATTCTGTGCCTCTGCCCTCTGCATGCTTCCTGGCTGTGTGTATAGGGGGGCGGCGCCTGAACTCTCTGGTTCTTATAGGAATCAGGTGCATCTGTCTAATCTGTTCCTGACCAATTACCAAGAGGCCTTCAGTATATAGTGCAGCTCCACCCAGTGGTCTGGGCCTGTGCAATGTGTTAGCTCAGTTTGTGTTTAGCTGCTGAGTTTGCCAGGCCTTGCTCTGTGTTACTCCCTCTCTGGAGGCTTATCTCCTTGCCTTGCCTTGATCTTGTTGTCCGCCCTCCGGGAGGCAGAATATTCTGCTACCTGTGTCTTTGTCCTTGTGTCTTATTCCATTGCCTTGTCTGTACTTAGTCTTATCTCGGTCTCCTTGTCTGTGGCTTCCTTCACTGCTGTGTCTTTTCTTGTGTTCTCAGTCTGCTTTTGCTCCGCACTCTTGCGGCTCTGCCTGCTCTGTAGCTTTGTGGCTTTACCTCTGCTCCGCACTCCTGCGGTTCTGCTCCGTTCTGCTCTGCTGCTGCAGAAATCTTTTGCTGCAGCTCCTCTCTGCATTCCTTGCGGTTCTACTCTGCTTAAGCTTCTGCAGTAATCTCTTGCTGCAGCTCCTCTCCACATTCCTTGTGGCTCTGCTCTGCTTAGCTTCTGCGGCTGCAGTAATCTTTTGCTGCAGCTCCTCTCCTCATTCCTTGTGGCTCTGCTCTGCTTCTGCGGCTGCAGTAATCCCTTGCTGCAGCTCCTCTCCGCATTCCTTGCGGTTCTGCTCTGCTTTGCTGCTGCAGAAATCTCTTGCTGCAGCTCCTCTCCATATTCCTTGTGGTTCTGCTCTGCTTAGCTTTTATTGCTGCGCTAACTCTTGCTGCTATACCGCTCCTGTCCGCAGCCTTGCAGTTATCTTCCTGTGTGAACAGGTCCCAACCTGTTCCTTCATTCTCCTTTCCTTCTGGCTTGTTTCCTTTCCTGCACCTCCTGTGTGAACAGGTTCCTACCTGTTCATTCATACTACTTATCCATACCTGCACCTCCTGTGTGAACAGGTCCCTACCTGTTCCTTCATACACCACACCTTCATACACCGTTCCTGCCAGTCCTGTGTTCCTGCCGTCCCTGCCAGTCCTGTGTTCTCTACCGTGTTCCTGCCAGCCCTGTGTTCTCTGCCATGTTCCTGCCAGCCCTGTGTTCTCTGCCGTGTTCCTGCCAGCCCTGTGTTCTCTGCCGTGTTCCTGCGAGCCCTGTGTTCTCTGCCATGTTCCTGCCAGCCCTGTGTTCTCTGCCATGTTCCTGCCAGCCCTGTGTTCTCTGCCGTGTTCCTGCCAGCCCTGTGTTCTCTGCCGTGTTCCTGCCAGCCCTGTGTTTTTGCCGTGCCTGCCAGCCCTGTATTCTCTGCCGTGTCTCTGCCAGCTCTGTGTCTCAGCCGTGCCAGCCTACTCGTCTGAATATCATCCGTGCTTATCTGCTAGTCCTGCCTGATGCCCGCACCAATCCTAGTGTTCCTGTCTCCCAAGTGGGATCAGCATCCACAGCCAGACACCACCCTGGAGTAGCACCTGGCAGCTGCCTACTGCACAAGCCTGTCCTCACCATCAGAGGCTCCAGTGAAAACCCAGGCAGCTGTCATAGTCATGCCCCTTCCAGGGTAGTCTGGTTTGTGGCACAGTGGGGCCACAAACCCCCCGAGCTCACGCCCCCAGTCAGGGCGTGAGCGTGACACATTTCCCATTACATTAAACTGGAATGTGGGTGTAGATGCCAGATCAGAGTCCGATTACAAGGGAAGCGTATAAGGAGCGCGGACATGTGAGGGGCGCCCTGGACACTTGCTAACTTTTATGGGAGTCCAGAATGTCTCCCCTTTTTCTGGACTTTTCTAGATATTTGGCAGCAATGATTTACCTATTGTATTTACATTTCCTAATTTGGGAATTCATGCCCGCTTCTAATTCCGGAATTTGAAAGAACCGCCAATTGCAGAGACTCCATGCAATCTGTATGCAAGCAAGGAATAATGCACATATTCCATAAGATGGGGGCATTTATTTTGCAAGATTCTGATTAATAAGGCAGTAAGAAAACTAGACCCTTGTAGTTTGTGCACACCTCCTCAGCCTTCCTATATCCGCATCCCAGTGCCTACTGGACCATCAGATTAAAGCATGGGTAACAGAATTTGTCCCAATTACTCATCTGGTAAACTAGACACCAAAATGTCACTGCAGCATTTGGTTGGAGTCCAGCTGAAGAGAGAGAAAACCAACATTTTTTTTCCTGAAAATATCCATAACAATGATTGTTTTCTTTCTTTTTCTAGAATCCAAATTGAAGGCCTCTCGTGACTTTATGTCTCAGCATATAATAAACCACAAAGACAGAACCAATGTGTGACTGATATGATCCAGACTCCCCCTGAAGACCTTCGACTCCCTCTTGAGAGAGACCTTGCCCTGGAATGACACGATCACTCCCGTTGAGCCCAAGTACAGACTCGCCATCGGGAATATCGTGTCGCTCCAAAGCGCTCTCTTCCACTCCAGAGACCATGGCTTGAGTGCTTAATAATCCAATATGGTGTAAAAACTATGCAAAATACTGCCGCCTTCATATGATATAATCTCTCTTATTAATTTCAGAATTTTATTTCTTTCACACATTTGTAAAGGACAGTTAAAACCCCCTATGTAAAATAATATAACTGCTTAACTTCTGCAATCAATGGACCAAAATATAACAAGTGTAATACAGCCCCCCTATATACAGGAATATAATTACTATAATACTGCCCCAATGTACAAGAATATAACTACTATAATACTGCCTCCTATGTACAAGAATATAACTACTATAATACTGCCTCCTATGTACAAGATTAAAACTACTATAATACTGCTCCTATGTACAATAATATAACTACTATAATACTGTCCTATGTACAAGAATAGAACTACTATAATACTGTCCCATGTACAAGAATATAACTACTATAATACTGCTCCTATGTACAAGAATATAACTACTATAATACTGCTCCTATGTACAATAATAGAACTACTATAATACTGTCCCATGTATAAGAATATAACTACTATAATACTGCTCCTATGTACAAGACTATAACTACTATATTACTGCCTCCTATGTACTAGAATATAACTACTATAATACTGTCCCATGTACAAGAATATAACTACTATAATACTGTCCCATGTACAAGAATATAACTACTATAATACTGCTCCATGTACAAGAATATAACTACTATAATACTGCCCCTATGTACAAGAATATAACTACTATAATACTGCCCCTATGTACAAGAATATAACTACTATTATACTGCCCCTATGTACAAGAATATAACTACTATAATACTGCTCCTACGTACAAGAATATAACTACTATAATACTGTCCCATGTACAAGAATAGAACTACTATAATACTGCTCCTATGTACAAGAATATAACTACTATAATACTGTCCCATGTATAAGAATATAACTACTATAATACTGCTCCAATGTACAATAATAGAACTACTATAATACTGTCCCATGTATAAGAATATAACTACTATAATACTGCTCCTATGTACAAGACTATAACTACTATATTACTGCCTCCTATGTACAAGAATATAACTACTATAATACTGTCCCATGTACAAGAATATAACTACTATATTACTGCCTCCTATGTACAAGAATATATCTACTATAATACTGTCCCATGTACAAGAATATAACTACTATAATACTGTCCCATGTACAAGAATATAACTACTATAATACTGCTCCTATGTACAAGAATATAACTACTATAATACTGCCCCTATGTACAAGAATATAACTACTATAATACTGCTCCTACGTACAAGAATATAACTACTATAATACTGCCCCTACGTACAAGAATATAACTACTATAATACTGCTCCTATGTACAAGAATATAACTACTATAATACTGCCCCTATGTACAAGAATATAACTACTATAATACTGCTCCTATGTACAAGAATATAACTACTATAATACTGCCCCTATGTACAAGAATATAACTACTATAATACTGCTCCTATGTACAAGAATATAACTACTATATTACTGTCCCTATGTACAAGAATATAACTACTATAATACTGCCCCTATGTACAAGAATATAACTACTATAATACTGCCCCTATGTACAAAAATATAACTACTATAATACTGCCCCTATGTACAAGAATATAACTACTATAATACTGCTCCTATGTACAAGAATATAACTACTATAATACTGCCCCTATGTACAAGAATATAACTCCTATAATACTGCCCCTTATGTACAGGAATAGGAGTAGGAAATGACTGGTTTTGGGTCAACGTAATAACTATCTCTTCTGGACTATTTTACATTTTTTTCTGCTGATGCTTCACACGTGAGTATAACATTTTCATGTATAGATATACAGTAGTAGTTATGTATCTGTTTCTGAAAATCAGAGTCCTGTTGCTGTAGACAGTCAGAAGTTGGTCTGGCGTGATGATAAATTCTCAGATCACCTCTTGGCTGTGCGCTGCATCCAGGGAAGGCATCAACAACCCGCACGATTATCATGGCTCTGATGGTTTTTTTTGGGGGGGGGGTTTTTTCATGCAATCTCAGCCCGCAAATAGCACTATTCTTTTGCTTAAATTTTTGGCAAAAAATAAATAAATTGCATAATGTAGCCAAATTATTGATACCTTTTTTTTTTGTGTTTGTAGCAGATTTTGGAAATAAAGATATTTCATACAATCCCACCGAGTTTATTTTATTGATGTGGTTATGACAATTAGGAAATAGAATATTCACATTATCATAGCTAAAAAGAAAAGATGGCAGCACAGGTATAGAAAAGGCACAGTACAAATCTTTCCAAGAATACTGGCTTTGGGTCTGTTCACAGCATCAATCCAAAGTTGTTTCTGTTAGTAATGATGTGGTCCCAAGACTTTAGGCGCCCCCTGGAGGAGGATGCCTAGAACTTATCAACACACAGTGTAATTTTGTATCTTTATGTATTAACAATTAGAGGGTAAAAACTTAGGGTCTCATTTGTTACATTGAATTCTCCAGAGAAGAGCTGTGGCTGGAATTAGAACACTTTTCCAAAACGCGCAGCGCACTGCCACCCGGTGAGGCTGAGGGATCCTAGATCACCCTTGCTTTACATGCTGCATCTGATGAGTGCAGTATTTTACACATGTGACCTTGGCTTCATTATTGTTACGTTATAATCTGCAGATAGATCGGTAAATAACGCATGGATAATGAAGGGGTTTGGAAACTTCTAACAACTGACTTTTCTCTCAATTGCTCCCAGTTAAATAAATATATTTACCCTTTACCTGCATCACATGAGGAACCAGCAGACGCTATGAGCAAACAAATATAATTATGGGAACTGAATTTTGGTGGTGACTTTAATCTGCAAAGTAAAATATATCCATCATTTCCCTAAATAGCTTCAGGGGGATGAAGGGGGATGGAAAGTTAAATATCAGTGATCTGTACATACCTATGACGATGAAAGAATACAGTGGCATGTAAAAGTTTGGGCACCCTGGTCAAAATTACTGTTATTGCGAATAGTTAAGCAAGTTGAAGATGAAATGATCTCTAAAAGGTATATATATATATATATATATATATATATATATATATATATATATATATATATATATGCGTGTGTGTGTATATATGTGTATATATATACATTTTATGCATTTATTTTTTCCATCTTTTACATTTTAAAGATGACAAAAAAGAAAAACAAGCCAATTGGGAAAGTTTGCCAACCCTGCATGGTTAGTACCTAGTAGCAACATCTTTTGCAAGTATCACAGCTTGTAAACGCTTTTTGTAGCCAGACAAGAGTCTTTAGAGTCTTACATCCTCTGCTATCTTGAGGTCTAGCCACAGACTTTCAATGGTGTTCAGATCAGGGGACTGTGAGGGCCATTGTAAAACCTTCAGCTTGCACCTTTTGAGGTCGTCTATTGTGGATTGTGACGTATGTTTAGGATCATTATCCATTTGTAAAAGCCAGCCTTTTTTCACCTTCAGCTTTTTTACATATGGTGTTATGTTTGCATCAAGAATTTGTTGAAATTTCATTGAATCCATTCTTCCCTCTACAAGTGAAATGTTCCCCGTGCACTGCATAGGCTCAGGTTTAAGCTCAGGTAATACCGCCAAATGGTGCACAGATTTACGCTCACGCAAGCGTCGACCGATCTGAATGGCCAAAGACATAGACTCATTCAAACCAGCAGGCATAGGAAATCCCACCATGACATCCTTAAGGGCTTCAGAGAGACCCTTTCTGAACATAGCTGCCAGCGCAAATTCATTCCATTGAGTGAGCACGGACCACTTTCTAAATTTCTGACAATATACCTCTATCTCATCCTGACCCTGACAAAGAGCCAGCAAATTTTTCTCTGCCTGATCCACTGAATTAGGTTCATCGTACAGCAATCCGAGCGCCAGGAAAAACGCATCGATATTACTCAATGCAGGATCTCCTGGCGCAAGAGAAAATGCCCAGTCCTGAGGGTCGCCGCGCAAAAAAGAAATAACAATCAAAACCTGTTGAACTGGATCACCAGAGGAGCGAGGTTTCAAGGCCAGAAATAATTTACAATTATTTTTGAAACTCAGAAACTTAGTTCTATCTCCAAAAAACAAATCAGGAATAGGAATTCTTGGTTCCAACATAGAATTCTGATCAATAGTGTCTTGAATCTTTTGCACTCTTGCCGAGAGCTGATCCAAAAATGAAGACAGACTTCTAATGTCCATCGCTACACCTGTGTACTGAACCACCCAAATGTCTAGGGGAAAAAAAAGGCAAAACACAGTGCAAAGAAAAAAAAATGGTCTCAGAACTTCTTTTTTCCCTCTATTGAGAATCATTAGTACTTTGGGCTTCCTGTACTGTTATGAAAGGCAATTCAGTACTACAATGGACATAGCGGTCAGAGCACATACAGTGATCCGACAATAACCCAAAATCATAGAACGAGCTCTGAGACGTGGGAACTCTGCAGACCGCAATCCCTAATCCTCTCCAAACAACACTAGAGGCAGCCGTGGATTGCGCCTAACTCTGCCTATGCAACTCGGCACAGCCTGAGAAACTAACTAGCCTGAAGATAGAAAATAAGCCTACCTTGCCTCAGAGAAATACCCCAAAGGAAAAGGCAGCCCCCCACATATAATGACTGTGAGTTAAGATGAAAAGACAAACGTAGAGATGAAATAGATTCAGCAAAGTGAGGCCCAACTTTCTTAACAGATCGAGGATAGAAAAGGTAACTTTGCGGTCTACACAAAACCCTAAAGAAAACCACGCAAAGGGGGCAAAAAGACCCTCCGTACCGAACTAACGGCACGGAGGTACGCCCTTTGCGTCCCAGAGCTTCCAGCAAAAAATAAGTCAAGCTGGACAGAAAAAATAGCAAACAAATAGCAAAGAAGAACTTAGCTATGCAGAGCAGCAGGCCACAGGAATGATCCAGGGAAAAGCAAGTCCAACACTGGAACATTGACAGGAAGCCAGGATCAAAGCATTAGGTGGAGTTAAGTAGAGAAGCACCTAACGACCTCACCAGATCACCTGAGGGAGGAAACTCAGAAGCCGCAGTACCACTTCCCTCCACCAACAGAAGCTCACAGAGAGAATCAGCCGAAGTACCACTTGTGACCACAGGAGGGAGCTCTGCCACAGAATTCACAACACGTGCCATTGGCTGCAACACGACCTCAAAGCATGATTGATCCACCCCCATGCTTAATGGTTGGCGAGATGTTCTGTGTCCTTTTTTTCTCCACACATACCTCTGATCATTGTGGCCATGGAGTTCTATTTTAACCTCGCTGTTCCACAGGACTTGTTTCCAAAATGCATCAAGCTTGTTTAGATGTTCTTTTGCATACTTCTGATGCCGACTTTTATGATGACACAGGAGAGGTTTTCTTCTGATGACTCTTCCATGAAGACCATATTTGTGCTGGTGTCTCTGAACAGTAGAACAGTGTACCACAACTTCAGAGTCTGCAAAATCTTTCTGAAGGTCTTTAGCAGCTAAGCGGAGTTTCTGATTTGTCTCTATAGCAATCCTACGTGCAGCTCTCTCTGAAATTCTGCTTGGTCTTCAGGACTTTATCTTGGCCTCCACAGTTCCTGATAACGGCCATTTGTTAATTACATTTCGAATTGAGGAAAGCGCTTTGTTATCTTCTTATAGTCTTCTCCTGCTTTATACGTACATTGACTATAACTACGTCCGTTTTAGCTTCTTGTTGTATTCGGATTTTCTGCATTGATGACTGTTGTACGTCAAAGCTGCAGAATTATGGTTCATTTGTAATAGAGTGCTAGGCAGCTGCTTAGAAGAAACCATGGCTGCTGGTTTTTGGCACAAGGTTAGAGGAGGCTGTGTTTTTATAAAGCTGGGAAATTTGCATCACCTAACGATCATAGCGAACAAGCCATAATCCTAACAGGATAATTAAGGTCTGACACCTTGGTCAAAGTTATTGAGCACACAAATCCCTAAGGGTGCCCAAACTTTTGCACTGGTCCATTTTCCTTTTTGTAATTTTAAGAATTAAAAATTGTCTTTTTTCCTTTTTGAAATTTAACATGTACAAAACTACTATATTTTTTTTAACTAAAATACATTTTCTTTGTATCACCTTTAACTTTAGCCTTTTATAGAGATAATTTCATCTTCAATTTGCTTAACTGTTCACAATAACAGTGATTTTAACCAGGGTTGCTCAAGGTTTTAAATGCCACTATATATACGTATACACACACACAAAAAAAAAATAATATATGTTTATCTATATCACACACACACACACACACACACACACACACACACACACACACACACACACACACACACACACACACACACACACACACACACTATGTATGGTACATGTTAGTGCCAGCAGGGCTCTGTTCTCTTTTGATTTTTCCTACTTGTTTTCCTAGAGCTAGAGCTCTTTTACTTCTGGTCAGTAGAGTTGTATTAGGGTTTGTTTTTGTTTTTTTGCAGTACAGCCTATAGTTTTTTTCATTACCCTTTTGGGGTCCATATGACTTTCTGATCTCCAATCATTCATTTTTTTGGGAGTCAAACTGAAAAAAAAGTGATTCTGCCATTTCGATTTTTTAAATCCCGTTTCAAATTTCACTGTATAGGATAAATATTATTACTTTGGACAGTTCTGCATGCAGTGATACCAAATAAGATATTTTTATTGACATTATGGGAAAAGGGTAGTAACACATAACAAATACGTATATATCAAGGTAATCAGAACCCCAACATCTTAAATGCTGCTGTCATCATTGATAGTGCCATCTAAAGGGTTAAACTGATGTAATGTGGCCTGGCACTGATCATAGAAGTTAAACTCAGGTGCCATCTGTACAACCCAGGCAGCATTGGCGCTGTATGGAGCAGGCTGAGCCCCTGGGCACAACCTCATACATACAGTGCGCACACGGCGGAGTAAATGACCCGGTTGCACTGGGCCCATTATTTGCCCACGGCTTATTCTGCTCAACAGATCATCAGCTATATGACAGTGTTATTAAAAAACGACCTGATTTTTTTGTGGACCCAGAGTAGATCAAACTGCGAATTCATGGTAGAAAGTGCAGGCCACAGTTTTCGGCAGCAGATTCCTTTGAAAATACGTTTTTGGTGTTTCCCGTGTAAAAACCTCTGTGTGAGCGTACCATTAAATCACAGTCATGTGCTGAGAGATCACTGCTCACAGCCAGGAGTAAAAACAAATTCAATACGACCTACCTGGCAGATGTGAATACGGTTAAACACATTGTCTTTTATTAGGAGCCATCATTATCCTTGATCAGGGGAATCCTGTATATTAAGGGCGTAATTCCCAAGATAGTAAGTTATTCCTTATCCATATGATCGGAGGGAACTTACTTATCACTGGGGATCCTGCTGCATTCTCGAGAATATGGTTCTGAAGACTGGGCTCTGCATCTGCACTATAAGGGTGTGTGCACACGCTGCAGATTTTGCTGCGGATCCGCAGCGTTTCCGCCGCTGCGGGTCTGCAGCAGTTTCCCATGAGTTTACATTACAATGTAAACCTATGGGAAACAAAAAACGCTGTGCACATGCTGCAGAAAAAACCGTGCGGAAACACAGCGGTTTACATTCCGCAGCATGTCACTTCTTTCTGCGGATTCCACAGCGGTTTTACAGCTGCTCCTATGGAAAACCGCAGTTGTAAAACCGCAGTGAAAACCGCAGAAAAACGGCGGTAAATCCGCAATAAATCTGCAGCAAAAACGCAGTGTTTTTGCACTGCAGATTTATCAAATCCACTGCGGAAAAATCCGCAGTGGATAAGAATACGTGTGCACATAGCCTAAAGGAGCAGAGGTGTTCAAACTCCGCTCCATTCATTGTTAGTGGCACTGTCGATGGGACGGTGGAGCATGCGAACCTCCGCTCTATTCGAGACACAGTTCGGTTCCCAGGTTTTATGGTCCCATGATCAAAAATGCTGGAGGTTTCCAGTGATTGCATTCACATCTGATGAATGGTAAGTTTTCCTTGAATATATGCATAAACCATAAATAACTTACTAACTTAGGAATTACCAGTTAAGACTCCAGCTATAAAGAGACGTGAGAATTGTAATGTTACACTGTGACATTGCAACTAACGATTGTGGCAGGAAACATAGGACCATAGTGGGTCTGTCGGCAATAATATAAATCTGATGGATCTTTGGTTGCAGGTGTCTTTGCCTCGTACCGTACAATGTAAATCATGAGAGACTGTGACTTCCTCGTGATCTATTTGGCTGTACATGAACACTTTACATCTTTGTACTTCTCATCTGTGTGCATAAGCCCCTAAGGTGAAGACATATTTGCATTCTGTCCCCACATAACCTCACATGTGAGCACATGACATACAGTGATAAACGTTAAGATACCGGAGGTGCCAAAAATTAAAAAAAAAACCTCTTAAATTAAACGTGTGAGCAAACAGCATGACATTCTCTCAATTAAACTGCTATATTTAAAAAAAAAAAAAAAAAAAATAGAATATATATCACTGGAGGGGGATGGGGATTTTCTATATTTACCAAGTCCCTCCAATATTGGTAATTACTTGGAGTCTAGAGCAATGGCCGATTGCATCAAACTGTAGAGACAACTGTTTTACTAGCTTTTGTGGAATATGGGAAACCTGATCTTAAAAGGGAATCTGTCACCCCCTGGACGTATGTGAGCTATAGTCATCGCTGTGAGCCATGTGTATGTAGTGGTGACTATGCAGAGATGAAGAGGGGAGAGGACATTATCGTCGTGCATGCCGGAGGTCACTGGACCGGAAGCCGCCAGTGCCTGTGCAGAAGATCACCGAATAAAGAGCCAATAAAAGGGAGGAAGAGGTATGGATCTTTGAGGGAGTGCAGGGCGCAGGTGCGGGATTCCGGCGCCATAAATGACGTGCATGGGAGGGGGTTAGTATTACAATGAAGACAGGAGGCAGGGATTTATTCCAGGCACCGCACGCCCCGGAGCCTGGAAGAAATCATTAGCATACAGAAAGAATATAATAGTATGAGAATATAAGAATATAATAATATGAGGCATACAGGTTGGACTAGTGTAACATTTCTATTACCTGTAAGTCCAAATTAATAGGTCATATATATCCCAGGGGGTAACAGATTCTCTTTAACCCCTTACCGACCTCCGCCGTACTATTACTGCGGAGGTCGGTACCCCTCCGCTTTGATGCGGGCTGCGGCGGTGAGCCCGCATCAAAGCCGGGACATGTCAGCTGTTTTGAACAGTTGACATGTGTCCGCAATAGTGGCGGGTGGAATTGCGATTCACCCGCCACTGTTAACTAGTTAAATACCGCTGTCAAACGCTGACAGCGGCATTTAACTACTGCTTCCGGCCATCAGGCCGGAAATGAGCGCATCGCCGACCCCCGTCACATGATTGGGGGTCAGCGATGCGTCAGCATAACAACCAGAGGTCTCCTTGAGACCTATATAGTTGTTGATGCCGGCTTGCTGTGAGCGCCAACCTGTGGTCTGCGCTCATAGGAAGCCTGTAATTCAGCTACATAGGAGCGATCAATGCATCGCTCCAACGTAGCTGAGCCGATCGAGTTGTGCCAGCTTCTAGCCTCCCATGTAAACTATTGAAGCATGGCAAAAGTAAAAAATAAAAAGTTTTAAAAAAAAATTATGAAAAAATAAAAAAAAATATAAAAGTTTAAATCATCCCCCTTTCACCGCATTCAAAATAAAACAATTAAAAAAAAAATCAAACCCACACATATTTGGTATCGCCGCATTCAGAATTGCCCGATCTATCAATAAAAGAAAAAGCATTAACCGGATCGCTAAACAGCGTAGGGAGAAAAAAAATTTGAAACGCCAAAATTACGTTTTTTTTAATCAACGCAACATTGCATTAAAATGCAATAACGGGCGATCAAAAGAACGTATCTACACCAAAATGGTATCATTAAAAACGTCAGCTCGGCACGCAAAAAATAAGCCCCCACCTGACCCCAGAACATGAAAAATGGAGACGCTACGGGTATTGGAAAATTGCGCAATTTTTTTTTAACCAAAATTTGGAATTTTTTTTTACCACTTAGATAAAACGTAACCTAGACATGTTTGGTGTCTACGAACTCGTAATGACCTGGAGAATCAAAATAGCAGGGCAGTTTTAGCATTTAGTGAACCTAGCAAAAAAGCCAAACAAAAAACAAGTGTGGGATTGCACTTTTTTTTGCAATTTCACTGCACTTGGAATTTTTTTTTCCGTTTTCTAGTACAAAACATGCAAAAACCAATGATGTCGTTCAAAAGTCCAACTTGTCCCGCAAAAAACAAGCCCTCACATGGCCATATTGACGGAAAAATAAAAAAGTTATGGCTCTCGGATGGAGGGGAGTGAAAAACGAGAACGCAAAAATTGAAAAAGGGCAAGGTCTTGAAGGGGTTAAGAATAAAGGGGACGCCGCACTTGTCAATTTTCGTTTTATTTTCTATAGCAGCATGGCCACATTCTAGGGAATAAGGTTAATTTCATAAAATAAAAACACCAGCGCTTCCCCTACAAAAAAGGTTCTACTCTATAAAACAAAGCCGCACCAACTAAAGGCACAATCTGCCCCTGTGCTTGTGATACTGTAAGAATGAAAAAACTTGCATAGTCTCGTGCTATGGAATCGATATGAATCTAGGTTAAAAGTAAAAAACTGAATTGAAGATATGTGGCAAAACGATCCTGTTCCACTTTGAAGATGAGATTTATTTCTATGCAGTAAAGTTCTTGAATTCAACGGTGGTAGGTGGTGATCACTAGGTCCCTTTGCCTCCCCAAAATATGAGATCAGAAAGTCACACGGACCCCAAAATGGTGATGATAAAAACAAAATATCCTGATGCAACTATTGACTTAAAAAAGGAAAAGTTATAGCTCTTTGATGATTAGGAAAAAGCAAAAAAAGGGGCCCTTTGGACTCTCACCCAGGGGCCACATAAACCTGGAGCCAGCCCTGCTCTCACCCAGGGGCCACATAGACCTGGAGTCGGCCCTGTTCTCACCCAAGGGCCTCATAGACCTGGAGCCGGCCCTGCTCTCACCCAGGGGCCACATAGACCTGGAGCCGGCCCTGTTCTCACCCAAGGGCCTCATAGACCTGGAGCCGGCCCTGCTCTCACCCAGGGGCCACATAGACCTGGAGCCGGCCCTGCTCTCACCCAGGGGCCACATAGACCTGGAGCCGACCCTGCTGTCACCCAAGGGCCACATAGACCTGGAGCCGGCCCTGCGTTCACCCAGGGGCCACATAAACCTGGAGCCAGCCCTGCTCTCACCCAGGGGCCACATAGACCTGGAGCCGGCCCTGCGTTCACCCAGGGGCCACATAGACCTGGAGCCGGCCCTGCTCTCACCCAGGGGCCACATAGACCTGGAGCCGGCCCTGTTCTCACCCAAGGGCCTCATAGACCTGGAGCCGGCTCTGCTCTCACCCAAGGGCCACATAGACCTGGAGCCGGCCCTGCGTTCACCCAGGGGCCACATAGACCTGGAGCCGGCCCTGCTCTCACCCAGGGGCCACATAGACCTGGAGCCGGCCCTGCTCTCACCCAAGGGCCACATAGACCTGGAGCCGGCCCTGCTCTCACCCAGGGGCCACATAGACCTGGAGCCGGCCCTGCTCTCACCCAGGGGCCACATAGACCTGGAGCCGGCCCTGCTGTCACCCAAGGGCCACATAGACCTGGAGCCGGCCCTGCGTTCACCCAGGGGCCACATAAACCTGGAGCCAGCCCTGCTCTCACCCAGGGGCCACATAGACCTGGAGCCGGCCCTGCTCTCACCCAGGGGCCACATAGACCTGGAGCCGGCCCTGCTCTCACCCAGGAGCCACATAGACCTGGAGCCGGCCCTGTTCTCACCCAAGGGCCTCATAGACCTGGAGCCGGCTCTGCTCTCACCCAAGGGCCACATAGACCTGGAGCCGGCCCTGCGTTCACCCAGGGGCCACATAGACCTGGAGCCGGCCCTGCTCTCACCCAGGGGCCACATAGACCTGGAGCCGGCCCTGCTCTCACCCAAGGGCCACATAGACCTGGAGCCGGCCCTGCTCTCACCCAGGGGCCACATAGCCCTGAAGTGAAGTGGCCTTTGTTCAAGAAGTGGATAACACATCATGCCTGAAAAATAACTGGGGGCTAAACACATCCCCCCATCCCAGGGATATGTCCCCATGCTTCGTACACAGTGTTTCCAATTCAATTTCTCAATAGCACAAGGAGCAGCAATAATAGTGAATGAATTCACTTGGTCCGCCACCATATTTTCACAATTAGTGGGGTCAAATTTAGTGGAACCCCTCCAATCAGACATTAATGGGGTGTACTAATTCCTAAGCAGCCTCTCTCTACACGCTCTCTGGCTGACATGCGCACTGTGGAGTCCGAATATGCAAAGTAAACACAAACAGATTTGATAGCAAAAAAAAACAAAAAACGCCACAACCAAAATGGCTTCTTAAACAGCAGCCTATCTACTGACGTCACATCCTGCCACAGGCCTTTGGTTCTACACATATTTTGTTCCGTCTGACAAATAGGTAAGGAATAAAGGGTTCCGCTATCTTACATTCCGACATGGAGGCTGAGACCTGCGGTTCCGGACCAGTGTGGGTATCAGAGGCCCTGCGGATCCTGGGTGACGCGCTGGTGGGCTCCTGTGCGCCCTCAACTGTATGGTTCAAAGAAAGCAGCCAGAAGAACCTGAGGAGCAGAGACTTCCTAGTGCCCAGGGGAGCGCTGAAGAGAAGCTTCCCGGATGGAGAGGTGCATGCAGGGCGCAGGTCACATGGCCGTAGTCGGCTCGCAGCTGCTGCTTGTTTTTCAGTGTCACATGAGGAGACATTTGTGTGATCAGAGCTGCACTTTGCACCGAAAGTCGTGAAACGTTTTGGAATTTAAAATTAACTTCAATGGAGGGGAAAGACCTGCGACTTCATCAGATTGTGTGACCCCGTGCAGATCTGACCCCACCTTATTGTAATGTGCTGTCTGCGGAGTCTGTCGGTGTACCTAAACCCAGCATATGTGATACCGCTGCACCAGTGTATCTAAGCCTATCCTATATAATATAGCTGCACCAGTGTATCTAAGCCTAGCCTATATGATACCGCTGCACCAGTGTATCTAAGCCTATCCTATATAATATAGCTGCACCAGCGTATCTAAGCCTAGCCTATATGATACCGCTGCACCAGTGTATCTAAAAGCCTATCATATGATAACGCTGCACCAGTGTATCTAGGCCTATCCTATATGATACCACTGCACCAGTGTATCTAAGCCTATCCTATATAATATAGCTGCACCAGTGTATCTAAGCCTAGCCTATATGATACCGCTGCACCAGTGTATCTAAGCCTATCCTATATAATATAGCTGCACCAGTGTATCTAAGCCTATCCTATATAATATAGCTGCACCAGTGTATCTAAGCCTATTCTATATGATATTGCTGCACCAGTGTATCTAAGCCTATCCTATATAATATAGCTGCACCAGTGTATCTAATCCTATTCTATATGATATTGCTGCACCAGTGTATCTAAGCCTATCCTATATAATATAGCTGCACCAGTGTATCTAAGCCTATTCTATATGATATTGCTGCACCAGTGTATCTAAGCCTATCATATGATAACGCTGCACCAGTGTATCTAGGCCTATCCTATATGATACCGCTGCACCAGTGTATCTAAGCCTATCCTATATAATATAGCTGCACCAGTGTATCTAAGCCTATTCTATATGATATTGCTGCACCAGTGTATCTAAGCCTATCCTATATGATATTGCTGCACCAGTGTATCTAAGCCTATTCTATATGATATTGCTGCACCAGTGTATCTAAGCCTATCCTATATGATATAGCTGCACCAGTGTATCTAAGCCTATTCTATATGATATTGCTGCACCAGTGTATCTAAGCCTATCCTATATGATATAGCTGCACCAGTGTATCTAAGCCTATCCTATATGATATTGCTGCACCAGTGTATCTAAGCCTATCCTATATGATATTGCTGCACCAGTGTATCTAAGCCTATCCTATATAATATAGCTGCACCAGTGTATCTAAGCCTATCCTATATGATATTGCTGCACCAGTGTATCTAAGCCTATCCTATATAATATAGCTGCACCAGTGTATCTAAGCCTATTCTATATGATATTGCTGCACCAGTGTATCTAAGCCTATCCTATATAATATAGCTGCACCAGTGTATCTAAGCCTATCCTATATGATATTGCTGCACCAGTGTATCTAAGCCTATTCTATATGATATTGCTGCACCAGTGTATCTAAGCCTATCCTATATAATATAGCTGCACCAGTGTATCTAAGCCTATCCTATATGATATTGCTGCACCAGTGTATCTAAGCCTATCCTATATAATATAGCTGCACCAGTGTATCTAAGCCTATCCTATATGATATTGCTGCACCAGTGTATCTAAGCCTATCCTATATGATACCGCTGTACCAGTGTATCTAAGCCTATCCTATATGATATTGCTGCACCAGTGTATCTAAGGCTACTTTCACACTAGCGTTTTCTGCAATCCGTCACAATGCGTCGTTTTGCAGAAAAAACGCATCCTGCAAAAGTGCTTGCAGGATGCGTTTTTTCCCCATAGACTTGTATTGACGACGCATTTGCGACGGATTGCCACACGTCGCATCCGTTGAGCGACGGATGCGTCGTGCTTTTGCGGACCGTCAGGAGCAAAAAACGCTACATGGACCGCTTTTTCCGACCGCGCATGCGCGGCCGGAACTCCGCCCCCACCTCCCCGCACCTTACAACGGGGCAGCGGATGCGCCGGAGAAATGCATCCGCTGCCTCCATTGTGCAATGCGTTAAACACTAGCGTCGGAATCTCTCCCCGAGGCATTGCGACGGGGAGATTCCGACGCTAGTGTGAAAGTAGCCTAAGCCTATTCTATATGATACTGCTGCACCAGTGTATCTAAGCCTATCCTATATGATACCAGTGTATATAAGCCTATCTAATGTGATACTTCGAAGTCTGTGTATCTAAGCCCATCCAATGCTGTGTATCTGGCAGTTCTTGTAATGACGTGTCCTTCTTTTCTTGGCTTTTCCAGGTGCCTGCGGATCTTGTACAGACGCTGATGTCTCTGGCCGCCCCGGGTCTCCCCCCGGTGAAGACATGTCTGCAGTCTGAGGCCGGACTCATCGTCCAGTTGGACAGACCTGCAGTTTTCCGTCGCGTTCTCCAAGACTTCTCTCCGTATCTCCAACCTCTTCCCTCTGTAGATGATGGACAGGACATTGTGATCCTGAACTGTGCCCCGCTGCACGGCTGTAGGAGCCTGGACACGCTGCGGCTGAGCCACCTGAGAGCTGTCCTAGTCGCCGATCACCTGGCCAAAGTCCTCACCTTAAAGGGGTCAGTTAATCCCTTATACTCCATTCCCATCTGGAGCTGAATTCAGCACTGGGTTTCCACCTGCAGGAGCTCATAACCTGCAATTTTTTTTATTTTTTTTTCAGAAAACAAGTATCCCTGGTCCCTGCCAGGCTTTGTAAGGAGGTGGATGAATTCTTGAGTCATCTGGGAATCTCCTGGCCTCGTTCAGGCGATGCAGCATCTCTAGAAGATACTGTTTCAAGTTTTAAGGACTTCTTAAGGGACTATATCCAAGATAGTAGACATGTGGACTCTGCACCTGGTGTACTCTGTGTGCTACTCAAAACCTTTGCAGAGAAGCACAACATATGCCTGCGAGGATATGACCCGAATCTAGACTTCTTTACTGGTAAATCAGAATCAGATTAGAGCTTCATAAAGGGGACTTCACTGCTTTATTAAAATGTGGTCCATATTGCTTTATCACCTAATATAACAATGATTTGTTTAGCTGTGATTGCAGTACCAGGCACTACCAGTAGGAGTCTCCCTTTTTAATTCAGCTCATATTGAACTTTATGCTGTTGTGACATCTGCTGGTCGTACGGAGTACTGCAACCGCAACCAACAAAGTAATAAGCACCATTGTGTGTGTAATAAATAAATATATATATGCGCACGCACGCACACACACACACATAGATACACATAATATAATCTCTTAGAACCCAGTATGTCTGCCAAACCTCTCACAATAATTTCCTTATGTAGTGGATGAAGGTGATCTAGAGCATGTGGCAAGGTTGCAGAGATCAGTCTTGGAGGCAATGGTAAGTAATGATACAAGCTTCCTCTAAATGCCCTGTTTTTACCATTCTGAATATTCTCATAATTAAGATTTTTGCACATTTTCAGCAGATGTCCCCTGGTATGGTGTTACACATCGTCAGTAGCGAGGAAGAGTTCCATCAGCAGAAACTGGACCTTCTCTGGAGGTTGATAGTACCCAGCAATGGAGATGTCACTCAGGTACTCAAATATCAAAGATTATTACCCTCTATAAGATGAACAACATGGATGCCGCAGCAGACTTATCACTTGCACCCCAAGAGGCCCCATATATTCAGCCACAGTGACTTTGAGTCCCGGGTACAATGCCCCCATAAGTGCCAGCACAACTTTATCCAAGATTTTCCTATGTGTGATATGTTGATGCCCGATTCTCACACATATTGGCTGAAAGTAATAAAGAGTCTAGATTATCAAGGTGGCATTCGCCTGAGCACCCAATGAGGGCTGTTAGGTAGTGCGGAATATAAAACACTACACAAGTGCCCCTTTTGTAATTTATTTTCCATCCAGATGAAATACAGAAAAAAATGAAACTGGCTGTTGTGCTGGGAGTTGTAGTTCAGCTACAGCTTGCAAAGAACAGACGTGAGCAATACTTGTGTTCTGGCTATATAGAAATGTCTATTCTGGAGGCACGGGGTTAATTTGAGCTGGGGGATGAGACACTTCCTGCAGTTACAGCTCCTGATCCTGCTCTGAGATTACAGGGGCTCAGTTTCCGGAGCCAAGTCAGCACTGTATAATACTGTAGTAGAGCAGACCAGGAAATGTGTATTGTAAGGATGTGTACAGATGTTCCCACATATTACCAGGACCTGGTATACAGGGAATGCCCATAGAGAGGGAAAGCATGCACTAGTAGGGGGTCTCGCTGTTCACCAGTCACTGCTGTTTGCACAGCTGCAATGTCTACGGTTATGCTGAGGCCGTGTGAAGTAACCCTTAGTGTCTCAGACTGTACTGTCCATCCCTCATGCTTTACACTGCAGCTCTGCTCTGCAAATTAGGACAAACTCAATAAAAGGGATTAGGGTTCAGTTGCTCCTGTGTATGATAGATCTGATGTTACTGTTGCTTATTTTCCAGAAGCATCTGATATGTGGTCCTGTAAAAGCGCTCAACTCTGCAACACCCATCGGCTGCTCTCAGTACTTTCAGTAAGTTCTTCTCATGTGATGTGTTGAGGACACACTATCATTACAGATCAGTGCAAAAAGTAGTTCAGACTTTCACAGGTTAATTATATGGAGAAAAGCATATGACGCACGCACGCACGCACGCTTCGGCAGACATATAACAGCTCCGCTCTTCTGGGAAGGCTTTCCACAAGATTTTGGAGGCGTCTATGGGAATTTTTGCTCATTCACCCAGATGAGAATTCATGAGGTCAAACCCCGATTTTGAGGAGAGGCCGGTCTCACAATCTCTGGTCTAATTAATCCCAAAGGTGTTGGATGGGGCTGAGGTCAGGGCCCTGTGCTGCCGCTCATGTTCTTCCACCAAACCCCCTATGTCTGTGGGCACAGTCATTGGGAGCAAAAAAAGGGTCTTCCCGAACTGTTCCCACAAAGCTGGAAGCTACAATTGTCCACAATGTCTTGTGCTGAAGCATTAAGATTTTCCCTTCCCCCATGACGGCACACCTGAGAGAGGGGATCCGCCCAGCCAGGACAGGAAACCCTACTGAAAATAAAAGGGCGGTACCTCTCCCTCGCTTCAGTTGGGTTTCCTGTCCTGACAGGGACCCTCTTACTGAACACGGCGGTTCACTTACCCAGGTCCCGTCCCGGCGTGGAAGAATCAGGCAGCGCCTGTGCGTCGGGTTCGGGAGTCTGGACGCGCCGTCCGCAGGTCCCCCGGGTCTCTGCGTCCGAGCGGGCGTTGAGCAGCATGGTCAGAGGGCTGTGTTCCCTTCCATGGCTGCCACGCCGCCCTCCCCTCTCTGCCGGCGTCCAGGTGCGGTGGCCGCTTCCGGGTCGCTCGTCTGACGTCACGCGCAAGGCACGCTGGGAATGGGCGTGCCCGCGTGACGTCGGGGGCGGGCGCCGGATCCAAGATGGCGGCGCCCATGATGAGAACGCCGGCCGGTGAAAGGGAACTCCGGCGGCACGGCAGAGAGTGGGAGGGGGTTAATTTGGGCACCGAAGGAGGCGGGGAGTGCAGTGGTCCCCCCCATAAAAGGGGGTTAGACCACAGAAAACGCGCTCATGTCCATAAACTTCACCATGGAAATAGGACAACAGGAGCAGCAGCAGCAGCAGCAACCGCCTTCACAGCAGCAGCAGCAGCAGCAAATGGAGCTCTCACCAGATGCCTTGCCGAGCCACCAGCATACCAAGAGCAGCCGCTCAAGTGGTAGGAACAGCAGTCGTTCTGTCTGGCAGGATTCGTCGGCTTCCAGGAGGGACGCTTCACGTGCATCTGTCCAGCCTCCAAAATCGGCACCCTTGATTGTCGGTAGTGGTGAGTGATCTACGTGAATGTCACCCTTATGGTAACAGGGTCCATTTTTGTCTGTTTTGATCACTAGGGGTCCAGGAAAGCGGTTGGTAAAACAAAGAACCGAGAGTGTGCCCTTTGTAGAAACCCGCTTGCAGTTCAGTGGCAGAAGGATCTCTGTGCTGACTGCATTACTAAAACCATGCAAGAAGAGACCCCTAATTTTGCCACTAGCCTAAAAGCCATAATACAGGCTGAAATAAAAGACTCCTTAAAATTGGCCCTTAGCGAACCAAGAAGGAGAAGCCGTAAGGCGTCCACAGACTCAGATGCCTCTCAGAGACAGGGGAGTCATAAAACATCCCGGTCTCCCTCTACCTCCTCGGCCTCTGTCCAGTCTTCAGATTCCTCCTCGGACAGTGATTCAGGAGGTCGTCCATGTTTCCAAACTGAGGACGTAGATAAACTGGTCAAAGCAGTTAGATCTGCAATGGGGCTTAAAGAGGAGAAAACACCTAGGTCACTAGAAGATGTCATGTTTGGTGGCCTAGAAGAAAAAAGGAAACGCACGTTTCCGGTTAATGCAAAAATAAAAGCATTAATTGACAAAGAGTGGAAAAAGCCCGAAAAAATGGGTTCCTTGCCCTCTTCATCCAAAAGGAGATATCCTTTTGAGGATAAAGACTCTGAGTCCTGGGAAAAAATCCCTAAGATTGACGGGGCAGTAGCCAAATGTTTAAAAAGATCATCCCTTCCGTTAGAGGACTCTGGTGTTCTCAAAGACCCGCTTGATAAAAAAGCAGATAGTTTCCTGAGACACATCTGGGAAGCCTCAGCGGGGGGCCTTAAGCCGGCGATTGCGGGAACATGTACGGCCCGTGCCCTAATGGTCTGGCTACATCAGGTAGAAGATCAGCTGAAAAACAAAGTACCCAGAACTGACATCCTTGCAAATATTTCTTTGCTACAAGGAGCAGCAGCTTTTTTGGCAGACTCTTCTGCGGATTCCGCAAGACTAACAGCTAGAGCCGCGGGTTTGTCCAACGCGGCAAGAAGAGCCCTCTGGCTCAAAGGTTGCCCGGGGGATTTGCCATCTAAACACAAACTGTGTTCTATTCCATGTGACGGCCAACTTCTCTTCGGGAAAAAACTTGAAGACATCCTGGAACATGCAGGAGATAAAAAGAAAGGTTTTCCCAACATCCCTAAAGATCCTAAAAAACCTTTTTTTCGGAGAAGATATAATAGAGGTCGCCCCCCAGGGGAGAGGAAAAATTGGGATTTTAGAGATAAAAGAGGATCGGGCTATATGTTTAAAGGCCCCTCCACATCGGCAAAAAAATCCCCCCAATGACATTACGCCAGAAGTGGGAGGAAGACTCTCCCTCTTCTTTCCGGCCTGGGTAAATATCTCCCCCAGTATCTGGGTCACGAACATCATCAGAGACGGCCTAAAAATAAAATTCGTCTGTCCTCCCAGACGAAACTTCATAATAACTCCCCGACGGAAGTCTCAGCAGGAACAATCTGCCCTAGAAACCGAGATCTTGGGACTTGTCCACAAAAAGGTTCTTCAGGAGGTCCCGGTTCAGGAAGAAGGAGAGGGGTTTTACTCCCCCCTCTTCTTGATCCAAAAACCGGATGGTTCTTGGAGAACTATTATAAATCTAAGAAAGCTCAACCAATCCATAGAGAACTACACTTTCAAGATGGAGTCTATAAACACGACCATAAAACTTCTCTTCCAGCACTGCTTCATGGCAGTAATAGACTTAAAGGATGCTTACTACCATATACCAATACATCAGGAATATCGGAAATACTTGAGGGTAGCTCTCTATATTCAAAATCAGGTAAAGCATTTTCAATATACAGCTCTTCCATTCGGCCTGTCTACAGCCCCCAGAGTTTTCACCAAAGTGATGGTGGAAGTGATGTCATACCTCCGGTCCCGGGATGTAGTAATTGTCCCATATCTGGACGATTTCCTGGTAATAGGGAGGTCAGAGTCCCACTGCACTCATCAAATATCAGTGGTAACATCAACTCTAATGGAGCTGGGTTGGATAATAAACATCCCCAAATCCAGACTACTGCCAGTAAAAATACAGTCCTTCCTGGGGTTAATACTGGACTCCGAGCGTCAGCTCTGCCTCCTTCCACAAAACAAAGTGGACAAGATAATAAACCTGACCAGTACAGCAATACGTCAACCCGCAATGACTCTCAGAAAGGCGATGTCCCTTCTAGGCTCGTTAACATCGTGTATACCGGCAGTAGAATGGGCACAATTCCACCTAAGACATCTACAGTGGGAAGTTCTCTCAGCTCAAAGACTGTTAAGAGGGCATTTAGAAGGAAATCTATGTCTCTCCCTGAGCGTAAGGGATTCCCTAGCTTGGTGGACTGTAGAACACCACCTGACAAAGGGGGTCCGGTGGAAAAATCCGGTCATAGACATCATCACGACCGACGCAAGCGGTACAGGTTGGGGAGCTCATCTGAGATCTCACTCTGTACAAGGTACCTGGTCCATACGAGAAAAAAACTATGGATCAAACGAAAAAGAGCTATGGGCAGTGGAGAAAGCCCTAAGACATTTTCTCCCTTTACTCCAGGGTCGCCATACTCGAATCCTGACAGACAATCGAGCAGTGGTGGCGTATGTCAATCATCAGGGAGGAACGAGGTCCAAAGGCCTCATGAATGCGTCAAAACTTCTCTTCCAACTGGCGGAACAACACCTGTTATCTCTGTCGGCACTACACATCAGGGGCATAGAAAACACTCAAGCAGACTTCCTGAGTCGCAGAGGCTTAAGACAGGGGGAATGGTCCTTAAACCCCCAGATATTTCAACAAATAGTCCAAGCCTGGGGCTCACCAGAAATAGACTTGTTTGCCAATTCTCACAACAAAAAAGTCAGAAAATTCTGCTCCTTGAATCCAAGAGAACATCCCTTCGCAGTAGATGCCCTACTAATACCTTGGAAGTTTTCTCTGGCCTACGCATTCCCCCCGATAGTGATGATCCCAGCTGTGATCCGGAAGATCAGAGAGGATCAGGCGAGGATTATCCTCATAGCTCCTTTTTGGCCAAGGAGACCATGGTTCTCCCTTCTAAGACAGATGTCGGTAACAGATCCATGGATTTTGCCAGAAATTCCGGACCTACTAACCCAGGGCCCAGTAACCCACTCTCAGGTGAAGGGCTTCCATCTGGCAGCCTGGAATTTGAGAGGGCGTTACTAAGTCGCCATGGATTCTCACCAGGTTTAATCTCCACCCTGTTGAAAAGCAGAAAACCCATAACTTCTAGAATCTATGGTAGGACATGGAAAAAATTTCTTGACTTCCTGGGTGAACCATTGGGGGAGGTGGCTCCAGTGGGTCCTATCCTATAATTTCTGCAAGCAGGATTACATCTTGGGTTAGCAACCAGCACCCTTAAAGTTCAGGTTTCAGCCTTGGGGGCCCTGTATAACTGTAATCTTGCCTCAAATAGATGGGTTTCACGATTCATAAAATCTTGCAGTAGATCTCGGCCGGTCGTTATCCCAAAAATCCCTCCTTGGGATCTAAATTTGGTCTTAGAAGCTCTAACTAAACACCCTTTCGAGCCCTTACAGGAGTTATCACCTAAGTTACTTACCCTTAAAACAGTTCTTCTAGTAGCCCTAACATCGGCACATAGGGTAAGTGATTTGCAAGCCCTGTCAATATCCCCTCCTTATACTCAGGTTTTTGATGACAGGATCGTTCTAAGACCAGACCCAGCTTATCTCCCCAAGGTGGTTCAAAAGTTCCATAGGAGTCAAGAGATTACCTTACCATCTTTCTGTAGTAATCCCAAAAATCAAGGGGAACAAAAGTTCCACATGCTAGATGTGAGAAGATCTATGTTACAGTACATATCTATGACTAGTCAGTGGAGGAAAGACCAAACCCTATTCATAGCCTTTCAGGGTAGCAAAAGAGGGTGTGGGGTAGCTAAAAGTACTATTGCTAGATGGATTAGGGAGGCCATTAGTTTATCCTACTCTGCGGGTGGCACTCCGGTTCCTGAAGGCATCAAGGCTCACTCTACCAGAGCCATGGCTACCTCCTGGGCGGAAAAGGCTGAGGTATCAATTGATCAAATTTGCAAGGCTGCTACCTGGTCCTCACCCTCAACTTTTTTCAAGCACTACCGGCTAGACCTTTCCTCTTCTGCTGACCTAACCTTTGGTAGAAGGGTACTCCAAGCGGTGGTCCCTCCCTAAGGTTTCATTCTACAAAAGTCTCTCAGGTGTGCCGTCATGGGGGAAGGGAAAACACCAGGGTTACTTACTGGTAACAGGTTTTTCCGGAACCCATGACGGCACCTGTATATTCCCCCCCCCCTTTATCACCTTTTCGGTGTGCACTATTGTTTTGGGTGCTTTTTTAGTTAATATGATGTGGTGTTGGATTGCCATGTGTACTAACCAGGGGGGCCTCTCCTGCTCTGAAAACCAACTGAAGCGAGGGAGAGGTACCGCCCTTTTATTTTCAGTAGGGTTTCCTGTCCTGGCTGGGCGGATCCCCTCTCTCAGGTGTGCCGTCATGGGTTCCGGAAAAACCTGTTACCAGTAAGTAACCCTGGTGTTTCCCTTCACTGGAACTAAGAGGCTGAGGCTGCCCCCTGATAACAGCCCATAGCATTATCCCCCTCCGCCATCTGTACAGGGGGCACAGTGCAGTCAGGGGGTAACGTCCTCCTGGAACCACTAAACCCAGACTCCTCCACCAGACGCAGAGAAGTGCGATCCGTCACTGCACAGAACACGTCTCCTCCAGAGTCCAGTGGTGCCGTCTTTACACCACTCCATCCGACGCTCAGCATTGTGCTTGGTGATGTACGGCTGCCTGCAGCTCCCGGCGCGGCGCAGTATTTGTGCTGATGTTGAAAACTGATTTCAGTGGTCAATACGTGTGGTTGGGGAACAGAAGGATGGACGCTCTGCAGCTTGTTAAGAGAGTGCTGCACATTATTTAAAATGCTATTTTTTTCCAGATATATATTATTAACATGGCCAGTCTTTGTTGTATCTTATGGTCATTCTTTCCAATTGTCTTCCCCAGGCTGCGGAAATCTCAGATGCTGGAAGCATCAGTCATGAAATATGGAGAACGTGTTCAAGGTTGTAAACGATGCATTTTTCCTCTTTGTAAGCCCGCATTCACACATCCATTTATTTTCTTAAATCCATCAAAAACAGAGTTTATCTCTCGTGTCAACAGTCTTCCATCCATTTTTCTCTTATTTTTTAAAAAATTGAAGGAGGTGTAAACTATGTGAACTTTCATTTATTCATTGGATCAGTTATGTCGGATGAAACACCGATGCGTCACTGTTGTACAAAGCTTAATTAGTTTTACACTGAGCATCATAGACTTTAGTGGCTGAGTATGATTCACAAAACCGATGAGAATAGGACACGCTCCAAGTCTCACGGATTGGAAATATGGATCCGTGTTTAAAACTGGGGAAAGTATGAATGAGTGACTCTCTCCGGGTCACTGTCCTGTCTGTTTATAGAATGGATGTGTGAATGCAGCCGAACGTTTAGTTATCACATCTGTATCTTACGTAGAGACATTTGTGCAACATTAGCTCTGCAGACGACGGCTTGTAACGTCCAGCAATCAGAGATGTTTACTGATGATGTCATCTGTCGATGTGTGATGTCACGGCTCATGTCCTTGCTTTATGTCTAGGTGAGAGCTGGGAGGAAATTATCAACTCTCTGACCTCCGCTGCAATCAAGTTTGAGTTAATGGCAACTCCTCATCGCTCTCGGGTAATATAGTCCTGGAAAGCATTATATGTATGTGTGCGTGTGTAATAAATCTACTATATAATTGTCTAAGGTCCACTTCTGTCTGTCCTTCTTTCGTTCTGTCACGGAAATCCCAAGTCGCTGATTGGTCGCAGCAAAACGGCCACGACCAATCAGCGATGGGCACAGTCCAGTGGCAAAATGGCCGCTCCTTAGTCCCCTTCAGTCAGTGCTCACACAGGGTTAATGGCAGCGTTAGCGGACCACGTTATGCCGCGGTGTAACGCAGTCCGTTAAAGCTGCTATTAACCCTGTGTGACCAACTTTTTACTATTGATGCTGCCTATGCGGCATCAATAGTAAAAAGATCTAATGTTAAAAATAATAAAAAATGATTATGTACTCACCTTCCGTGGGCCCCCGGATCCAGCCGAGGCCTTTTCCGCTCCTCGCAACGCTCCGGTGACCGATCCATGCATTGGTCTCGCGAGATGAGGATCTGGGGGGCTGACTGAGGGTGAGTATATAACTATTTTTTTATTTTAATTCTTTTTTTTTAACAGGGATATGGTGCCCACATTGCTATATACTGCGTGGGCTGTGTTAGATACTGCGTGGGCTGTGTTAGATACTATATGGGCTGGGCAATATACTACATCGCTGTGCTCTATACTACGTGGCCTGTGTTATATACTGCATGGGCAGTGTTATATACTACGTCTCTGTGCTATATACTACGTGGCTGTGCAATATACTACGTGTCTGTGCTATATACTATGTGGGCTGTGTTATACACTACTTGGCTGTGCTATATTTCTCTACTGTATCTGTGCATCATGAATCGTGGTATGTGTTAAAGAGGGGGGACCCACTGAGACTTTTTTTTCGCCCGGGGCCCTCAAAAACCTGGAGCCGGCCCTGGCTTCACTGATTGGTCACGCCCGGCCGCAAACAATCAGCGACAGGCATAGTACACCCGCGAATTGGAGCGGAATTTGAACCACGCTTCGCTAATTGGTCACAGCCGGCTGAATCCTGTGTATAAATTGCATTCTGAAAACTTCATAAATAAACTACATGCATATTCTAGAATACCCGATGCGTTACAATCGGGCCACCATCTAGTATATAATAAGCTACAGTGCCTTGCAAAAGTATTCAGCTCCCTGGAACTTTTCAACCCTTTCCCACATATAATGCTTCAAACATAAAGATACCAAATGTAAATTTTTGGTGAAGAATCAACAACAAGTGGAACACAATTGTGAAGTTGAACGAAATTTATTGGTTATTTAAATTTTTTGTGGAAATTCAAAAACTGAATAGTTGGGCGTGCAATATTATTCGGCCCCTGTAACTTAATACTTTGTTGCGCCACCTTTTCCTGCGATTACAAGTCGCTTGGGGGGATGTCTCTATCAGCTTTGTACATCGAGAGACTGAAATTCTCACCCGTTCTTCCTGGCAAACAGCTCGGGCTCAGTGAGGTTTGATGGAGATCGTTTGTGAACAGCAGTTTTCAGCCCTTTCCACAGATTCTCGATTGGATTGAGGTCTGGACTCTGACTTGGCCATTCTAACACCTGGATACATTTATTTGTGAACCATTCCATTGTAGATTTTGCTTTATGGTTGGGATCCAATAGGTTTTCTTCAAGAATGGTCCTGTATTTGGCTCCATCCATCTTCCCATCAATTTTAACCTTCTTCCCTGTCCCTGCTGAAGAAAAGCAGGCCCAAAACCATGATGCTGCCACCACCATGTTTGACAGTGGGGATGGTGTGTTCAGGGTGATGAGCTGTGTTGCCTTTACGCCAAACATATTATTTGGCATTGTTGCCAAAAAGTTCGATTTTGGTTTCATCTGACCAGAGCACCTTCTTCCACATGTTTGGTGTTTCCCAGGTGGCTTGTTGCAAACTTTAAACGACACTTTTTATGGATATTTTTGAGAAATGGCTTTCTTCTTGCCACTCTTCCATAAAGGCCAGATTTGTGCAGTGTACGACTGATTGTTGTCCTATGGACAGACTGTCCCACCTCAGCTGTAGATCTCTGCAGTTCATCCAGAGGGATCATGGGCCTCTTGGCTGCATCTCTGATCAGTCATCTCCTTGTTTGAGATGAAAGTTTAGAGGGACGGCCGGGTCTTGGTAGATTTCCAATGGTGTGATACCATTTCAATATGATCGCTTGCACAGTGCTCCTTGGGATGTTTAAAGTTTTGCAAATCATTTTGTATCCAAATCCGGCTTTAAACTTCTCCACAACAGTATCACGGACCTGCCTGTTGTGTTCCTTGGTCTTCATGATGCTCTCTGTGCTTCAAACAGAACCCTGAGACTATCACAGAGCAGGTGCATTTATACGGAGACTTGATTACACACAGGTGGATTATATTTATCATCATTGGGCATTTAGGACGACATTGGATCATTCAGAGATCCACAATGAACTTCTGGAGTGAGTTTGCTGCACTGAAAGTAAAGGGGCCGAATAATATTGCACCCCCCACTTTTCAGTTTTTGAATTTCCACAAAAATTTAATATAAGCAATAAATTTTGTTCCACTTGTTGTTGATTCTTCACCAAAAAGTAACATTTGGTATCTTCATGTTTGAAGCATGATATGTGGGAAAAGGTTGAAAAGTTCCAGGGAGCCGAATACTTTCGCAAGGCACTGTACGCCAGTGGAGAGTTCTGCTCTGCCCACTATTCTGCTGCTGTCAGGGCATCCTTGGAGTTGTCCCTGGAAAGCCACAGTTTTGACATAGGAGGAGTAAGGGAAGATGGATCAGGATCGGACCACAGTGTTTGTTTGTAGTCTATATCTATGGAGACGCATAGCTCTGGAGCTGTATTCCCAAAATGCAAGACTATTTGCAAAGTTGCTTCATTTTTTTATTTTAGAGGCATTAGGAAATATTAAAAGGGTTTGTGAAAGTGTTTATTTTTTTTCATGAAAAGAGAGCAGGGGTTGCTCTTCATAATGAGGTCTGTATTAAATTTCAGCACTTGGGACTTTTTAGGGACTGCAAAAATGGTGACTACAGCTACATACAGTGCATCCATGGCGGAGGAATACCTCCATAGTGGTGTATGTGGACATTCCTCACCCATGAGCCCTCTCTAGGTACATGCTTGGGGGTGAACAGAAATAAGTGGGACAAGCGGAAAGAAAAACCTAATTCCAGTCTGGTATGTTACCCGTTCTGTAGTCATAAATTACAATTGCATTTTTTTTTTTTATTATTATTATTTCTCATGAAGGTGAACCTGAACTTGGAGGAGGCCAACATCACAACCAAGGGAACAAAAAGTGGCGCATTTGTGATGTATAACTGCGCCCGTCTGGCCACCATGTTTGACAGCTATAAAGGGGCTGTCAGTCAAGGTACTGTATCTGTCAGCTACTTGTGGGCAGCAGGTGAGTGACAGTTCAGGCTATAAAAGTGATCCGTCTTTTGTCAGGCACCTATCCAGAGTTCCCACCAGCCGCAGATCTCAACTACTCCAGTCTACGGGAACAGGTGAGAGAGCGCTACTCCATGTGCCATCAAAGAGCGTGGCGCCCCCTGGTGTTTATTATTTGTCTGACAAATCATTTATAGGGAGCAGAAGTTGTAAAGCAAAGATCATGTTCTGTTTTGGACGGTTGCCTGTTAGGGCTGGAACACAACTTCTGTTTCATCACACAGGGAGAATGGCTCCTTCTCTTTAATTATGTCATGATGTTCCCAGAGGTGCTCAGCCAGTCGGCACAGATGTCAGCGAGCTCCCCCGGGATCCGGGTCACAGCCAACACCGAGTCGGTAAGATATCTCCTGGCCTTGCTTACTATGAAAGCAACCAGGACCCTGACAAATGCAGAGATGTAGTAGGGCTGAATTATGAATCTGGCTCTGCTATATCTGGGACTTATGGTAACACCTAAATTACTTTCACAAAAGAATTTCAAACATATTCTTTAATGTAACTTTAGATTTGATGCTTTATTGGTGCTCCTGCAAGGGGCGGCCATAGGTACAAAGTCATCAGCACAGGGAAGCGGTGGTTCACACTTACCGCCGAGCCCCCACTGTGCCGGGTCACTTGGAAGCACGAGGACCTGATGAGCGAGAGGCAAGTGGAGGCCACCAGGCAGAGTGACTATCCATGATAAATGCACGGTCACTTTTCAGGGTTTTTTTTTTCTCTACAGCATACACTGTAAATGTCATAATAAATGCAGTGCCCACCTCTGGTACCCGCACCTATCACCAGAATGTGAGGCCCCCCACAGGGATTCAGGCAGAGGAAGATGTGTCTGCAATGCTTTACTGTAATAGCAATTATGGAAACAGCCACGCATGCTTAAAGGTTAATTCCCCCAAACTGTATGTTACCCCCTATATATAGGATAGGGGATTAATTACTGGTTGCTGCAGCTCTGACCTGTGGGACCCCCCTGAATGGGGCTGTGGATCCCACAATAGCATTCTGCAGATCCCTGTCTTGAATGGATCTAAGGTGCGTATGGTCAGCTAGGGCTGCTGGGAAAGTGGAATACAGCTCTTTGCTTGTTTTCTGGAAGTCCCATAGACAGTGAATAGAGCGGAGGTCAAGAATGCACCATCCTCACTCCATTCTCAAAGTCTGGTTCCTGCAATTTAGATCCCCGTTCTTGTAATCTTTGGGGGGCCCTGAAGTTGGATCCCCAAATCCATAGAACAGGGGGATAACTTACAATTTTGGGAATGATCCTTTAATTACCGTACATGTTTCAATATCTTCCATAGAAGTGAATGGAGATAGCTGCATACATACAGTCACCTCCTAAGGGCTCATGCAGATGTTTGTGAAATTTGGGCCTAGCATGGACTGTCTGTGGGTCTCCCGACCTGTGTGTGTCCGCCTCATAGGCAGCTATCGGGAGATCTGCACACAGTCCATGCTTGGATCGAGCGTCACAGACGTCTGGACGAGCCTCGTTACTGGGACTGTCGCATCATCAGGGCGTGATGGAAGGTTTAGATTATTGCAATAGCTGCTAAGCCCTGAATTGGGCCTGACTACATCAGAGCATCTCTACAGCTGCACAACATCCCACTTCTGGCCTCCCAGTTATCAGGGCCGATGTAGTAGACATTGACTATTGGCTTTATTTCAGGTGTGTAAATTCCTTGTCCGCCTCAGTATGGACTTCAGCTGTTACTACAACAGGGTGCACATTTTAGGGGTGAGTGATATCACACTGCTTTGTCTACAGATTGCTTTTTTTTTTTTAGTTTGCAGCTCAATAAAACAAGTTTCATGATTTTTGCAGGAGCCGCTACCTCATCTCTTCAGTCAGATGTTTGCTCGCTTGCAGCTGATGAAAGCCGTTCAGAGTGTTCTGCATTCAGCATTAAAGACGCTTCACATTTTACCACTAACCCAGATATAGGACTGAAGATCAGACAACATGGGGCTGATGCATTCATGGACTAGCTATGGTTATGGCTTTAGCCTGTACACCTGGGGTACAAGTGGTCTTACGAGGAGGAATGATAAGACACAGACATTGAAAGAAATGTTGTAACCATCACCAGCAAATGGGGTCGGGGGTGACGCCATAATACTCATCCAATTTTCCCATGGAAATAAGCAGCGTCCAATAAGTTTGCCAGATACTTATCTTACTCTTCTCAACCTGAAATATTCCAGAAATCTATCCAATGTGGAGCGTAATGAGACTATGGCTGATTCGGGAGAAATATGTAAATATTGTCAATATCCCAGATTTAACATTTATTGTGAGTTATCATCCATGATAACTATTAATGGCAAAAGCTGGTAAAATGCACTTTACATCGAAGATAATAAAGTGCTTTTATTTAAGAAAGATGTGGTCTTACTTTATTTGTGTAGCTGATAAATGTTCTGTATGTATGAGGTATACATCATAGTGGACTACTAACGTCTAAGGAATAGGAATCAAGTTATTCAACAATATAACTACTATAATGTACAAGAATATAACTACTATAATACTGCTCCTATGTACAAGAATATAACTACTATAATACTGCTCCTATGTACAAGAATATAACTACTATAATACTGCTCCTATGTACAAGAATATAACTACTATAATACTGCTCTTATATACAAGAATATAATTACTATAATACTGCCCCCTATGTTGAAGAATAACTACTATAATACTGCCCCTATGTACAAGAATATAACTACTATAATACTGCTCCTATGTACAAGAATATAACTACTATAATACTGCCCCTTATATACAAGAATATAACTACTATAATACTGCCCCCTATGTTCAAGAATATAACTACTATAATACTGCTCTTATGTACAAGAATATAACTACTATAATACTGCTCCTATGTACAAGAATATAACTACTATAATACTGCTCCTATGTACAAGAATATAACTACTAATACTGCCCCTATGTACAAGAATATAACTACTATAATACTGCTCTTATATACAAGAATATAACTACTATAAATACTGCCCCCATGTATAAGAATATAACTACTATAATACTGCTCCTATGTACAAGAATATAACTACTATAATACTGCCCCTATGTACAAGAATATAACTACTATAATACTGCCCCATTACATGAAGTGACATTGTGCATGAATTCACCGCAGGACACATTTATAGCCGGTTTATTGCAGTTGTCTCATTACCATATACACGTATTTCTGCCGCTGGAGCCAGTGTTGAGGACCCTGATATTGAGGTAACTCAAAGAATGAAAAGCTGAAGTTGCGGCTGAAGTTGAGCTCGGTGACGGCAGGGACCGGAGGTAATTTTAGATGATGGAATTTATTAAAGGACCGTCTCTTGGTCACTCCGTTTCGGCCCCGGAGTTTAGCTCTGCCATTACCCTTGTCTTTGGATGGTGGCTGTTCAGAAGGGCTTGCTTTGGGGCTCCAGTTGTCCTTGTTGGCAGACTCCTTCTGGCTTTGCGGGCAGTCAGCCATGTTGTCAGGGCACGTCTTTGGAGACGGGATGCTGTGAAGGAGACATGTCAGCGAGGTCTCTGAAGGAGACGCTCTGACCCATGGTGACATATCACTGGCAAGGATGGGCTGAGGTTTCGGCTTCCGGCTGGTTGGTGACGCCTTCACAATGGGGGTGAGGATCGTATTCTTGCCAGTATCTCGGACACATACAGCTGGAGAATAGAGTAATATTAGGTCTAAGAACAAGAAATAACATTCAGATTTATAAGTTTATATCCGCCATTATATAAGATCCCATAATAGATGGACTCTGTCCTGTGGCGCACAGCAGAGGACCTAGATCAATTTCTTTAAAAATAACCTTAGAGAAATCAATTCCTCCACGCCGGCCACAGGAAGGTAATCTGTCTGTAACCGCAGGATTACAGGTAGTGGGGGGTATTTATCGCTGCAGGAAGAGGAGATGGATCTTTTATCTGTGTACATGAAGTATAGGGGGTCTTTCCCTGCTCCTGCGTTCTTGTCTACAGGTATAACAGGCAAGGATTTAGTTTCGGACAGGCAAACCAGTTGATAAAGGCAGGAGCAGTGTATGAGGGGAACGGAATTTACAGCACCCATGGTGCTGGCAGAATGCTGATGAAAAGAAACTGGAAAGTTAGAGCAGCAAGACCATGCTGAACTACAGAATCATGTTAATGCAACAGCCTTCATAAGAGACTTCTAAGAGCATGGTGAAACATTCAGGATATTCTAAGGATTTCTGTGAAGTTTCTATGCAAAAACAAACCTTAAAGACAGGGAGGGGATTAAATGATCGAGGATAGACAACTAAATGTAATGGAGGTAAATGGTAACAGGCAAAAGAGATGTCTTTTTTTTTTTTTCTACACAACTCTGAAACTACAACACCAAGAAGGAAAAGGTGTGGGGTTATGGAAGTCACAAAATGGACAGAGAGGATACTGATTGGCAAGTGATAAGAAAGCGACTCGTGCAGAAATCCCGGCACTTCCAGCCTCGGCTGCGATCTGTCAGGTTATGAAGGATTGAGGGATGTTCTGTGCTGAAGGCACTAAGACAAATCATCCAGATCCGTGTACATGCCTCCTGACGGTTTACTGTCTGAAACCTTAGTCTTGGCAATATAGAATAGATCAATTGTGGAACCAGTGGTGCGGCCATTTCTCCAGAGTCCCAGGAGCTGATTCTCAACACGTCACCATGCCACATGTTGCTGGTGCTACTGTGAGCAGCCTGCATGGCCTAAACGTGGTACCATGGCTGCAACGTTTCCAGACTTGTCTCGTAACAATCACATCCAGGACGTGACTTGTTGGCAATTTTAATGGGCGCTGCCAGCAGTGGATTTTGATGGTTCCACAACATTTCCTTCTTTGTGTTGCAGTTTCAATGTTGAGGACTGTAATTAGGGTAGTAAATCAATGAGATTAGTGAGAGTCCAACACCCTCACTGCAGACTGAAATACAGAGTGTACAGCCCCAGAGAAGCACAACGCCATACACATAATGTAGTGCTTGTTCTCAGGTGCTACAGTTTACATCACATTCACTTCAATAGCAAGTGAGCTGCAGCACCTGACAACGGCCACTACCCCATGTACGTCGGTCTGGTGTTCTGGCTCTATACACTTTGTATTTCAGGATACTACAGGACCTGCAGTTTATCGTGGGGGTGCCAAGTGTGTGACACCCATGGATCTCATATTGACCTATTTTAAGGATAGGCCATCAGTATGAATGTCCTAGGCATCCCCTTTAATAACAAGGTAAAAAAATATAGTTATAGCTTAATGGTTTATTTCCAGTCATAGTCGTAGACCTGAAAAAATGTGCAATTCTAAACTGCGACCACTGTAACAAAAAAGAAAAAAATGTAATTGTCAAAAATGGGGTTATATTAGGCAGTATTGTGAGAAAAAATAAAGTTTCTTCTACTCGTCACTATTAATAAGGACGGTAACTTATATTTTCTAGTTTAACCTTCATTCATTTCCTAGTCTTAGAATACAGAACTCTATCAGATACCTGACACCGGCAGCAGCCACGAGATCAGTGAAGCCTCCACCATTACGGCCGGTATAAAAGAGCAGGTGGCTAAACGTGGATTTAATGTGCGTAAATTAGACTATAAATCTGGCATCGGGCGTAGGCACCTTTCATGTATTTCTCGTAGATTGCCCTATAATGAGAGGGGCAGCGCGATTACCGCCCCCTGACATATAATATGTAAACCATCGCACCAAGGGGCGACACTGACACCCACCATAACGTGCCAAGTGCAGTGGAAGCCCCCTTCATTACCTGAACTTGCCATTTACAGACATTGGCAAGTGTCAGTGCTTTTCTTATGCGGCAGATGGAAGATCACAGCTGGCGGTACCCGGCCCACCCTAATGAGGGCGCAATTGTGGTCGGAGCCAGACAAACCTCTGAGAGTGGCGTAAAGTCACGCTTGACTGGTTACATTTCCATGCCCCCAACAGCTGCATTTAAAAGCCCAACATCTCCCCACGGGAGCGTGTCATAGGCAAAGATGCCCGCCCGACCCATATGCCGCCTGCACAGCCCATACCTGTGACCTTTCCTGCTCCTTTCTTGATTAACGGCAAAGCAGATAGTCTTCCTCTGTCAGCCGCACGTTCATTTAATGCAATATCCGGGCATTTGGCATCGGCTGGTATCTGGGATAGAAAATAATACTACGAGTGTGACATGGTCCATGTAACTCATCACATTGCAACTTCTTATAGGGGGTGTCTCATCTTATTTAATGGGTACATTCGCAAAGTGCTTGTAACAACAAACAACTTTGCGGTTTACCTCTTTAGGTTACTGCTCATTGCTGAGGTATTCTAAACAAGGTGCGTGCTCTTGCAAGCTGTTTGTTAGATGGAGCTTGCAAACACTGCTCTGAAGCTGGATAGATGGCGGGATCCTGCCAGTGTCGTTACCAAACACTACTCCCATGCAGCAGAGGTAACGTTGCCTCTGCTAGCAGCATCAGCGCAGTTTGGACTAGCCCCTCATCCATGCCACTGCTCTGAACGGTCAATCATCAGAAGGACACTGCCCCTTGGCGAGCAGCAATCCAGGAGGCAGGGTAAGTGCATTTATGAAAATAGAACCTGGAGAACACCCCTATAAAAGACTATGCCCCCCAAATATTAGGGAAATGTGAGTCAGACCTACTTGGGCAATGATAAGCGTGGATCCAGGATTACCTCCAACAAAGAGAACTAGGAAACAGCATGATAGTAGAGGGCGACTCCACCACCACCCGTCTCTCCTCCATTAGAGGGGACTACCACCAATCAAGATTAATATAAAATTACACATGAAAAATGTATTTACCTTTTGTAGCGAGTTCTCCCGCCGAGCTCCTTTGTTGTTCTTGCAATCACCCAGGCTTCTTGGAGACGAAGCTGGAGAATGTTCGGTCTTTAGACAAAGCCTGGGGGTCAACGGTGCCACACGTGTACCACCTTCAGCTTCATGACCCGGCACCATCACTGTCACTCTCTTAGGGTTTCCTCTATCGGACCTCCATTTCTTGGAGATATTATTTTGGTGCATTGCAGAAGGTGGATTCAGGTCTGTTTTGGTCTTCAGAAGACGCAAGCAAATAGTTCAGCATTTTGGGGTCATTGCTAAGAAAAGTGTGTCCAATGCTCTGCATGGACAACTATCCAAGTTCAATCTCCAAGTGTCACTGGTGAACCATGGAGGATTCTGCTGAGGGCTCGTATCAACAGACATGAATTATTCATTAAGCCTCTTGGGTTGGGAGTAGATCAGCCTTTCATGGGTGGCAAATACTTAATAATTCAGGCTGACATTGACAATGCACATTTGTATCCATTATAAAAGCTGTCAAGAGAGCAACAGCCAGTCAATGAGAACCCGGGGATCGGATTCAGGTCCACATACAAAGACAAGCTCAGGGTTCCTGCTGTAAAGGTCACGTACCTGTTTCCATGAAATCCCCAGAATATGGAAAGTACTATAGAATTCTGACAATCCAGACATTTCTTTAGTACCAAAGGCAGCATTATATAAAATAATATAACTTTATAATACTAGCCCTATGTACAAGAATATAACTACTATAATACTGCTCCTATGTACAAGAATATAACTACTATAATACTGCCCCTATGTACAAGAATATAACTACTATAATACTGCCCCTATGTACAAGAATATAACTACTATAATACTGCCCCTATGTACAAGAATATAACTACTATAATACTGCCCCTATGTACAAGAATATAACTACTAGAATACTGCCCCTATGTACAAGAATATAACTACTAGAATACTGCCCCTATGTACAAGAATATAACTACTATAATACTGCTCCTATATACAAGAATATAACTACTATAATACTGCCCCTATGTAGAAGAATATAACTACTATAATACTGCTCCTATGTAGAAGAATATAACTACTATAATACTGCTCCTATGTAGAAGAATATAACTACTATAATACTGCTCCTATGTAGAAGAATATAACTACTATAATACTGCTCCTATATACAAGAATATAACTACTATAATACTGCCCCTATGTAGAAGAATATAACTACTATAATACTGCTCCTATGTAGAAGAATATAACTACTATAATACTGCCCCTATGTAGAAGAATATAACTACTATAATACTGCTCCTATGTAGAAGAATATAACTACTATAATACTGCTCCTATGTACAAGAATATAACTACTATAATGCTGCTCCTATGTAGAAGAATATAACTACTATAATGCTGCTCCTATGTAGAAGAATATAACTACTATAATGCTGCCCCTATGTACAAGAATATAACTACTATAATGCTGCCCCTATGTACAAGAATATAACTACTATAATGCTGCCCCTATGTACAAGAATATAACTACTATAATACTGCTCCTATATACAAGAATATAACTACTATAATACTGCCCCTATGTACAAGAATATAACTACTATAATGCTGCCCCTATGTACAAGAATATAACTACTATAATGCTGCCCCTATGTACAAGAATATAACTACTATAATGCTGCCCCTATGTACAAGAATATAACTACTATAATACTGCCCCTATGTACAAGAATATAACTACTATAATGCTGCCCCTATGTACAAGAATATAACTACTATAATGCTGCCCCTATGTACAAGAATATAACTACTATAATGCTGCCCCTATGTACAAGAATATAACTACTATAATACTGCTCCTATGTACAAGAATATAACTACTATAATGCTGCCCCTATGTACAAGAATATAACTACTATAATGCTGCCCCTATGTACAAGAATATAACTACTATAATACTGCTCCTATGTACAAGAATATAACTACTATAATAATGCCCCTATGTACAAGAATATAACTACTATAATACTGCTCCTATGTAGAAGAATATAACTACTATAATACTGCTCCTATGTAGAAGAATATAACTACTATAATACTACTATAATACTGCTCCTATGTACAAGAATATAACTACTATAATACTGCTCCTATGTACAAGAATAACTACTATAATACTGCTCCTATGTACAAGAATATAACTACTATAATAATGCCCCTATGTACAAGAATATAACTACAATAATACTGCTCCTATGTACAAGAATATAACTACTATAATACTGCCCCCTATGTACAAGGATATAACTACTATAATACTGCTCCCTATGTACAAGAATATAACTACTATAATACTGCTCCTATGTACAGGAATATAACTACTATAATACTGCCCCTATGTACAAGAATATAACTACTATAATACTGCCTCCTATGTACAAGAATATAACTACTATAATTCTGCCCCTATGTACAAGAATATGACTACTATAATACTGCCCCTATGTACAAGAATAACTACTATAATACTGCTCCTATGTACAAGAATATAACTACTAGAATACTGCCCCCTATGTACAAGAATATAACTATTATACCATTACCCCCTGTGCAGAATATGGATGAAGATTGCTAATAATATTTCATGTTAATAGCTTTTCTCGTGAAAACTATTTTTATTAAAACTTTACAGAAAATTCATAAAAATATAGATGTTTTATCTTTCCCCTCACGCTGTCTTTCTTTAGTACATATGTCAGCGATATCTAGTGTTCACATTTCACAATCTCCAGGCCTTGCCCGCAGAGAACACATAGATGCCTTTCATCACGTGTCCAGAAGTCTAATTCTGAAACGTCGGCCACGTGACAGAATCTGGTGGCCACATGTCTAAGATCAGTGTCCCCAATATTCCATAGAGTCAGCCGCTGATCCACAGACACTGACACCAGGAGGTCATCTCGGAGGAGGCGCAGTCCGGTGACATGTGCAGCATGAGCAGAGTTGGCAGAGACTGACCGGAGAAGTTGTGCACCTCGTCCTCTGGGACCTTCGTGATTCAATAATAACCAACACACATGGATAGAATTGTCATCTCCGCCGCTGGCGACCAGATAGTGTCCATCTTTAGTCGTCTGGACACAGAGACTGTTGATCCCACACTGGTGAGCGGAGAAGATAAAGAAAACAGATCCCAAATCTGTAAGAAACAGAGGTTTTTGTTAGGTTTCATTATCAACTACCTCAATTGTGTGCGTCTCTCCGCTGACATCCTATAGGACGGTCATATATACGGTGGGGAAAACAAGTATTTGATATTCTGCTGATTTTGCAGTTTTCCCACCTACAAACAATGGGGAGGTCTGTAATTTTTATCGTCGGTACAGTTCAACTGTGAGATACAGAATCTAACAAAATTCAGAAAATCACATTGTATGATTGTTACATAATTAATTTGCATTGTATTGCATGAAATAAGTATTTGATACAATAGAAAAACAGAACTTAATATTTGGTGCAGAAACCTTTGTTTGTTATTACAGAGGTCAGACGTTTCCTGTAGATCTTGACCAGGTTTGCACACACTGCAGCAGGGATATTGGCCCCTTCCTCCACACAGATCTTATCCAGAACTTTCAGGTTTTGGGGCTGTCGCTGGGCAACATTGAGTTTCAGCTCCTCCAGAGATTTCCTATTGGGTTCAGGTCTGGAGACTGGTTAGGCCACTCCAGGACCTTGACATGCTTCTTACAGAGCCGCTCGTTAGTTGCCCTGACTGTGTGTTTTGGGTTGTTATCATGCTGGAAGACCCAGCCACGACCCATCTTCAATGCTCTTACTGAGGGAAAAAGGTTGTTGGACAGAATATTGAAATACGTGACCCCATCCATCCTCCCTTCAGTGTGGTGCAGCTGTCCTGTCCCATCTGCAGAAAAGCACCCCCAAAATATGAAGTTTCCCCCACCATGCTTCACAGCAGGGACAGTGCTCTTGGGGTTGTACTCATCCTTCTTCCTTCAAACATGGCGAGTGAAGGTGATATGAAAAAGTTCTACTTTGGTCTCAGCTGACCACATGACGTAAGATGGTCATTGGCGAATATGAAACGGGCCTGGACATGGGCTGGGTGATCAGGGGGACCTTGTGTGCCCTGCAGGATTGTAATCCATGATGACATAGTGTGTTACTAACAATGTTCGAGACTGTGGTCCCAGCTCTCTTCAGGTCATTAACCAGCTCCTCCCATATAGTTCTGGGCTGATTCCTGACCTTTCTCAGAATCATCCTTACCCCACGAGGCGAGATCTCGAATGGAGCCCCAGACCAAGGAAGGTTGACAGTCATCTTGTGTTTCTTCCATTTTCTAATAATTGTGCCAACAGTTGTTACCTTCTCACCAAGCTGCTTGTCTATTGTCCTTTAGCCCATCCCAGCCTTGTGCAGGTCTACGGTTTTATCCCTGGTGTCCTTAGACAGCTCTTTGGTCTTGGCCATGGTGGAGAGGTTGGAGTGTGATTGAGAGTGTGGACAGGTGTCTTTTATACAGGTAACGACGTCAGACAGGTGCAATTAATACAAGTAATGAGTGCAGAGTAGGAGGCTTCTTAAAGAAAAACTAACAGGTCTGTGAGAGCAGAATTCCTGCTGGTTGGAAGGTGATCAAATACTTATTTCAAGCAATGAAATGAAATTTAATTATTTACAAATCATACAATGTGATTTTCTGTTTTGCAGTCGCACAATTTAAGTTTGCCTACAATAAAAACTACAGACCTCTCCATTCTTTGTAGGTGGGAAAACTTGCAAAATCAGCAGCGTATCAAATCCTTATGTTCCCCACTGTAGCTGAGCGTTGTACTCGGGGATCTAGCAGCCTCAAAAACAATGTACAAAATGGCGGTGCCACAGCCCTATCCCAACAAGGCATTTCAAACTCACAACATTCTCTTTTGTTGTGTTGGAGCTTTATTTTTTTTAATTTATACTGGCATTTACCATGCAGAATAATGTTTATGTTGTGCTGTACTTTCCGGATGCAGAGAGGATTTTTTTCCCTTTTTTTGTTGACTTGAACATTCAATCCTCTGATTGCTTCTGTAATATATTGTGATACCTTTGTATTGCAGTATTTTATACCTGGCAGTGTCACACCTCGATTTATTCTACAGTCCTTATTCAAAGTGCCATCTTAGAAATTAAACAGACAGGATTTTGGCTGTCGTTCCTTAGCCATATGTTGTTTATGTATCATGGATCAAATGATCTCTGGGGAAATCAGTCAGCACTTAATAAATGTATAATGAGCCTGGTTAGTGCATGCTAGTACTAATGCGCTCTCACTACCTCTTCTATGAGAATCAGTGGGCACCAGACATCAATAAATGCATAATGTTTCACGGTGACTTATTTTAAAATTAAGCCATGGAGACCTTTGACATGGCAGAAAAGGAGTTTTACCTATGTATAATAAAATGACGCTACTTTTAAGTTTGCAATCTTCATTTCTTCATTCATTCTCAAACCCCCTGTTATGCAGTTTATAGTCTGATCCAAGTTTCAGCTTTTTATCTTATGGGAGTGTCTCTCCCAGTAGTATAGGCTGGATTCAAGTTCTGTATTTCCCCTTCAGTATTATAAGCTGGATGCAAGGTCTAGGTGTATCTTTCTGTAGTAAAGGTTGGATGCGAGGTCTGTACATTCCACCAAGTAATGTAGGCTGGATTTGGGCTGAATGTTTCTATGAGTAATGTAGGCTGGAAGCAAGGTCTGCATTTTCTTCCCAGTAATATAGGTTGAATGTGAACTCTGTGTGTGTCTCTCCTAGTAATATAGGCTGGATACAAGATCTGTATTTTTCTCCCAGTAATATAAGCAAAACGTGAGGTCTATGTGTCTCACCAAGTATATAGACTGGTTGTGAGGTCTGTGTGTCTCTCTCAATAACATAAGGCCGGATGTGACCTGTGTGTTTATCCAGGGTGCTGATGTTTTTATTCGCATGTTAACACATCTTCTATCCTGCACCTTTCCCTCTTTAGCTGTAGCCTGTTTTCTCAACCCTCCCTGGCACTGTACATGCTTCCTCCCCTCCCCACTGCAGCTCCCTGTACAACCTCATTCTCTGTTGCTATCACTAACCCTGAAATAAGGGTAGAACAGATAGTCAGGAGGAGAAGGAGGTCTGATCGATTTGGAGCAGGAAGACTGATGGATTTGTAACACTTCTGCCGAACAATAAGATGAATTAAGGCTATGTGCACACGTGGCGGATTGGGGTGCAGAATTTTCCGCACAAAATCCGCATCTCCTGGCAGAAAATGCAGGTGTGGATTTGCCATGGGTTTTGTGCATTTTTGTTGCGGAATTGATGCGGATTTTCTGCGTTTTTTTTACCCCTGTGGATTTCTACAATGGAAGGGGTCAGAAATGCTGCAGTTCCGCACAAAAGAAGTAGCATGCTACTTCTTTTGATCCGCAGCGGTTTTCAAGCGGATTTTTTTTTCCAATTGATTTACATTGTACTGTAAATCACTGTGCGAAACTGTGGAAAAATCCGCTGCAGATCCGCACTAAATCCGCATCGTGTGCACACAGACTAAAGGAGTTACAGACACTTTGCAACAGCAAAATGGTGGCAAATTTTTAAGGAACACTATTTAAAAAGTGGCTTAACTTTTAATTTAAGAAACAAATATACAGTATAGAAAATATCTGTAAAGATTTCAGCATTTGTACATTAATGCTAGCGGCAGCCACAAATGAAGCACCATACTGCATAAGATACACAGACTCACCCTGCAGAGGACAATCTATTTCCCCCTTATCCAGCATCATGTCAGCACGGGATATCATGCCAGATACATCCCATAATGCAATGCGACCATCAGTAGCGCCACTGCATAGCATGACTCTAAGATAAAGAAAAAACATATTTATCTAGTGCCAGGCTATAATGAAGATACAACATGAATTAATGGGGAATAATGCGCATATTGCGCATATGGGCAGCACGGTGGCGCAGTGGTTAGCACAGCAGCCTTGCAGCGCTGGGGTCCTGGGTTCTAATCCCATCCAGGACAACATCTGCAAAGAGTTTGTATGTTCTCCCCGTGTTTGCGTGGGTTTCCTCCGGGCACTCCGGTTTCCTCCCACATTCCAAAGACATACTGATAGGGATTCTAGATTGTGAGCCCCATCGGGGACAGCGATGATAATGTGTGCAAAACTGTAAAGCGCTGCGGAATATGTTAGCGCTATATAAAAATAAAGATTATTATTATCCCGACATCCTCAGGTGTCCACATGCATCAGTGAGGACAGCCCTAAAAGGGACATAATAAACGATGACCCATGCTGGAACCTCATCTATTAGCCACAGTCAGGACCATCCGAATTCCAAATCTAGAGGACTCCACTACAAATGTGTCACATGGTCGCTAATTCATTTCAATGGGGGCCATGTAATACTACATTTCTCCTGTAGAGGTCGCTGCAGGGTTGGATATTTGAGTGTCCACAGCTTTGGCAGTTGATCACCGGGGATTTCATCTGCCAGAAAGGGTAAAAAAAAGCAAAAAACAGTTATTGATGTAAGACATACATCATCTTTTTCTGGAATTTTACCTTAAATCGTTGCCAGAAGTATGGACGAACGTCTCTACTTTCAGTACACAGCGCTGGTGGTAAAAGGACTCGGCTATCAATGACATCTGTCGAGATCTCTCGCTCATCACAAAGAATCTACAGAAACATAACATAAAGTGAACTAAATGACATCACATTAGACCCTGGGTCCAAAGGAAGCAAGATGGTGGGCACAAGATAAAGCCACGTGACCGCTTTATTATGTGGGTCCTCTTCTTTGCAGGTGCAGATCCGCAGTCTAGCGTGTCCAGCGAATGTGCCGATACCTGTCTGTCAGTCACAGTTCTGCACAGGAGAGAATGAAGCCGAAAAGCGACCATATGGGCAAATCTAGTGACTGCATCCAAGCTGACCGCTATGAATGCGGGGAGGGCAACGTCTACATAGTCTTTACCTAGGAATCCTGGTAGATGACGTATCAGGACCTTTATCAATGTATATGCATAGACAGCACACTTTAGGGCCATTTAGGAAATATGATGTTAAAGTGGCCGACCCTTTAAACCGCTTTCATTGAACTCAGTGTCTTCAGTGAGCTCCCTCTAGTGGTGGCCGAAGGTAAAGCATGTTAAGGATCATTCACAAATAAATGAGACCCATCATGATACTCTGAGGATCGCTGGGGTCTGGAAAATGACACTGACACCCACCAATACCTAGAATAGGATAAAAAAAGCACATGCATGTGCGCCACTGAAGGTCTATGGGACGGCTAATGTTGTACTCTCTAGCAGGTCCACAAAGAACGAGTGCCCCACATGTGCAGCCGTCGCTCCAATCCTTTATACCATTTTCATGCCTCTTTCTAGGCTTGCTGCACCCCCATATTCACAAATAACTACCTATCCTTTGATAGGTGATGACTTTTAATGATGAAAATAACCCTTTAAATACTCATCAATTAATGGGAACATCATTAATTCACTTTAGCTCATATGCTCACACCTGACAGATCCATCACTGCAGGCAGCGGCCAGATACACGTAGGGCACAGGTTTCATGATTTCTGGAATCTGGTCCACTGTTGCGACTGACATGTATCTGACAAAAAGAAAAGAGGAAAATATGGATATTAATAATAGTGGACAATCTGCACATACACTGCAGGAAACAGTGAAATGCTGTGCAGTATTAAATGCTATCAGTCCCATAGAAGTCATATAAAGCAGAGGTGCACATGCTCGCCCTTTACTGCATTATTAGAATTGGAAGGTTTTACAGCATTTCGTAAGTTATCATTTGTCCTATTAATAGGGGATAGTTTTCAATCTTGGAAAATCCCTTTAAATTCACAGTAAGTATAACCAATAGCTCCCACCATTCCCCCTGGTACAAGAGCAATACCTCGTTTCCGGATCCATCTTCAGCCTCCGGTGTTTATTCTTGATTCTATCCCAGTGTTCGTCCAGTCGGTGGGAAGCTAAGTGGATGACTTGACAAGAAATGCTGCCATTAATCTCCTTCGCTTGAATCAACAACCGATAAACCTCAATCTGAGCTCTGCCCCCGGCGGTGAACAGGAGAGTAGAGAGGACGCCATCTTTATATTCAGTCCCTGCTAAAGCTAAAGTTTTCACACTGGAGAGATGGTCATGTATGGTTGAAAGGCAATAAAAGTGTTTGGAACAGAAGGCCCAGATATTAACGGTGGTGTCTTCACTGCTTGTGATAAGGATGTCAACACAATCCTCGCTACAATTATTAACACTCCCAACATATTTAACACTTGTCAGTTCTCTGCCATGTAAGGGTTCCTTCACTACATTCTGGATTCTTTCAACCTGTTGACTATGGTGGGCGAACACATCACCAGATTTGATGTAGGCGAAAACTTCCTTTGTACGGTCCTTCTTGTAGCTCCAAGACCTGTGTCCTCCACCGCAAGGAACGCAAAGCAGCTTCTCATTAGTTCTTGTGCTCCACACCACAAAGTCTGTGGAGTGGAAACCAAGGATGTGTAAATCTCCGTCGAGGGCGAAGGACACGCTTTCGATCCACTCCATCCCTTTACATGACTTGAATTTTCGGAGCAGGACCAGCTGGTGTCCTTCCACCTTCAACTGGCGACAAAAGCCGTCTCGACCACTGCTATACACAAAGCCATTATGGTACGCCACCGATGTGACACCCAATTTGCCATGAAGGCCAAATAGAACATGGACCGGTTCTTTTTCATGTCCTTGTGGAGGGTTGTGGGCGCTTTGCAAAACTTGAAAAAGCATTAATGATCCTCTACGGTCTCCACAGACAATCAAACTTTCTTCAGGTACAAGTGCAATGCTGGTGTGCCACCTTTGCTTGCAGGTGGGTAGAAGAAACCTACAGTTCTCCGTGACAGATGTGATAACTCCAGACACACAGGTGACCTCCAGCCAAACCATTATTCCATTAGGACCAGAAGAAAACAGGCTGCAAGTGTCTAAAGATGGAGATGGGGCAACCCATGTAAGACTGTGCACTTTACCTTCGTGGTGCTTGAACTCCTGGCAAGTCCGAGCAGATGAAAGTGAGAAGATCTTAACACTGCCGGTTATGTTACCTATGGCACATAAGGTGGAATCACCCAATCTGACTACGTCTAGAAGACCGTACGATTTATAGTTCCTATCCTCCAGTACCAAGGTCCATTGCTTGCTGATGAAATCATATGTGTATATAAAACCCAAGTCCGTCATGATCAAAAGACAATTGATATCCGCCAACATGACTGCCTTGGGGGTCCCAACATATTTGGAGGCACCAAAATTTAAATTTAATAGGTTGCAAGAGGGGGAAGATTTTTCTTTAATTTGCCAAAGACGGATACCACAGTCTGCTCCACCAGTTGCCACCAAACTTAGCTGATCTTGGATGGCGACAGCTCTTATGCCTCGACCTCTGTGACCTTTGAAGTGATGGATGATATCACCACTGTAGCTCCACACGATACAAGCCGAGTCTTCTCCGATGCTGATTATATTGTCTGAGAGGAGTCTGACTGACCACACTCGAGCTTGGTGCCCGTACAATACGAGAAGACACTGGACTTCTGGATCGCAGCTAGTAAGGCTGCCCACTTTCCACACCCTGAGGCTGCGGTCATCAGAGGCCGAAGCCAAAATGCCCCTTTGTGCTTCATAATAAATGCTGAAAATTACACCATTGTGCCCACTTATTCTCCTCCGAGGTTCTACTCTTCCCTCTTCATTGGTTTGGTCACACATTCCCCATACGACAAGCTGGTTGAACACAGTCCCAGAGATCAACGTAAGCTCATTCCAGGTTCTTCCCACAAAATGAGCAGAATACAAGATACATTTTTCCGAACAGTGAATTTCTTTCAGGACTTTTCCTTTCCTGTAGTCATAATAAGCTACAGAGTTGTGACCTAAGGCTATGCCGAGATAAGAGGTGGACTGCAAGTCATCTCCAAGCCACTGAATGTCCCAGATCCAATCATGCAGCTCTCGGAGCTCACAGACTCTGGACAGGCTTATTTCCTGTTCTCTGCTGCAAAAATTCAGGACAATAAGACCCTTGCTTCCAAAAACACCCAAGATGGCACAGTTTGAGTCTTCTGTACTGAATGTCTTAATTCCATGAATGATGTAACCATTGAGTACGGTCTCCTTAAGCTTCCAAGGGGTCAAACTGCTGTTTCTCAAGCTATAAACAGTCAAATTAGGACCTTCACCTAGGAAATAAAACACACAAACTCTATTGTAATACAGTTTTATATTAGATGATCGTTATTATGACTTGCACAGGCCCCTAAACATCAAACCGCTCTGGTTATCAGGACTGTGGAGTCGGTAAGCCAAACCCACGACTCAACAGCACTGCCTCACTGCTGAGCAAAGACATAAAGTGCAGCACAAATTCATCTCAACTAAAAGCAGAAATCCTTAGACGAGGAATAAAACATTTAATAACTTTATCAAATTTTTATGAAAAAATTTACAGCACATCCTGCACTGAACTACTGAACTCAATTTATTACATATTTTAGGAGTCAGTCCATTTTGTACCTATTCCAACTCCACCAAAATGGACAACGACTCCGACTCCACAGCCCTGCTGGTTATACATCAATAATGGATCAAAATCCAAAGTATCCGATGCATCAGAAACTTCACGTAGGGATAAAATACAATTTTTATTCTATCTTTAAAAGCATTTGGCAGTGGTTACAAATGAGGTAGATGGAAAAAAAGGTGATGTTTTGGACATAATAGGCCGCTTGCAAGCCAAAATATTTTTAAAGTTTCAAAAGAACAAGTTATGTTATGGCTGTTTTTTGAAACTTGTAATTTTGGCTTGAAAAAGGCCTATTATGGCCAAACCATCGCTTTTTCCATCTACCTCATTTGTAACCACTGCAATATGCTTTTAAAGACAGAATAATAGAAGTTATATTTTATCCCTACTAGAGGTTTCTGGTGCTTTGGATACTTTGGGTTTTGATGCGGCTTTGGACCTTGTGCACAAAGGGATCTTTGGTGCGTGAGAAACATCCACTGGACTCTATACATCAATAATGGAGTTGGATTGAATGGTTACAAATTAAGACTCTGGGAAAGATATGTGATAAGATGTTTCAGAGAAAGGGGAGTGATAACATAGATGGCTGTCATTTAAGCTTACACAGTAAGCTGGGGCATTTCAGAGAAAAAAAATACATGAATGCAACTGTGCAGCCAAACTATGATTAATGCAGCCAGCAGTGGGGGCAGCATAAATCATAAACCAGGTTCCCTTTAAAGATGTTTAGCTATTGAATGTAATAGTTTCTGAGTCTTTGATAACAGCATAACTATGTTACCACTTGTGATTGACCTTTGTACACTGTCTTATGCGTTTGTTATTTATGTGACTTGACATTTTCATGTTTGCTAATAATTACCAAATGTGCATTTAAAGTGCTATTGTACTTGATCCTAGTGTCTAACATACTCCTGGTATAACTGTATAATGTGCTGACACTGCTGCTTTGTATGCTGCATTGTCATTTACATGTTCAGAATAAAACATTAGTTATATTTCTGTTTAGTTGAAAACATATTGCATTCATTGGGCTCTTGAAAGCTGAAACGTCACTGGCAGCCATATTTGTCACAAAGGCTTCCTAAAGCCAAGATGTGGCTAAAGTCAAACTAATATATCGTGGGGAAAATAAGTTATTTGATACACTGTCGATATTGCAAGTTTTCCCACCTACAAAGAATGGAGAGGTCTGAAATTTTTACCATAAGTAAACTTCAACTGTGAGAGACAGAATCTTTATATATATCACATTGTATGATAATTACATAACTAAATTTCATTTTAATGCATGAAATAAGTATTTGATCACCTGCCAACTAGCAAGAATTCTGGCTCTCACAGACCTGTTAGCCCTGATAATCTGCACTCATTACCTCTATTAATTGCACGTGTTTTAACTCGTCACCTATATAAAAAGACACCTGTCCACACACTCAATCACACTCCAAACTCTCCACCATGGCCAAGACCAAAGAGCTGTCCATGGACAAAATTGTAGACCTGCACAAGGCTGGGATGGGATACAGGACAATAGGCTAGCAGCTTGGTGAAAAAAGGCAACAACTGTTGGCACAATTATTAGAAAATGGAAGAAACACAAGATGACTGTCGATCTTCTTCGGTCTGGATGAGGGAAAGATAATTGTGAGAAAAGTCAAGAATCAGCTCAAAACTACACAGGAAGACCTGGTCAATGACCTGAAGAGAGCTAGGACCACAGTCTCAAATATTACAGTTAGTAACACTACGCCGCCATGGATTAAAATCCTGAAGAGCACACAAGGTCCCCTTGATCACGCCAGCACATATCCAGGCCTGCTTGAGGCTCACTAATGAACATCTGGATGACCCAGAAGAGGCATGGGAGAAGGTTATGTGGTCAGATGAGCTAAAAATAGAACTTTTTCGTATTAACTCCACTCGCCGTATTTGGAGGATGGAGGAGTACAACCCCAAGAACACGGTCCCAACCGTGAAGCATGGTGGGGAAAACTTTATACTTTGGGGCTGCACCGTATTGAAGGGAGGATGGATGGGGTTATGCATCGTGATATTTTGGCCAACAACCTCCTTCCCTCAATAAGACCATTGAAGATGGTTTGTGGCTGGGTCTTCCAGCAAAATAATGACCTGAAACACACAGCCAGGGCAACTAAGGAGTGGCCCCATAAGAAGCATTTCAAGGTCCTGGAGTGGCCTAACCAGTCTCCAGACCTCAGCCCAATAAGAAATCTTTGGAGGAAGCTGAAACTCAATGTTGCCCAGCGACAGCCCTGAAACCTGAAGGATCTGGAGAAGATTTATATGGAGGAGGGGGCCAAAATCCCTGCTGCAGTGTGTGCGAACCTGGTCAAGAACTACAGGAAACATCTGACCTCTGCAATTGCAAACAAAGGTTTCTGTATCAAATATTAAGTTCTGTTTTTCTATTGTATCAAATACTGATTTCACGCAATAAAATGCTAATTAATTATGTAACAATCGTACAATGTGATTGTTTTTTTTGGTTTTTTTACGATTCTGTCTCTCACAGGTGAAGTGTATCTATGATAAGAATTGCAGAGCTCTTCATTCTTTGTACATGGGGGGAAGACTTGCAAAAGCGCCAGTGTATCAAATACTTATTTTCCTGTGTGCGTGTAAACTTATTGTATACACTCAAATGCCATTAATTCCACAGCACTTTACAGACATCACCGATGTCACCATTGGGGCTCATCTTTGGAGTGTGGGAGGAAACCCATGTAAATAAGGGGAGATCATACAAACTCCCTGCAGATGTTCTCATTGGTGGGATGTGAATTTGTGGTGTGTGTGTGTGTATATATAACCACTGATCCATCGTGTTGTATGTGTGTGTATAACAACTGTTCCGCCATGCTTCATGTATGTATACACACAGCATGTATCATGCAAACCTTATCCTCTAGAACTTACCAGCCAGGAGATGGTGACCCACAAATTCCAGTGTGGTAATGGGAGCCACCAGCAGCTGTGACTCCATCTTGGTGTTACCGTGAAGCCTCATCCGGAGAAGTCTCCCCCAGATGCCTCCATTAGTCTAGAAGAAAAAAAAAATCTTAACCTGATTCCCTACATGCCACAATCAAGGGGATCAATGCACCGTTCACAGATGCAATATTGTATCTATAATCAGATGAGCGTTGCTCAGAGACCGTGAGTTGTGTAGCTCAGCTCTATGGAAGTGAATGGAGCTGAGCTGTAATGCCACACTCATGCTGTGTACCGAGGTGGCGCTGTTTAGACAAGCCGTCGTGCTGTTATTAATTTAGAATATGTAACTGTTGATCGTTAACTTGAGCCTCTTTGCAAACAATACAATTCCAACCCTGTCCTGCTGGGAGTTGTAGTTTTGTGGCTACATTGTCCACTACTGCATCCACAACATGCAAACCTTCATTATAACTTTATGGGTATTGTGTGGCCATTAGGAAAGTTAGATCAGGTGGAGAACCATAAGTCACAGCATGCCTTGCACAGTCATGAGCTGCCCACTGCTCTGTGCTGCTACTAATGGTCCTTTCCGCTTCTCTTCTACAGTGACACAATTACGGTCCGAGGTGTCACTGTCACATTCTGATCACTGAGCCGCTGCCAGGCTTGTCATACTCACACGTTGTTTTCTCTACAGCTGCACTTCCGGGTCTGGCACGTGTTTCCGCTCAATCCTTCCAGCCTACCACAAAACAGAATACTTCAGCCTCCAGGAATGTAAGCTGAATGCTGATTGGATGATTGGTGACCGAGCCGGAAGGAATGCCCAGAAGCAGTTGCTAGGTGATGATGAGACGCTGGGAGCACGTGGCTTGCAGAACCCTAGTTGTAATGTGTGTACAATAGTGGGAAATCACCCGTGACCGTGATTATTGAGGCTCCTTCCCTGATTGACTATGTGGCGTGTTATACCTGATTAGTCCCCACTACTAAAGTGAGCAGTCAGTGCTGCAGTGTAAAGCATGGGGGCAAATGACAGATTCAGCAGCCTGATCTCTGAGGACAAGCTCCGCAGTTACTGATCACAGCTGGGGTTTCATGCCTGCATTATAATAGAACTTTATTGGCGGCCATCATTTATTTAACCCTTTCTTGATGGGGAAATTATCAGTTTCATTTTCCTTTTTCGTGTTTTTTTTTTTTTTTTTTTAATCCTCTTCTCAAAAAAGCCGGTTCGATTTTTATTTTTTCCCTCCACGTCACCACATGAGGGACATTTGTTTTGTTCGGGACGAGTTGTGGTTTGAGTGACACCATTGACTTTACCATATAAATGTACTGGGAAATAGGGAAAAGAGAATTCAAATGGGGCGAAATGATGAAATCGCGATTCCACCGTTGTATTTGTATATTTTTATGGCATTTTGTGCGGTAAAACGACCTGAAACGCGTCGGGCCGATCGTGGCGATGTTACACTTTTTAAATAGAAATTTTGTGGTTTAAACATTTTTTCGAACTCTGTAGAAAAAAAAAATTGTCGCCATATTTTTATGACCCGTAACTTTTCCATCGATGGAGCGGTGTGAGGGCTTTGGGGGCTATTTTTGCGCGCAGAGCCAATCATATTATTTATTGGATTTTGGGATGGTGGAATTGTGGTGATTTTTCGTTTTAGTGTTTAACGTACTGGTGAAATATACATTGATACAGTGGACTTACAAATATAGGTTGTAGACTTTCTACAGGATCTCTGCACCTATTTGCTATTTTTTTTTTCCTTGCTTTTTTATTGTATTTTTGACGCTGTGTTTTGTTGTTTTTTTTTTGCCTCTTTTTGGTTATTCATGTTCTAAATGAAGCTGCTTTGTTTTTTATGCTTCCTTGGATTTGGCTTTGATAACTTTATTGATATAGTTGTGTAATTATTACATACGGTTTTGTTACCTGCAGATTTTCCACAATCAATGCAAATCAATGGGGAAAATTTTTGCAACTCAGCATGAGAGAATGACATATTGCGGTGTCAAAAACGCTCCACAGGTCAGTTTACACAGTATAAAAAATCACTGCAGATATGAGATTTCTATACATTCCATCTACTTTTTTGTGCAGCGTCAAAAACTCATCATTGGAAGGTAACATAAGTGTCCAGTACATTCATACTGAATAAACACACATTGAATATATATATGTATATGTATATGTGTATATATATATATATATATATATATATATATATATATATATATATATATATTTGGGGTTGCTATCCACCACAGTTTTTGGGACACATCCAACCATTGATATGCCACTTAGGCTACGTTCAGATTAGCGTTGCGCGCCGCTGCGTCGGCGACGCACGAAAAAACGCGCGCAAACGCATGCAAAAACGCTGCGTTTTGCGACGCGTGCGTCGTTTTTTTGCCGAAATCGGACGCAAGAAAAATGCAACTTGTTGCATTTTCTTGCGTCCGACGCTAGCGTCAAAAACGACGCACGTGTCGGAAAACGCAACAAGAAAAACGCATGCGTCCCCCATGTAAAACATAGGGGCGCATGACGCGTGCGTCGTCGCTGCGTTTCCCGACGCAGAGTCGGGAAACGCTAATCTGAACGTAGCCTTATCGAAGCAGTTTTGGACATTGTTCCTGCCAGGAAAAAAAAACGTAACGCAAAATGCCAAACTGAAAAATATAGAACCAGTTTTAAAAGTGTGCAAAAAAAAGAATGGAGAAACCCTCTTGTGTAAAGATTTGTCATCACATCCTACTAGGAGGGTCAGCCAGCCTTGCACTTCTGTGTATGGGCACATATCCTTAAAGGGGTTGTCCAGTCAAAACAGATAATCCTGCAGTCACTCTTTTTCAGACCTGAGATCGGAGGGTATGTATGTGTTATACCTCACAGCTCGTGGGTGCGGCCTCGCTCTCCATACACTTGTATGGAGTAAGGCCACGCCCTTTATTCGACCACTTCTACTAGACATCCACATTACTAGATGGGGCGCAGCCTTGGCTCAATAGAAGTGTATGGAGCTAGGCCACACCCATAACTCATACATACCCTAGGGTCCTGGGTCTGAAACTGGCAAATCCCCACAGTGCATGCGCTGGGGGGAGATTCATAACTCTGTAGTCACATAGCGTGACTGCAGACCTATCGGTTTTGACTGGACAACCCCTTTAACTGTATCAGCATGCACAGCGTTGATACAGTATACTGTATGGAGGCCTATGGGGAGTGCAGTATACCATGTGGGAGACTACGGGAAGTCCAGTATGCTGTATGGAGGACTATGGGGAGTCCAGTATACTGTATGGAGGACTATGGGGAGTGCAGCATACTGTATGGAGGACTATGGGGAGTGCAGCATACTGTATGGAGGACTATGGGGAGTGCAGCATACTGTATGGAGGACTATGGGGAGTGCAGCATACTGTATGGAGGACTAGGGGAGTGCAGCATACTGTATGGAGGACTATGGGGAGTGCAGCATACTGTATGGAGGACTATGGGGAGTGCAGCATACTGTATGGAGGACTATGGGGAGTGCAGCATACTGTATGGAGGACTATGGGGAGTGCAGCATACTGTATGGAGGACTATGGGGAGTGCAGCATACTGTATGGAGGACTATGGGGAGTGCAGTATACTGTATGGAGGACTATGGGGAGTGCAGTATACTGTATGGAGGACTATGGGGAGTGCAGTATACTGTATGGAGGAATATGGGGAGTGCAGCATACTGTATGGAGGACTATGGGGAGTGCAGTATACCGTGTGGGAGACAACGGGGAGTCCAGTATATATGGGGAGTGCAGTATACTGTATTGCGGAGTATGGGAAGTGGAAACAGGAACACATGGGCTACTTGCACAGTGAACAAGTCTGTATGATCATGTTCACACACCACCAAGAAACCTGAAGACACAAAAGAGAATAGTAAAACCAAAAACACTCAGTTTGACCAGATATAACCAGATATACAGATGATCAGGTTTTTAAATACATCAGATAGGGATTGCATACATTAGTTAGGACTGCTCTGATAAGGGTATACCGTGAAGATTGGTAGAGCAGCTTAGTATACATTTTTTGCAAAAAACGTATCAACCAAATACCCTGTTTTTTACATCTTTTACTAGCACTTGCGGATTACTGCAACATTTTTTCAAACTGAGTGTTTTTGGTTTTACTATTCTCTTTTGTGTCTTCAGGACTATGGGGAGTTCAGTATACTGTATGGAGGACTATGGAGAGTGCAGCATACTGTATGGAGGACTATGGGGAGTGCAGTATACCGTGTGGGAGACAACGGGGAGTCTAGTATATATGGGAAGTAGAAACAAAGTTGTTAACACTTAAAGGGTAGGATAATTTTCATGTACCATCACCCACATGTACATATGTATATACACATATATGTACACATACACGCACATAAACGTGTATGTACCTTTTAAGGTGAACCCCAGTGATAACAAAAGGATTGAGTGGAAGCCACTCACATAGATAGAAGAATACCAACCACCAGAGACATAGACCGCCTACCAAGAAATTAGTGGCACGGATATACGTTATGTAGAATATTACTTTATTAATTTGAAAATGGTAACAACATAATAGTTACATGTGCACATGTTGGACGATAAAAACAATAATACAGTAGGTGACAAATATGTATATAAAATGATCACCAATATATAAAAGCCAGGATTGGCATGGGGTGTAGCATAAAAGGGAGAATCAATCTCAAGGCTCCTAAAGGGACTTCACATAAAGTACTAAGTAACTACAGTGAAAAATAAACTGAGTAACACAGGTGAATAAATAAAAGGACTGTGTAACTATAAAAAATAGGGGTTAAAGCAGTATATATTACCCAAAATGCAGGTGCAAACAGTGCAATGTGCAATATGCAAAGGAGAGCCAAAAAAGTGCTATGTGCTAATGATACAAAGTACAATGGTACTTTAGGAGGAATAGAGGGAATGCCAATACCTTAAATGGTGCCACCGATCCAAACAATGCGCACCCCGACGCGTGTTTCGGATTTCCAAATCCTTCGTCAGGGGGAAGGATTTGGAAATCCGAAACGCGCGTCAGGGTGCGCATTGTTTGGATCGGTGGCACCATTTAAGGTATTGGCATTCCCTCTATTCCTCCTAAAGTACCATTGTACTTTGTATCATTAGCACATAGCACTTTTTTGGCTCTCCTATGCATATTGCACATTGCACTGTTTGCACCTGCATTTTGGGTAATATATACTGCTTTAACCCCTATTTTTTATAGTTACACAGTCCTTTTATTTATTCACCTGTGTTACTCAGTTTATTTTTCACTGTAGTTACTTAGTACTTTATGTGAAGTCCCTTTAGGAGCCTTGAGATTGATTTGTATATCCGTGCCACTAATTTCTTGGTAGGCGGTCTATGTCTCTGGTGGTCGGTATTCTTCTATATATGGGAAGTGTAGAATACTGTATGGAGGCCTATGGGGAGTGTAATATACTGTAAGGAGGACAATAGGCGTGCAGAATACTGGATTACTAGTTAGGGGCCCACTCAGATGTTTCTCCTCCTGAGCTGCCCGCTAGCAAAGCCTTTGATGGGCACCAATTCAATCTTATATTTTTAAGCTTAATACAAAGCCATAAATACTCATAATGGAAGAGAAGCTCCTGTTAAGTCGTAATGTTGGTGGCGAGGCCCCAGATCTTCTAACTGCAGCATCAGAAAATTAGAACATAAAACAGTAACCGGGAGTAAGAATGAAAGAACAGACTTTATTTACAGATCTATACATTTCATCATCATGACATACGACCATATACTGTACATACACGCCCAATATACACAATAGTCTTGTCCAGCGATATCACAAACATGTATTAATGAACAATTATTATCTGTAGAAGACTGAACCATTGTGGATTGTAGGCTGAAAACACACAGTGCTCGCTTCATTCATCAGGCGTATGGATTATAGTCTTGTATCTGGAGCTCTCTGTAAGAAAGAGGGTGATTAATAACAATAATTATGATATTAATCGTTAGACCCCACAGGGTGAGCGCACATGATTCTAACAAACAGGGTATGTAGACTTTTGTAACCATTACATTCAGAATTTAAACAAAGAAGCAATTTGGCCAATATCACTACTGTTTTGTGCATACAGGTCCTATGTAGACCTATGTGTCGTTATGGTAACAGACAACAGACACTCTGTGCAGTCTATGTTGGCGCTATATAAATAAAATTATTATTATGTACAGACCAGTTGAAGCCCCCTTCCCTCACTCACGTTTTCTTCATGAATGGAAATCTGATTGTGGTCCATCGTGAGATAAGTAACGGCGTCGTGGATAGAGGGGAAGATTTGAAACTTGGTGAAATTTTCATTAAATAGGTTCCCGTCCTCCAGTCCCTTCATCACCGTCGCTGATGGAATAAACATTTAATTTAGAAATAGGAACCATAAAGATTTCCTCCCGACTTTTCCAGACCCCCAAATTACTTATCTGTACAGTTTCTCAGTGATGCATCCCCTCCATCACTGACACCCATGACCACCACATCATCAGATTTGTAAAGTGCAAATTAAATTATTATTATTATTATTATTATTATGCCTTTACCATTGCAGCAGGCCAGGTAGACGTCCACTTCAATCTCTGCAAAGTTTTTGAAGATCTGAAAAAGATATAAATTAAATCTATATATTTATGGAAGTTGAAAGATGATTTTCTAAATCATTAACATAAATCTACTTTGTTCATCTCCCAAAGTAGTGGGGATTAAGGGTCTGTAATATGGCTGAGGGTTAGGTGGTCAGTGATTCTGCTTGTGTTAATAAAGTTTCCAGTTTTATCTTTATACTGAATTCTGTGAGTAGAGTTGTCAGGATGATGTGAATATGGTCATGTCCTGCTCTGGGCCATGTAGATCAGGTTGTCAGGTCCTGCTCTGGGCCATGTAGATAAGGTTGCCCGGTCCTGCTCTAGGCCATGTAGATAAAGTTGTCAGGTCCTGCTCTGGGCCATGTAGATAAGGTTGTCAGGTCCTGCTCTGGGCCATGTAGATAAGGTTGCCAGGTCCTGCTCTGGGCCATGTAGATAAAGTTGTCAGGTCCTGCTCTGGGCCATGTAGATAAGGTTGTCAGGTCCTGCTCTGGGCCATGTAGATAAAGTTGTCAGGTCCTGCTCTGGGCCATGTAGATAAGGTTGCCAGATCCTGCTCTGGGCCATGTAGATAAGGTTGCCAGGTCCTGCTCTGGGCCATGTAGATCAGGTTGTCAGGTCCTGCTCTGGGCCATGTAGATAAAGTTGTCAGGTCCTGCTCTGGGCCATGTAGATAAGGTTGCCAGGTCCTGCTCTGGGCCATGTAGATCAGGTTGTCAGGTCCTGCTCTGGGCCATGTAGATAAAGTTGTCAGGTCCTGCTCTGGGCCATGTAGATAAGGTTGTCAGGTCCTGCTCTGGGCCTTGTAGATCAGGTTGTCAGATCCTGCTCTGGGCCTTGTAGATCAGGTTGTCAGGTCCTGCTCTGGGCCATGTAGATCAGGTTGTCAGGTCCTGCTCTGGGCCTTGTAGATCAGGTTGTCAGGTCCTGCTCTGGGCCATGTAGATAAGGTTGTCAGGTCCTGCTCTGGGCCATGTAGATAAGGTTGTCAGGTCCTGCTCTGGGCCATGTAGATAAAGTTGTCAGGTCCTGCTCTGGGCCATGTAGATAAGGTTGTCAGGTCCTGCTCTGGGCCATGTAGATAAGGTTGTCAGGTCCTGCTCTGGGCCATGTAGATAAGGTTGTCAGGTCCTGCTCTGGGCCATGTAGATAAGGTTGTCAGATCCTGCTCTGGGCCATGTAGATAAAGTTGTCAGGTCCTGCTCTGGGCCATGTAGATCAGGTTGTCAGATCCTGCTCTGGGCCATGTAGATAAGGTTGTCAGGTCCTGCTCTGGGCCATGTAGATAAAGTTGTCAGGTCCTGCTCTGGGCCATGTAGATAAGGTTGTCAGGTCCTGCTCTGGGCCATGTAGATAAGGTTGTCAGGTCCTGCTCTGGGCCATGTAGATAAAGTTGTCAGGTCCTGCTCTGGGCCATGTAGATCAGGTTGTCAGGTCCTGCTCTGGGCCATGTAGATAAGGTTGTCAGGTCCTGCTCTGGGCCATGTAGATAAGGTTGTCAGGTCCTGCTCTGGGCCATGTAGATAAGGTTGTCAGGTCCTGCTCTGGGCCATGTAGATAAGGTTGTCAGATCCTGCTCTGGGCCATGTAGATAAAGTTGTCAGGTCCTGCTCTGGGCCATGTAGATCAGGTTGTCAGATCCTGCTCTGGGCCATGTAGATAAGGTTGTCAGGTCCTGCTCTGGGCCATGTAGATAAAGTTGTCAGGTCCTGCTCTGGGCCATGTAGATAAGGTTGTCAGGTCCTGCTCTGGGCCATGTAGATAAAGTTGTCAGGTCCTGCTCTGGGCCATGTAGATCAGGTTGTCAGATCCTGCTCTGGGCCATGTAGATCAGGTTGTCAGGTCCTGCTCTGGGCCATGTAGATAAGGTTGTCAGGTCCTGCTCTGGGCCATGTAGATAAGGTTGTCAGGTCCTGCTCTGGGCCATGTAGATAAGGTTGTCAGGTCCTGCTCTGGGCCATGTAGATAAAGTTGTCAGATCCTGCTCTGGGCCATGTAGATAAAGTTGTCAGGTCCTGCTCTGGGCCATGTAGATAAGGTTGTCAGGTCCTGCTCTGGGCCATGTAGATAAAGTTGTCAGGTCCTGCTCTGGGCCATGTAGATCAGGTTGTCAGATCCTGCTCTGGGCCATGTAGATCAGGTTGTCAGATCCTGCTCTGGGCCATGTAGATCAGGTTGTCAGATCCTGCTCTGGGCCATGTAGATCAGGTTGTCAGATCCTGCTCTGGGCCATGTAGATCAGGTTGTCAGGTCTTATGCCAATTCTGGACTGTATTAATACAGTTTTCAGGTTTTATTTTTATGTTTATCAGAACCTTATTCTATTTGCTACATTTTTTTCAGGACTCTCCTGGATCCTACAGGACTTACCGTACATATTGTTAGAAAGGGATTGAGATGACATCGGACAACTCTTTGCTCTCATTGAGATAGAAAAGACCACCACCAACCCCGGCAGCCCCTCTCACTGTATAGTAAAACCCAATTTAAAAAAAATAAATAAATTCAATAAACATACTTTTCTTAAAATGCTGACACAGACGGTGTCCACAAAATTAACCGAAGATAAATCCAATATTAATGAGTCAAAATCGGGTTTCTCCAGCCCCAGCGACTTCAGGGTGTTCTTTGCAGAGGTCTCTTCATTGGAAGCATGGCCCGGTACAACTATGATGGATCCCTCAGTCATATCCTGCTCCTTGTGCTATTGAGAGATACAATCACTGATTTATTCTAAGACGTTGCTGACCTTATTTACATCATTGTAAAACTACAACTCCCAGCATGCAGCTGTGCAAAGTGCGACATTTTACTTTGCATTATAATGAGCGTAAATGAAAGCAAAATTAACAAAGTTACCTTTTCTATCTCATATTCCAGTTTTCCAAGATCCAGGCGGTCAAAGGCGATGTTGTCATGTCCTGTGATCTACGAGACAGACGATGTAACAGGTTTATGGTAAGAGAAGATGTCATATTTACCAGAAAATAGAAATTTGCAGTTTTTAGTGAATTTTATGCAGCTGTCGTGCAGCAATAGTGCCACTGCATGGGTAAACTGGTCAGATTCTTGCCGAAGACACCCCCTTAAAGGGGCATTCCATCTCTCAATGTGACGGCATATCTGTATATCTCATTGATACTGGGAGTGAAAGGAACGCCCTGCGGGAATAGTCACATCCTCACCTCCTTGCTGGCCGCATTCTCCTTCTTGACTTTTTTCATTGCTTTAAGTGCCCTTTTAATTTTTTTCTTTATCGCTTTTCTCTTCTTCTCGATCATCTTTTCCACGTCTACTCCGCACTATATAGGAGATATGGACACAGAGATCAGCCGTGTGCCTCACCTATTCATTAGCCCATTCATTAGTACATGCTACAATATACAGTGTCCATACACAAAGAGGTAGTGCGCCAATCAGCCAGTTCTGCAGCAATGTATATAGCGCCCGGGCACCTAGCAGCAATGTATATAGCGACCGGGCACCTAGCAGCAATGTATATAGCGCCCGTGCACCTAGCAGCAATGTATATAGCGCCCGTGCACCTAGCAGCAATGTATATAGTGCCCGGGCACCTAGCAGCAATGTATATAGCGCCCGGGCACCTAGCAGCAATGTATATAGCGCCCGGGCACCTAGCAGCAATGTATATAGCGCCCGGGCACCTAGCAGCAATGTATATAGCGCCCGGGCACCTAGCAGCAATGTATATAGCGCCCGGGCACCTAGCAGCAATGTATATAGCGCCCGGGCACCTAGCAGCAATGTATATAGCGCCCGGGCACCTAGCAGCAATGTATATAGTGCCCGTGCTCCTAGCAGCAATGTATATAGCGCCCGGGCACCTAGCAGCAATGTATATAGCGCCCGTGCACCTAGCAGCAATGTATATAGCGCCCGTGCACCTAGCAGCAATGTATATAGTGCCCGGGCACCTAGCAGCAATGTATATAGTGCCCGGGCACCTAGCAGCAATGTATATAGTGCCCGTGCTCCTAGCAGCAATGTATATAGGGCCCGGGCACCTAGCAGCAATGTATATAGCGCCCGTGCACCTAGCAGCAATGTATATAGCGCCCGTGCACCTAGCAGCAATGTATATAGTGCCCGGGCACCTAGCAGCAATGTATATAGTGCCCGGGCACCTAGCAGCAATGTATATAGTGCCCGTGCTCCTAGCAGCAATGTATATAGTGCCCGTGCACCTAGCAGCAATGTATATAGCGCCCGTGCACCTAGCAGCAATGTATATAGCGCCCGTGCACCTAGCAGCAATGTATATAGCGCCCGGGCACCTAGCAGCAATGTATATAGCGCCCGGGCACCTAGCAGCAATGTATATAGTGCCCGGGCACCTAGCAGCAATGTATATAGTGCCCGTGCTCCTAGCAGCAATGTATATAGCGCCCGGGCACCTAGCAGCAATGTATATAGCGCCCGGGCACCTAGCAGCAATGTATATAGTGCCCCTGCACCTAGCAGCAATGTATATAGTGCCCGTGCACCTAGCAGCAATGTATATAGTGCCCGTGCACCTAGCAGCAATGTATATAGCGCCCGGGCACCTAGTAGCAATGTGCTACACTCTGATTTTCCACATGGACCTGCATTAATCTCATCCATTTTTAGCAGCTGCTGCCCCCACGGTGTCGATGAGGACATAGAGCTACACGCACCCAATTACACACAACTGAACGTTCATCTGATCATTTCCAATGGACGATTCACACGAGCAGGTAATGTGCCGCAGGTTTTGGCCATGTGGTTTATAGAGGTGTAAAACATTATTTCATGGCGTTTTGCTTGTACACGCCGTTTGCATAAAACCACAACGCTGTATTGCGCCATTTTTGACCACGTGACAAGTCCTGCACCTGCGTCAATTGGACAGGGCAGGGATACCATTCACTGGATGTAAGTAGTGTTGCCATTCACTGACAGCAAATACATATTATATAACAAAAGGAAAATTCAAACAAAAGTTTATTATAAAGTTGCAAAAGTTTTTGATCCGTTTTATGGACATTAAACTTGAAAATGTCCCTGTACTTTTACCTTCTGGCAGAGCGTCTCTAGATACTGGTCTGCGTTGGCATAATAGACCGTGGAGGACGAGTGGAAGATTTTTATCCTTGGTATCTCCTTGGCCTGGAATATGGAAATGTATAAATAATAACAGTCTACAGACGGCCGTGCTATATATGTATGAAATCAAGATCCCTCACTAATTACCAGTGACTGGAATCTCCCTTTGCTGCAAGGAAAGGGTTAACAAGCCTCTGTTGACGGATCTCGGTACTGGGAGGCTGCTGTAAATGGACTGTGGGGGTGATTGACATATATGGGGGGTCGCTTCTTAAGTTTGGTCAAAGATTGCAAAATTCTTGTAAAAATAAGCAACTTTGCTTATTAAAAATCCTCCCTGTTCTCTTGAATGGAGGCATTTTTAATTCTATAGTTTACAACTTGTTTCCAAGGTCCAGTGCCCAGAAGGAGCCCGTGCTTGTAAGTTGGTCTCTTTAGTACAGCCTGGCACACCAGAAATCCATGTAAAAAAGGACATAACTTTATGATCCATCATCATTTGCTGTAACATCTGATCGTACGCGGACACCGTCAGTAAGCAGGAAAGCAAAGAGTATTGTTAGTATTTTATACCTGATGACATCTCGACACATCTCTGTAAACACTCGTTTCATATACTTGGCCCAGGACCGAATAATTGGATCTGAAATGGCAAAGATTTCACCTCTGATGAGAGATCAATAACAGACCGACCATGTAGCAAAACGTCGAATGGTCTCTGCTCCTCCTACTGAGCATTTCACACAAAGCTTTTATCCAGCATTTATTTATTTCATTTTATTATACATCTCTATAGGGGGAACTCTGTTTTCTCATGCTATCATTCTTTCTGTATGCAGCCACCACTAGGGGGCGCTCACTGCATATGCAGCCACCACTAGAGGGAGCACACTACATACAGATTTATACAGCCACCAATAGGGGGAGCTCACTACATACAGATTTATACAGCCACCAATAGGGGGAGCTCACTACATACAGATTTATACAGCCACCAATAGGGGGAGCTCACTACATACAGATTTATACAGCCACCAATAGGGGGAGCTCATTGCACATAATTTATGCATATTTATACAGCTCAGTGCATGCAGATAAATGCAGCCACCACTAGGGAGAGCTCACTCCATATGATTTATACAGCAACCATGAGGGGAAGCTCATTGCATACATACAGATATATACATCCACCACGAGAGGGAATTAATTCCATATTATTTATACAGCCACCAGTAAGGGGAGCTTAGTGTATACAGATGTATAAAGCTTCAACTAGGGAGAGCTCACAACATAGGGATTTATACTACCACTACTATGAGGATCTCACTAAATACAGATTTATACAGCCACCACTAAGGGGCGCTCAACATACAGATTTATACAGACAACACTAGGGGAGTTCATTACATGTTATTTATACTGCCACCACTAAGGGGGGGGAATCATTACATATTTTTACAGCCACCACTAGGGGGAGCTTATTACATATTATTTATACAACCACCACCATGGGAGGGAGTCACTACATATTTATACAGCCGCCACTAAAGGAAACTCATTACATATTATTTATACAGCCACCACTAGGTGGAGCTCACTACATATTATTTATACAGCCACCACTAGGGGGAGCTCACTACATGTTATTTATACAGCTAGCATAGAACTGACTGGAAGCTATATAACTGCACACACTGAGGAGATCCCCCTGGTGGTGGCCACGGGCAGCGGTTATGACAGTATTACGGCAAGCATACAGGCACCATGTGGGCACTGAGGCTTATTATAGACTACTCACAGCTGCGTCCTGAAAATAACAGTCAGCAAGGAAAATGCGACAGAGATGGCCAGACCAATGTCCATATTGAACAGGATTGTGGCAGCAAATGTCACCAACCAGGTCAGCTAAACAGAATACAAGAAATCAGTAAGTGAACAAACAGAAACCAATGTATGAGAGTAAACAGCATCCTACCCACCGGCATCCTACTTCCTGACAGCAAACTGCATCCTACCCACCGGCAACCTACCTACTGACAGCAAACCGCATCCTACCCACCGGCATCCTACCTGCTTACAGCAAACAGCATCTTACCCACCGGCATCCTACCTGCTGACCGCAAACAGCATCCTACCCACCGGCAACCTACCCACCGGCATCCTACCTACTGACAGCAAACAGCATCCTACCCACCGGCATCCTACCTACTGACAGCAAACAGCATCCTACCCACCGGCATCCTACCTGCTGACAGCAAACTGCATCCTACCCACCGGCAACCTACCCACCGGCATCCTACCTACTGACAGCAAACAGCATCCTACCCACCGGCATCCTACCTGCTTACAGCAAACAGCATCTTACCCACCGGCATCCTACCTGCTTACAGCAAACAGCATCTTACCCACCGGCATCCTACCTGCTTACAGCAAACAGCATCCTACCCACCGGCATCCTACCTGCTTACAGCAAACAGCATCTTACCCACCGGCATCCTACCTGCTGACCGCAAACAGCATCCTACCCACCGGCAACCTACCCACCGGCATCCTACCTACTGACAGCAAACAGCATCTTACCCACCGGCATCCTACCTGCTGACAGCAAACAGCATCCTACCCACCGGCATCCTACCTGCTGACAGCAAACAGCATCCTACCCACCCGCATCCTACCTGCTTACAGCAAACAGCATCCTACCCACCGGCAACCTACCCACCGAAATCCTACCTACTGACAGCAAACAGCTTCCTACCCACTGACAGCAAACAGTATCCTACCCACCGGCATCCTACCCACTGGCATCCTACCTGCTGACAGCAAACAGCATCCTACCCATCGGCATCCTACCTGCTGACAGCAAACAGCATCCTACCCACCGGCATCCTACCTGCTGACAGCAAACAGCATCCTACCCACCGGCATCCTACCTGCAGACAGCAAACAACATCCTACCCACCGGCATCCTACCCACCGGCATCCTACCCACCGGCATCCTACCTGCTGACAGCAAACAGCATCCTACCCACCGGCATCCTACCTGCTGACAGCAAACAGCATCCTACCCACCGGCATCCTACCTGCTAGCAGCAAACAGCATTCTACCCACCGGCATCCTACCCGCTGACAGCAAACAGCCTCCTACCCACCAGCATCCTACCTGCTGACAGCAAACATCATCTCACCCACTGGCAACCTACCCACTGGCATCCTACCTACTGACAGCAAACAGCATCCTACCCACCGGCATCCTACCTGCAGACAGCAAACAACATCCTACCCACCGGCATCCTACCCACCGGCATCCTACCTGCTGACAGCAAACAGCATCCTACCCACCGGCATCCTACCTGCTGACAGCAAACAGCATCCTACCCACCGGCATCCTACCTGCTAGCAGCAAACAGCATCCTACCCACCGGCATCCTACCCGCTGACAGCAAACAGCCTCCTACCCACCAGCATCCTACCTGCTGACAGCAAACAGCATCTTACCCACTGGCAACCTACCCACTGGCATCCTACCTGCTGACAGCAAACAGCATCCTACCCATCGGCATCCTACCCACCAGCATCCTACCCACCGGCATTCTACCTGCAGACATCCCCGGCTTCTCTCTTTATTAGCTGGCCTGCATAACGTCCTCTTTAATCTACGTTCACACGTTCAGTATTTGGTCAGTATTTTACATCAGTATTTGTAAGCCAAAACCAGGCGTGGGTGAAAAATACAGAAGTGGTGATGTGTTTCTATTCTACTTTTCCTCCGATTGTTCCACTCCTCATTTTGACTTACAAACACTGATGTAAAAATACTGACCAAATACTAAACGTGTGAACGTGGCCTTAGTTTGATGCACACACTGCTTTGTTTTAAGGACAGCACCACACCTGTTTCAGGTTATCTGCGGTATTGCAGTTCACCTCCAATTGAATTTGGCTAACCTGTGGACAGATGTGGCACTGTTTTTTTTGCAAGAAAGACATGTTGTTTTTTTATTATTATTATTTGTAAACCCTTTTAAGTTTTGCTATCAATTTTCAGTGGTGATAATAGTATGTAGGGATTTCTATAGTGCACTTGTAGGGTGAGGATTGCCTATCGATGGAGACTCATCACTCACCAGGTCAACTCTGTTGCTTTTCCACAAGACTCGAACTTCTGAGAACTGTTTAAACATTCCCTTCAAATTGACTATGATGATTGAAGCCAAAATGGCCTAAAATAAAGGAAAAATGTTATATTAGGCGATTGCTATTTGAGTGATTTCAATCCCTACAATCTATATATCTAATCACACAAAAATGGGAAATTGCTATTTAAGCATTTGCAAAGCCCTATGTTACTAACAGATGTCACCTGGTGGAAGGGATTTTGGGGACACCTGTAGGTTCGGACTGGTGGGCCCTAGTGCAGTGTGGGCCCCCACCCCATACATGAGAATTGTTTCTTCACTATCCACATATTTCCATCATGCTCCTTGAACACAGAGGTAAGCCGGCGCTGCATTTACCTTCGGCAAGTCCTGGAAAAGTTCCCCAGCTCGCAATATGATGATGAAGACGACAAAAGATGCTACAGCACTGGCCACCTACACATAGAAAATAGAAGATGCAGAAGAAATATAATGAGGCCGTACAGTGTTGATGTGCAAGTATTGATCTCCAACATGCGGCTCATCATCTGGAGTACAATGATCACTCCCAACATCCGCTGACGACATCAATCTCTCAGAACTTGCTATGAGTTGCATAATGTGTGGAGCCATATTGGTTGTCGTCACCCAGCTTTCCCAGGGAGTGGGACGGATACAAGTAGATCACACACCTGAGTATTTCCTCCAGAACTTTCCTGGACAAGAGACCTGGACACAGAGGCGCTAATGGCGAAACACTGGAAAAAGCTGCCAACGAAGTTACTGAAGCCAATAGCGATGAGCTCCTGTAATAAAACACAGGGGTGTCATGGGGACAAGCCATGTTATTTGTGTGTGGTCACCCCCAAAAATATAACGTGAAGCTCCAATCTTTGTAGGACTGCTCCCAGAAGGAGCAACGTTTGCATTCATTTGTATGAAAGGGGCGAAACCTGAATGGAGGCAGAGCGTAAAATGTACCACAATTTGGGGTACTAATATGTAAAGACCTGAAATAATTGCTGCTTATAGATCATCAGCAATAACGTGATCACCCGAGACTTAGATGGGGTTAAGTAACAACTGCAGGATCACATTGTCCAGTGCCGGTGGACCACATGGACACTACAAGGGCTATGAGTTGAGTGGGGGGGTTGACAGTGTAGAATGGCTCCACCACTTGCTGTTGTCCTCCCACTTTTACCATATTCAATATATGTGTATGGAACAGGCTCACGTACCCGGCGTAGGCTCTGATCACGGCATTTAAACCCCTTGGATGCAGTGATGAACAGTCACTTTTGCATCTAAGCGGTTTGGGCCTTAGCTATGGAAGTGCAGGTTTTCCATGTGCTCCCCGATGTAATCCTCCAATATATCCCCCAAATCCATGTCTGAGACCTCACATTTCATCTATGAACAACTCCCACCGGGTTTGTCTTCTAGAGGATTCTCGCCCTGTCGACAGACAGCTCCAACCTGCAGCTGCATCCCCCTATAATTCAGCCCCCATCACTCAGGAGGTGACTTCTACGGTGCGTTATAACTGGCAATATTGGCTCACCTGGTTACTGTCCACTTTATAACCATGCTTGGAGGCAAATACTTTCCCCAAAGAGATGGTTATAGCATAGCCCACCACAGCAATGGTGAAGGCGTTTCCAACAATATCTCCCAACAGGCTGAAATCGGGTAACATTGGGATCTTTAATCTAAAAAATTATAATGTGAGTCAGTGCGGTTTATCTAAAGTGATTAACAATTACCAAATAGTAATATTATTCCGTTACTTTTTTCACCTACATAGACAGGTAAAGGATAAAAACCTGTTTACCTGCAGCCACCACTAGAGGGAGCATGTAAGTTTAATGGGAGTTGTATACATTCTTGTACAGTGAGCTCCCTCTAGTGGTAGTTGCAGGTAGACAGAAATTAAAGGTTTTTTTAATTAAATATTTGAACGATGATTAGCGGTCATATTTCTGTTACTCACCCCACAGGGATGTGCCCAACATTCTCTATCCCAAATTTGTTATGTAGCCCAACAGCATATGATATTCCAGTGGAGACAATGAGCTGAAAATAGTAAGATTTACTAGTTAGTTACAAGGATGTGTAAACCTTCAAGCAGACATTTTTTTAAACTATTTATTTTCTTTCGAAATGTAAAGTCAAAAGGATCATTCTAATCTTCTGTCTTCAGGAGCACACTGCTTTCCAGCCTCCCTGATTGCCAGGGGGTGGTGTGGTTCTGAAGATTGATAGTTTGGACCAGTGGCATGGTCGTCCCATGCTGCTAGCAGAGGCAGCTTTGCCAGGGGGTCTAATTATCTGGCCAGCTTTCAGAGCTGCGCTCGCAGACTGTAAACCATAGAGACTGCAAGCAGCGCATGCTCTTTGCCTAGGTGACTGGCCCCTCAGACTACAGAGGCGGCAGGTAACCCAGGCAACAAGATGTAAAATAGAAAAGTAGAACAGACAGGACTTGTAATTAAGTAAATTGCAAATTTGCTTGATTTTGGAAGCATTTTGCAATTTTATCCATTTAAGAACATGAGACGACCATTTTACGCAATCTTCTAAATAGAATTTTTTTTAATGAACACTATCGATTTGGTGCTGCAGAGTGCCTACAAGTCTTTTATCTAACTTAGTGCTCTGATTCTGACTCTAACTGCTTTCCCCAACAGATCTCAAGAGTGGGGAAAGGGAAAAAGCATGTACAATCTGAGAGGGCAGAGAAAACATTTGTAGATGAGAAGGAAAGTACATGAAGAGGAAATAATAGAAGGATAGAAGCTGTGCTGATATGAGTTAATGCTAACTGCAGCACCCTAGATACACACACACCAGATATCCAACCTATATTACTGGGAGAGTCACTCCCGCAAGAGAAAAATCTGAAAGTTGGATCAGGCTGAAAACTGCATATCAGCACGGTGGCTCAGTGGTTAGCACTGCAGCCTTGCAGCGCTGGGGTCCTGGGTTCTAATCCCACCTTGGACAACATCTGCAAGGAGTTTGTATGTTCTCCCCGTGTTTGCGTGGGTTTCCTCCGGGTACTCCGGTTTCCTCCCACATTCCAAAGACATACTGATAGGGAATCTAGATTGTGAGCCCCATCGGGGACAGCGATGATAATGTGTGCAACCTGTAAAGCGCTGCGGAATATGTTAGCGCTATATAAAAATAAAGATTATTATTTATTATTATCAGGAGGTCTAAAAATTAATAAATTAACAAATGAAGATTGCAGTCTTAAACTCAGTGCTATTTTATTAACTATTAACATATGTAAAAATTATTTTACCTTGTCAAGAGAAAGCATTCTACAGTTCTTTCTGAAGGAAAATGTTCATAATATGATGGAAGGGTTAAAGGGCATAGTAGGCTATACAAACATTTTTTGGCTGAGAAGCTACTGACCAGTGGTGGGACCCCTAGTATTTGGAATGTTATCACCAATCCATCAATATACTGTATGTATATATATATATATATATATTTTTTTTTTAAATCTTGACTGATTTCTTCCTGAGAGAGCGCCACACCTGTCAAGAGGCTGTGTCAGGTATTGCAACCAAGCTCTACTTCAATAGCGCTGAGCTGCAATACTGGACGTAACCCTTGGACAGTTAAGACGCTACATGTGGGAGAACACAGTCATGTTTTTGTCACTTTGTGCCATCTAATTATTATTCTGGAATATTACTTGTCACCCTACTTTCTCAAAACCAGATAAACATGAACAAATGCAGATCTAGAGAACTTAGTAGATGAGATTTACCATGATCAGCTCAATGGGAACTGGAATAAGCAGTTTGGAAGTAAACTTCTCATTCAGAAATTTCATTAGCAGGAGGACGACGATGGCGATGATGCTGGTGACCAACGAGCCGATATTGGTTTTTGTAATTCTCGAGAAGATCTTAACGATGGTCTAAATACAAGGGAAGAAAACAGAGAAATCTCAAAGATTCAATATCATGGTCGTCTTCTTTGAATCAAATCGAGAGGTTGTCTCCAAAGTAGATGTATAAAGCAGAATCACTCCCGACAATGGAACTTACATATATTAATGACAGCGGCTCCGTCTTCTGGCTCAATCTAATACCGAAGAGGTATTTCAGTTGTGACACCAGAACGTGGACAGCCGATGCCGTTGTGTAGCCACTTATTAGGGGGTCCGAGAGGTAGGTGACCACAAATCCAAACTGAATGACGCCCAGAGCTATCTATTGATGGAGGAAAGGGTTAATAAAGATCAGCACCAACTATAGATATAAAAGACATCAATACACCAAACCTTACTTATCCCGTACTCCTGAATTACCAGGATCAGTAATGTAATGTATGTACACAGTGACTGCACCAGCAGAATAGTGAGTGCAGCTCTGGAGGATAATACAGGATGTAACTCAGGATCAGTAATGTAATGTCTGTACACAGTGACTGCACCAGCAGAATAGTGAGTGCAGCTCTGGAGTATAATACAGGATGTAACTCAGGATCAGTAATGTATGTACACAGTGAATGCACCAGCAGAATAGAGAGTGCAGCTCTGGAGTATAATACAGGATGTAACTCAGGATCAGTAATGTAATGTGTGTACACAGTGACTGCACCAGCAGAATAGTGAGTGCAGATCTGGGGTATAATACAGGATGTAACTCAGGATCAGTAATGTAATGTATGTACACAGTGACTGCACCAGCAGAATAGTGAGTGCAGCTCTGAAGTATAATACAGGATGTAACTCAGGATCAGTAATGTAATGTATGTACACAGTGACTCCACCAGCAGAATAGTGAGTGCAGCTCTGAGGTATAATACAGGATGTAACTCAGGATCAGTAATGTATGTACACAGTGAATGCACCAGCAGAATAGTGAGTGCAGCTCTGGGGTATAATACAGGATGTAACTCAGGATCAGTAATGTAATGTATGTACACAGTGACTGCACCAGCAGAATAGTGAGTGCAGCTCTGAAGTATAATACAGGATGTAACTCAGGATCAGTAATGTATGTACACAGTGACTCCACCAGCAGAATAGTGAGTGCAGCTCTGGGGTATAATACAGGATGTAACTCAGGATCAGTAATGTAATGTATGTACACAGTGACTGCACCAGCAGAATAGTGAGTGCAGCTCTGAGGTATAATACAGGATGTAACTCAGGATCAGTAATGTATGTACACAGTGAATGCACCAGCAGAATAGTGAGTGCAGCTCTGGGGTATAATACAGGATGTAACTCAGGATCAGTAATGTAATGTATGTACACAGTGACTGCACCAGCAGAATAGTGAGTGCAGCTCTGAAGTATAATACAGGAAGTAACTCAGGATCAGTAATGTAATGCATGTACACAGTGACTGCACCAGCAGAATAGTGAGTGCAGCTCTGGAGTATAATACAGGATGTAACTCAGGATCAGTAATGTATGTACACAGTGACTGCACCAGCAGAATAGTGAGTGCAGCTCTGGAGTATAATACAGGATGTAACTCAGGATCAGTAATGTAATGTATGTACACAGTGACTGCACCAGCAGAATAGTGAGTGCAGCTCTGGGGTATAATACAGGATGTAACTCAGGATCAGTAATGTAATGTATGTACACAATGACTGCACCAGCAGAATAGTGAGTGCAGCTCTGAAGTATAATACAGGATGTAACTCAGGATCAGTAATGTAATGTATGTACACAGTGACTGCACCAGCAGAATAGTGAGTGCAGCTCTGAAGTATAATACAGGATGTAACTCAGGATCAGTAATGTAATGTATGTACACAATGACTGCACCAGCAGAATAGTGAGTGCAGCTCTGAAGTATAATACAGGATGTAACTCAGGATCAGTAATGTAATGTATGTACACAGTGACTGCACCAGCAGAATAGTGAGTGCAGCTCTGGAGTATAATACAGGATGTAACTCAGGATCAGTAATGTATGTACACAGTGACTGCACCAGCAGAATAGTGAGTGCAGCTCTGGAGTATAATACAGGATGTAACTCAGGATCAGTAATGTATGTACACAGTGACTGCACCAGCAGAATAGTGAGTGCAGATCTGGGGTATAATATAGGATGTAACTCAAGATCTAATGTAATGTATATACACAGTGACCACACCAGCAGAATAGTGAGTGCAGCTCTGGGGTATAATACAGGATGTAACTCAGGATCAGTAATGTATGTACACAGTGTCTGCTCCAGCAGAATAGTGAGTGCAGCTCTGGGGTATAATACAGGAGGTAACTCAGGATCAGTAATGTATGTACACAGTGTCTGCTCCAGCAGAATAGTGAGTGCAGCTCTGGGGTATAATACAGGAGGTAACTCAGGATCAGTAATGTATGTACACAGTGACTGCACCAGCAGAATAGTGAGTGCAGATCTGGGGTATAATATAGGATGTAACTCAAGATCTAATGTAATGTATATACACAGTGACCACACCAGCAGAATAGTGAGTGCAGCTCTGGGGTATAATACAGGATGTAACTCAGGATCAGTAATGTATGTACACAGTGTCTGCTCCAGCAGAATAGTGAGTGCAGCTCTGGGGTATAATACAGGAGGTAACTCAGGATCAGTAATGTATGTACACAGTGTCTGCTCCAGCAGAATAGTGAGTGCAGCTCTGGGGTATAATACAGGAGGTAACTCAGGATCAGTAATGTAATGCATTTACAAACATTTTGGTGCTTGGCAATTAAACATTAAAATTACAAATTAATCTTATTTCGTAAACCAAAAGTGCACATGAAAATAAAATCTTTGTAATATATCCGCTCCTTTGTCCTCCTGTACTAATTTTTCACTCTTAATTCATGGGTAAAATCTGTATTCAGTGAAGATGGATTTTCCTATTGCTGACACAGGAGACGGCAGCTTCTGCTCATAGGAATCTACGCTGAGGGAAGGAGGCGCTCGGGGCAGACACGTATACAGTACTTCTGCTAGTTCACCTGAAGGGACAGTTGCACTTTGACAGTGGTCTCTGGTGACTTTACAGCACAATGTCTGTTTGCCTCTAGCGCCGCCTTCCCTCTGCATAGGATCTTATGAGCACAAACTGACGTCTCCTCTCTCAATAATGGGAAAATCTGTCTTTGCAGAATACAGATTTTGTCCATGAATTGAGGGTGAAAGATCAGTCCAGTAGGAAAAAGAAGCAGATTGCCTTTATGAGATATATTACAAAGTTTCCCATTTTCATCTTTAGTATTGACTTATGGAGAAAATAAGTACATTAAGAGATACTCTTTAAGTTCAAATGTATAATTGGAAATTTAGCCTGTACATTATTAGAGTTATTATATAATAACATCTTACTTGAAAAAGTCCTACAAGAAAAGCCAGAGCCATAGAGAGCTCCACTCTCATCAGGTCTCGGGCAGCCACGTCTATATTTGTTGAATTGTCTCCAAGTAGGAAGTTTTCATTGGGCGCCAAAGATTCAGTCACACTGGCGATCATGACACACACCACCGCAAATGAACCTGAGCGACATAAAAATAAAATTATATAATACCCATAATTAAATGGCCACTAAGTCTAAAGTTATTACATTATAAAAGTGCAGCTGGATTATAAGTGACATATATACACCCCCTGATAAACAGCACAGAACCCACCTACAGATATATGTCTAGAAGTCCCGAGAAGGAAGTATATAAAGACCGGATAGAAGGACGTATAGAGGCCAAAGACGGGGGGCAGGCCAGCCAGGAGCGAGTACGCCAAACCTGAAATAAAGCATGAAGATGTTACACACGGTAATTACAGCAATTAACAATTATGATCAGGATTTAGAGATTAATTACCTTGCGGTAACTGGATTATACCAACGCTAATCCCAGAAATGAGGTCCCCCAATATCCAGTCACGGATCGGATACCGCGGAAGCCACCGAAGGACAGGGACATATTTTAGCAGCAGGGACTTTGCCGTGGTCTGAGAACATCTGGAAATAGAAGGGATATTAACATTAGAAGAGCCGGAGTGACCACCATGACAGCGCCCGGGAGGGTCCTTCCCAGGCCCGCGAATAGGCCATCAATAAAGGTTGCTATCCTGAAACATGTAAGCTTATGGATCCCTAATCTTTTTTTTATTTTTGTTTTTAATTGCACAGTAAAAGTCATGTTTTCACATTTTGCCATTACTGCTGGAGCCCAGTCATTATGGACCCTTCTTCCATTTCTGACCCTGGATACCAGCATGGTGGGTTCCTACACTTATATGAAAAAGACGAAGAATCCGGCTCCTGAATAAGATTGAGAAAATGTATTTCAACATTCTAAAATTGGAGAGCTGCTTACAGATGACCAGCTGTTCTCTTTCAATAATCTGCTGGTCATCTGTAAGCAGCTTTCCAATTTTAGAATGTTGAAATACATTTTCTCAATCTTATTCCTGAGCTGGATCTTCTTCTTTTTTTATATAAGTTTCAGCGTTGGGCAGAGAGGTCTTCCGTGCTCTGATTTTTCTTGAACTATGAGGATTCTTTCTACAAGTGTAAGATGAAACACTAACTTTTTTACTTACAAAGGGTTCCTACACTTCTTGACCAAACAAGGTCTACCAGGGTTCCTATGTGGATACAAGTGGTTTTCACACTGATGTCCTCCCTGGAAGGTGCGTGGATTACCTCCTTCCCTATATCCGGCCATACTTGCTATATGGGATTCTGGGATGCAGGTCTATGAAGGCTGTGCAAGGGGTCATTTTCCCCAAAAATGGATAGAACTAGGAAAATCTGAATGCTCCACTCACCGTATCCGGCTCTTACATCTTCTCCAGAAGGACGGTCTTGCATCGCTGGTCCTTGGAGCTATTCTGTCCAGATCGGCCTCACTCATGGCTTGCTGCCTCCGGGGGTGGCATTGCCGGTGCACCAAGCCCTGCTTCTCCATTATTATAGATCTCTATTGGGAAAACGATCGGCCAAGATCGGCATTACTGTCAAGAAAAGAATTTCTCATTATTGCGTTTACACGTCAAGAATTGTTGTCCAAGAAAAATCTGGATTTTTTTTGCAGCCAATTACTTTTATTGCCTATATTAAGAAAAAGAAAATCGAATTGGTTTTGGTGTACAGCTCTCATGCAGACCTTTATGTTTCCAAGGTACCAGGCAAACAAGCTTTACGCAGTCTGAGCCGCCACTCACCCACCACTTTTCCCCTTACTTTCTTATCTCATCATCTAAAAATAATAAATAAATAAAAAACTGCATCTAAGTAGCTACTTCTAAGGGTTAATAATAAAATCAGATCTCTACAAAAATACAAGATCTATCTATATAGTCACATGCAGATGTCAGGGTGCGTTCACATTGCATTTTGGTACCCGCTCAGCGCCGACCCCCCTGCAAAACAGGATTAGGACCATAGACTATAATGGTGCTGACTGTGAACGTGCGCTCCGCCGTGCATCATTCTCAGGCTTGTAAGTCTACGGGAGGCGGACAGTCAAACATAGTAGCCTGCATCCGCGTTCCTGCCTCCGGTAGGTGTATACGCCTGAAAATGA